>NC_083289.1:38241126-38598643 GCF_963506605.1 Zootoca vivipara | reverse complement strand
TGAAACGGACGCTCTCTTCCAATGCTGCCGATAGCCCACATTTTCTAATAGTCTGTCAATTCTCAGTTTTGTGGTGAACTGGAATTTCAGAGAGCAGGAAGACAGTCTGTTAACTAGGATTCAGTTTGTCAGTGTGGCGTAGTGCAGGGGTCAGCAACCTGTGGCCCATGGGCCACAAGAGGCCCACGGGGGTCATTTAAACAGCCCACAAGCTGCCCCTGAACCAAGCCACCTGCTCGGCGAGTTCCCACATGCTATGTTAAACTGGCGCCACACAGACTTGCTTCCACGACACCTGAAATCGCATCTGCGCAGACACGATCCGGCCCATGGAGCGATCTCTGCGGGAGTGAACAAGCCCAGGCGAGGTAAACCTTCCAGACCCCTGGTGTAGTTGGTAGAGTGTTGGTCTAGGACCTGGGAGACCAGAGTTCAAATTCCCGCTCAGCTATGGAGCTCACCAGGTGACCTTGGGCCAGTCACTGCATCTCAGCCTAACCTACCTCGTAGGGTTGTGATGGGGATTAATTGAGAACCATGCATTTCTCAACCTTGAGCTCCGTTGAGAAAAAGGTGGGCTATAAATGCACCAAGTAAAAATGCACTAAGTAGATAAAGGCATATTTCCCCAAAATATTTTTTTCCAAACTTAAATTCAGTTCTCTGTGTCTGCACATCAATTTGTAATGAAAATTCATTGGCATTCTCATGTGAATTTCTCCTAACGTGCATGTTTATGAAGGCAGGTTTCCCTAATGTACACATCATTGCAAAGCAACTTTCCCTAGTATAATGCATATTTCTATTTATTTCCACTAATAGGTGGCATTTAATGCACACTTTTTAGACATGTTTCTTGGCTGGAGAATTGCACTGCAAAATTTGTAGAAGTGCAATTTTCAAAAGATGGCTGTGCTTTGCTTTGTAGATCACTTCAGAAAATGCATATTAGGTAAGTTTTCCTTTAAATGTGAATTGAATATAAATCCTCTGCCAACCATAGATACATCTCCCTTCATCTGCAGCCAGTGGTCAGGGAGAGGGTTGTAATTTGTGATGTCATCATGTTTCATTCATTTATTTTTTGTGAATAATTGAGCCCATCCTACTTTGCAGCTCTTTCTTTTTTGCAATCCCTGCATAAGATTCCAAAATTGTTTTCCAAAACTTAGGTGTGTGTTTCATAACATGAATTTCCACCACATAACTGATAACATGTTTTGGTTTACATAATTTTATGTCATTTTACTACAGATGTATGATATATGTATATGTGGAAAGGAGATTTCTTAGGTCAATGGAAGGTGATGTAACAGAATTTTTTATTATGAAAAACAGTTTCTCAAAAAACAAACCAACCCCAATATGGTACAGGGCGTTGTAATCCTGTGAATGCTTGTGGAATCTCTCTCTATGTGTGCCTGCTTTGATGAGGGCACGAAATAGTGAATTGTGTGTTATATCTTATGAGATTTTGAAAAATGAGAACTTTAATGCACATCCCTAGCCAGGGATGATGAGAGTTAGAGACTCAAGGCTTTATATCAGAGCCTTAAAAAGGATAGTTCTACCACCATGTAAACTGTGCAATGAAAAGCACACTCAGAGATTATTATTTTTTACCCCACTTCATTTGGTCACAAAACTAATATATGTAAGATAAATACAAGTTTAGCAGCGTGTTCTGAAAGAGGACAATGTGCCCAGAAGCTGGGATTAATCATAGCTTCCCCCACCCTCCCAACTTATATGCAGACCAGCACAGGCTCATTTGCTGCTGTGCAATGTTGATGATGGCCATTTGTGAGTAATGAGTTGTAGCCTGCAGTCTGAAAAAGACTGCAGTTGTCAGGCTTGTTTACTCTGAAATAGTCTCAATGGGCTACTGTGGGGATAAGTAGTTTGGGCACCTTGCTTTTAACAACGTCTCCGAATTACAATTCCGAGAGTGATGAACAGCTTCATTCTGGGAGATTACTCGCACCAACCTAAGTATTGAAATATATTCATAGCTTTTGGTGGTTGGAAACCATCCGGGATTTGGGTTGGGGTGGGCAGAAAGAATCAGCCTCTAAAACCTGCACAGCAGGAAGTTTGGGTCTGCATTTTAAACGTTTCTTCAAGCTTTTGTTAAGATAAAAACCGCTTTAAAAAATGATCCTGGCTCCACGATCATCTTTGGTAACAAGGTGATTGGCGTGCTCTTGCCTGGCTGGACTGTATCCTTGAACTGAGATAATGCCCTTCAAGTGTGGCTGGAAGGAGAATCAAGCGACGTGTGCTGTGCATAGTAACCTTTGACTTTTGAATGGCTGTAATGCAACTGACTGTCCCAAGCGAGAATTGGGCCAATATCACTTGTATGTGACCCCTTCTGGTAAATGAACCACCATAGCCACTAGAGGACCATGGAAAATTGTGTCCTGGGCTATTTAGACTTGTCTACCCATGTACTTTCTGAATCCTAAGGGGTGCATTGATTGCCAGATGTGATTCCCCCCCCCAGCTCTCCTATAGGGTTGCCAGACTCAATAGAGGACAAGACTTAATGTGCCTTTAATTGCCCTGCTCTCTTTTGAGTCTGAAAAACTTAAAGAGAAACCAGCAGACCCTTTGCTTGGAAATTAAACAAAGAGTCTGCTGGTTTCTCTTTAAGGTTTCCAGACTCAAAAGAGAGCAGGGCAATTAAAGGCACAGAAGTCCTGTCCTCTATTGAGTCTGGCAACCCTACTCTCCTACCCCGCTATAATCGTGTCTTCTCCAGATGAAACGTGACCAAGTCCTTTGACCTATCCTCATAAGATTTGCTCTCCAGGTCCCTTACCACCTTTGTCACTCTCCTCTGGATACAGATGTTTTGCCCCTACATGCATCACTTTATACTTATTTATACAGTCATACCATGGAGCTGATAAATGGTTACCATCCTTGCTCTCCCCCCCCCCCGCCACCCTTTTCTCATCCAGCCCTCATTCATAAGAAGATTGCATTGTTGCCAATTTTCTTAGTTCCAGGCTAAAAGGCTTTAAGTAAGCTGGATGCTAAGCATGCTTCATTAGTTTCAGCTCCTCTACATATCTAAGCTGTTTAAGTGCAGTCATTCATTCGAGTACCAATGAATACCGTCCTGATGTTTGCTTTTAAGTAAACTTACTTTAAGATACTCACACTTTCTAGGTCTGCCTGTTCTGGCTTGCTTGACTTTCTCCAAAGCAAGGGTGTCACAGGTGGAGTTGCAGTAAGTTTGCCTATGCATGTGCATGCAGGGAAACAGCTCTCCAAGCAGACCACAACGAGAGCAGGAGGTTAAAGCCAAGCTCTTGCTCCGGTCTCATGAGTGTGTAGTTCCCTCCCCTTGCATTATACCAGTGCATCTGAGATAAAGGAGGAGGAAGCCTGTAAGCATAACAAAAAAATCGTGGTTCAGATGCAAAATCGTTGTATCTGAACTGGCAAATCTCTTCCCAGCTCATAGAATTAACAAGTTCAGTTGACTACAGTTAATTGCACTAGTTCAAAAATCCCTGAACAACACCTGCAGTTCGCATGATTGCTGGGTTGATTAAAATGAATTAAGTTTTTTGGGGGGGTAGAACTCTGCATGATTTCTAGTTCATCTTCATGTTCATTCTGTCCCATCCCCCCACTTCCCCAGCATGAGATCTGGACTCTTAACTTTCATTTTGTGAAAAACAAAGCAAGTCAATTGGATATCTATAAAGAAAGTTAGAAAGCAAAATGTGGAGGCAACATTATAAGACTTATTAGGCACATATAGAGGTGCTGTTGTTACTAAGGCCACTTGGTCACTTAATTCACTGCTGCCAAGGATCAGAAGAAAGGATTGTGAAGCATTTCCCACATCTTCCTTGCTGAAGGAGTAAAGGTAAAGGGACCCCTGACCATTAGGTCCAGTCGTGGACGACTCTGGGGTTGCGGCGCTCATCTCGCTTTACTGGCCGAGGGAGGCGGCTTACAGCTTCCAGGTCATGTAGCCAGAATGACTTTGGTAGAGGAGTTCATTATTTAACCACTCCAGGAATTGTAACACTGTGAGGGGAATAAGGGGTCTGCTAACAACTCTCAGCACCATTCATAAACCACACTTCCAAGATTCTTTAGGATGATATAAGCTCTCCCTTATATCTCCAAATGTTACAGGGTAGCCAGAGGTTGAGATTGTGTGTAAACCATAGAGTTGATAAGGACCCCAAGGATAATCTATTCCAGGGGTGGCCAACTCCCAAGAGACTGCGATCTACTCACAGAGTTAAAAACTGGCAGTGATCTACCCCCTTTTGGGGGGGGGGGATTTCAGGTCAAAGTTGTTGAGCTTTTTTTTGGAAGGAGGAAGGCCCATTTTGAGGGGGTTTGGGTCAAAGTTGTTGAGTTTTTTCACAGAGGAGGTAAAATGTTGAGCTTTTTTTAGGGGAGCCACAGTTGTTCAGCTTCTTTGGAGGGAGCCAGTGATCTACCGCAGACATCCAGTGATCTACTGGTAGAACACGATCTACCTGTTGGACATGCCCGATCTATTCCCACCCCCTGCAATGAATATAATGTAAAGAAAGCTGAAATTTCAGGGAAGGAGCTAGAACGTCCCTTAGGAGACCAGTTTCCCAGCAGGGCCCTGCTCCGGTTGCAGGTGTGATATTTTACACTAGTCAATATAATAGATAACAGGCATCATGCAAGTGTAGTACAAAATTGCTGTTCAAAACCTGTCCAGATGAAACTGTAAAGTCATTGGGGTTTTCCCTTCAAATGGAAAGCCATGTATGAATTATCAAAGCATTAGCAGACTTTTGCAAGAACTTCAAATTCTCATGGCGGCTGCCCTTGAATGCTCCCACCGGACAGGATTAATTACCAAGAAGGTGATTTTTCAAGTAAGGCTGAAGTATTAGCAAGTGAAATATACTTGAACAGAGATGCCTCTCCTGTGTTTTCCTCCCAGTCAGTTTCATAACTTGACTCAGCACATTATTATTAATTTTAATAATAAAAAACACACTTTAAAAATACCGTGGGGAGCCACCTTGCAAACTGTTTTCTCTCTCTCCTTAACACCAAAAGTAAATTGGGAGCAAAGAGACTTGCAAAAGGCTTTCACTCCTCTTGTAAAGTTAATGACTTTATTAAAACCTCTTCCGTCCAAAGAGGAGGCGCTCTGAGGGTTTCCAATAATTACTGTGCTCCATTATATCAGAGATCACAAAATGAAGGTTTAAAAACTTCATTAGTCTCCTGGCCCCCAATATGCTGATAGGCTGGAAATCTGGCCTCCACCACTAGCAGCATATTTCATGAGCAGGGAGGGGGGATGGCAATGGGACCCCCCCTCAACCAGAACCCATCCTGAATGTTGCACTTTCTGGGATTTTTTCAGAACAGAAGTTTGTAACAAAGTGTTTCGGAATTTTTCAAAGAGGAAACTGAACTGCTAAACATTGAAAAAGCACTTTGTTTTATTCCCCAACACCACTCATTTATTTTATTTTATTTTAAATACTGAATTGTGCAATGGCGGAAGCACACAGTTTCATCATTTCACCGTTGCTCTTTGCTCCATGGGACAATTTTCTTTTTCTCTTCAAAATAAAATAAAATACGAAACTAAAAGTTCTTTCAAGACTCTATTTATCTAGGATTTATGACAAGCCAATGGACTCTCTGTCTCCTGTATCACCACCATTTTAAAAAATGGCAGAGGAAGATTTTAAAATCATGTTAACATTACACAATTGCAATACAGGTTCTTTTCTTTTTTTAAGAGGGGGAACATTCCCCCCCCCTTTTTAAAAGTGAGTGGTGCATGTGCAGAATTTGTCCAAATACACTCCTTAATCTGAATTTCTTACCAGAATGAAACCAAAGTGGAATTAACCTGTGGTCAGAGTTACAGGGGGGGGGGGGGAATCAGAGAACACAACAGCTCTGGTTCACTAAAAATGTACACCCCATGCTCCCATGTTTAAGAATTCAGCTAACTTCCAACCCCAGCGCAGATGTTAGACTTGAGGATGATGGGGGTGGAGAGAATTAGGTGAGGAGAAGACTTTAAATGGCTCCTGGCCATGATTGTTATTCTCCGCCTTCATGATCGGAGGCAGCAATGGTTCTGAATACCAGTTGCTGCAAACTACCGGATGGGAGAGGGCTCTTGCGTTCGAATCCTGCTTAGGATTTTCAGAGGCATGTGGTTGGCCACTATGGCTACAGGACTATTGGCCTGATCCAGCGGGCTCTTCTTGTTATGGAATTCAGCCCCTGGGCTGAAATAAGGTTGCTTCCCTAGCCCTGCTCTAGGTGGACACACGGAATACACTTCTTTTTTAGAAAAGAGAATTGAAATTGTGGGAAGCTGGTTAAGCATATAAGGCTGCGAAGCCTATGCAGTGCCTGTCACTGCAGTCATGCTGGTGGAAAGACAAGGCGATTTGAGCCAGGGGAAGGGAAACAAATCAGGAGCTCAAGGGATGGTGTGAAATTGACAAAACACTACAAAAGCCTCCCCCTGGCAGCCTCATTGCATCACCGGAGGGGAGAACTGTCCTCTCTAAGAGATTTGAAATTTGGTGGCGTATTGATTGTTGAATCTGAGGTGGCCAAAAAAGGGAGGAGTGGGAGGGAATCAGGGTAATAGCTCAAATATAACTGGAAACAGAGAGGGGAATCCCAAGGTGTCAAATAAAAATGTATCCATTAAAAACACATACACACACAAAAAAAAAACCCCTTCCGGTAAATATTTACAGTGCCCAAGACATTTCAAGCTGTTGCTCTTCCTCAGAAGCAACTGTAAAATCAGATAACAACTGAACCATAATTAAATCAGGATGAATTAATATCCTGCAGATCCTCAAGATTGTGTCTTAGACATGCAACCGAGTAACCCAGTATTACCAGATCTTACACACAGCTTTGGAAATTTGTGTGTATCGTTGTACGCTTGTCTTCTAATATATGCATTTTTGTGGACACTCCCTTTCCCCAAAAATATACATTGAATCACAGAATTGCAGAATTGACAAGGGATCCCATGGGTCATCTAATCCAACCCCCCTGCAATGAAGGAACCACAACTAAAGAATCCCCGGCAGATGGCCATCCAGCCTCTGTTTAAAAACCTCCTATGAAGGAGAGTCTGTTAGTTTCCCAGGTAGTCCATCCCACTGTTGAACTGCTCTTACTGCCAGAATGGTCTTCCTACTGTTCAGTCGGAATCTCATTTCTTGTAATTTGAATCCATCGGTTTCCATCCTACCCTCTGGAGCAGCAGAAAACATGCTTGCTCCATCTTCCATGTGGCGGCCCTTCAGATATTCCAAGATGGCTATCAAATCACCTCTTAGTCTTCTCCTGGCTAAATGTACCCAACTCCTTCAACTGTTCCTCATAAGGCTTGGTTTATCATCTTGGTCACTCTCCCCTACACACATTCCAGCTTGTTGTGAACAGGATAAAGAAGGTACTTCAACTACTTGGTCATGGGGAAGAGCTTTCTTGGACTACAGAGGTACCTCGGGTTAAGAACGTAATTCGTTCCGGAGGTCCGTTCTTATCCTGAAACTGTTCTTAACCTGAGGTACCACTTTAGCTAATGGGGCCTCCCGCTGCTGCCGTGCCACCGCCGCACGATTTCTGTTCTCATCCTGAGGTAAAGTTCTTAACCTGAGGTACTACTTCTGGGTTAGCGGAGTTTGTAACCTGAAGCGTCTGTAACCCGAGGTACCACTGAATTCATGTCTATTTATGTCTTTATAAAACATACCACCTACACTTACGAAATATATTATGATAAAATTTCAGAATAATCGCAAAATGACTGAGTAATCTAAAAAGAAATGAAAATTAAGCAACTAGATAGCCCTACCAGCATAAAAATGTCCTCAAGAGATATCTGAAGGTTAACAGCAAGGACGGCTGCTGAATCTCTGCTGGAAGAGTGTTCCACAGTATGGGACCAGCAATGCTAAATCCCCTCTAAATATTTGTTCATCTCTAAACACTAAATCCTTGTTCAACTCTTGTATCAGCTGGCCTCACTCGAATAAATATGTAAAAAAGAAAAGCTGTAAATAACCTAAGAAAAGCAATGGCTGCAGAATGAAAGGGAAACAGAAGGAGATGCCGTTGTCTAGCCTGGAGAAACCTGAGAGGGAGGTTGATGACAGATGCATGAAGGAATTGTCGCAAGGAGGGCCAGAATTCGGGTTTCTTTCTTTCCTTTTCCCATAGGCAATAAAAGAAAATAAAGGTCTACTTAGGATAATCACATTAACAATGGATTTTATGGCCAGAAATGAGTTCCAGAGAGCCCTGAACTCACATACATCCTCTGCCCTCTATTTCTCCTCCAAGTTCAAAGGTAAAAGTTTTCCCTTTCGGGGTATGAGCAAACCACAGTTCTGTGTTACAGGTGAACTTGTGAGAACTGTGGTTTGCTCCAACCCATTGGTTTAAACCAGGGGGAGCCAACGTGGTGTCCTCCAGATGTTGTGGACTACAGCTCCCATAGTTCCCAACCAGCATGACCAATAACTAGGAATGATGGGTGTTGTAGTCCAAAATATCAGGGGGCACTATGCTTGAAAACAAACAAACAAACAAACAAACAAACAAACAAACAAAAACCAAGATCAAGGCATGGCCTCAGGTTCTTGTGTGCTAAATTGACTGTGGTTTGAAGCATAAGTTCCAGAAATGTAACAGGGAACTGTGGAGAGGGAAGGAGAAATATATGTGCCGGAGACTGGCTGTGGCTCATTCTCAATCACGTAAGCCATGTTTTATATGGTTTTATGAACCAAGACAGAGAGTCATTTGATCAGCACAACTTTAGGGGGAATCACCTATCTTTGCTTGTGGTTTCATCCATGCATGCACCCCATGAGAGTACACATTTATATGCATATATATACATACAAATATATATGTATATGTACATGTACAAATACAGCGGGTGGCACTGTGGTCTAAACCACTGAGCCTAGGGCTTGCCATTCGGAAGGTCGGCGGTTCAAATCCCTGTGACGGAGTGAGCTCCCATTGCTCTGTCCTAGCTCCTGCCCACCTAGCAGTTCCAAAGCACGTCAAAGTGCAAGTAGATAAATAGGTACCACTCCGGCGGGAAGGTAAATGGCATTTCCGCACGCTGCTCTGGTTTCGCCAGAAGCGGCTTAGTCATGCTGGCCACATGACCCGGAAAAACTGTCTGCGGACAACCGCCGACTCCCTCGGCCAGTAAAGCGAAATGAGTGCTGCAACCCCAGGGTCATTCGCGACTAGACTTAACTGTAAGGGGTCCTTTACCTTTTTATATACAAATACACGTCGGTTGACTTGCTACTGTAAACAAGCCCGATTGTTCAGGCAAGCACAACTTCTGTTCACATCTTTCTTTCTTTTTCTCCCACACACCCTCTCCACTAAACAATTAGCTTTGGGGGGATGGCATGGCACCACACAAGGCAAGCTAATGCTCTGGAGTAACTATTCACTGTGGAACTGCTTTCTCAAGAGGCTCCTTCTCCAGATCTGCTGAGGTAACCCACATCCATACAGTAAAATCCCCGATGTCTTTCTGAGAGGCTTTTGTTCTTTTGCACATCAGTCTATCTGAAGAGTTTTGCAGCAACCATCACCATAGTAACAGAGAAAGTTCTCCTTGCCCTAGTTTATAAGGGGTGTTACTTGGGGTGTTTTATATATTCGCACACACCATTCCAAAGATGGGGGGGATTCAAATGGAAAATGTTTTCCGCATACCTTGGAGTAGTCGGTTCTCTGGGGATTGTGGGTAGACCTGAAGCACACCTTCTGCCCACATTCTCAGTTCACCTCAGTAGGGCTGATGGGTAGGATCTGTGCCAAAATGTGAAACTCTACCTAAAAGTAAAAAATTCCTTCAGTAGCACCTTAAAGACCAACTAAGTTTTTATTTTGGTATGAGCTTTCATGTGCATGCACACTTCTTCAGATACCTGAAGAAGTGTGCATGCACACGAAAGCTCATACCAAAATAAAAACTTAGTTGGTCTTTAAGGTGCTACTGAAGGATTTTTTTAATTTTGTTTCGACTCAGACCAACACGGCTACCTACCTGTAACTAACTCTACCTAAAAGTGTGCAGGAACAGAAAATGAAAAATATTGATCCTTGTATAATTTCTACTTTCCTTGTGTCTTAGGTATCCATAGCCAATATAATATAGCACAAGCCTTTCACTCTTAGGGGAAGACCCGTAGCTCAGTGGTAGAGCATCTGCCTAGTATAATGTTTCAGGTTTGATCCCTAGCATCTCCAGGTAGGACTGGAAAAAGCTCCTTCCTGAAACCCTGGAGAACCACTACCAGTCTTAGTAGACAATACTGAGCTAGACTTATTATTGCGTTAATGCTCCATCTCTCGTCCAAGGTGCTCAAGGTGTGGCATGCATGGTTCTCCCACCTCTCTCCATTTTATCCTCACAACACCCCTGTGAGGTAGGTCAGGCTGAGAGACTGTGACTGGTCCAAGGCCATGCAGCAAGCTTCATGGCTGAGTGGGGATTTGAACCTGGTATCAGCTTACTACACTTCTCAGTGACTGCTGATCCTTTGCTACTTGGTGTACCTGTAGGGACAATTCATTTGCTGATGAAGAATTACCATCGAAACAGTTCATCATGCGGGAAAACTGTTCTACGCTACGTTCGGAGCACCAGTCACTGCACATTTGCAGGGCTGTGGCTGTTGAAAGGCATTTTGACTTCATCTTCAGGTTTTTTAATACCAAGTAACCACACTCTCTATTGTTGTTCATGAACATTTATTTGACTCTGATTATTCGTTACTCCATTGCATATTTTCTGTTGATGAATTGTGAAACATTATAATGTCATAAATATTTTGTTAGCACATTATTAGCCGCGTGTTGCCTGCGGTTGTTCACAGGGGATTTCCTTTGTTGTTTATCCATAGGCTGTGGCGACAGTAGGTGGAGCCAGAGTTAGTGACAGGCTAAGCCAGTCCCATCCTCCTCCCTTACAAGGGGATGAGTTCTACAGTGAAAACACTGAGACTGAGGAGGAGGGAACCAATAACCAGTGCAGGGCTGTCTTAAGCATATGTGGCGCCGGGGTGCAAAGATCCACCTGGTTTCCCCCCCCCCCAGTTGCTCAGTCCCAGCCGCGCAGGAGGGCAGAGCCGGCCGGCCGCCTCAGCGTCTCGCTGGCTCAGTCGCCCCTGAACTCGCGGCACAGAGCCGCCTGCAGCAGAAAAGCCCACCGTGGCGCTCCGACCGACGGGCAGGCTCTTCCCTGGACTCTCAGCCTGGCGCCCCTGAGAGCCCGGCGCACGGATGCCCCACACTCCTAGCGCCTATGAGTAAGACGGCCCTGAGCCAGTGCCACCCTCTGGACTGAATGGGGGCAGACAGAGGTGGTGGGGCAGCCCCCACGCTCCCTAATCCTCCAATCTCCACTGTGTAAAACCAGTGTCCAAGAAACAAATAGCCTGCCCTGTGCTCAAGCCATTAGGATAGAGCAAGCTATAAAACCAAGTCTTATAAGGCACGGGGAGATGTAATAGGTTAGTCCGTAAGAGAGATGGCCACATACTCTTTTTGGGAAAGCGCTGAGCCTTTGGAGGTTATTGCAAAGAGCAATCATGCCCTTTGCACTTTTCCCGGGTAGCGACTTTCCATTTGTCTTTAAGCCCTTTTGCCTCATACAAGTTTGTTCCGATGGCCCTGTGGTGCTGAGCCTTCATCAGCAACAAAATTGTTAGCCAGGTTTCCACACATCCTGCATCTTTATTACCGCTGAGGTTGTAAGAAACAGCCATAAAATATAGTTGGATTCCCCCCCCCCCCCCGCTCCAGAACATCAGCAGAGTCTTGCAGCACTGGCAGTTTGGAGGATGGGAAGGGAAATATTTTGTGGTGAGCCGCAATGTCAGGGCCGTACATTACTGGGACTCCATGGGGCTGGGGAGATGGGCTTCAGTTGCAGATAAGTCCCACAGAACCTTTTCCAGGCTGAGGGCCTCATTCCCTTCCGAGCAAACTTACAGGGGTCACATGCCAGTGGTGAGAGGGAGCAGAGACAAAGGGAGGCACATGTCACAGGAGTGTGCCAGTCAGTACCCAAACAGCTTAAAGTTGGAGTTAACTCTTTATTAGCAAAAACACGGCCTCCACAGACTTGGCTGAGTGTCAGGTCTAATGACCACAGCAACTTATTCCTGGTGGTTTTTCTCTGTGGAAATTAGTTGCCAAGACTGAAAGTTCCCCTGCCTCCCCACAGCTGCCTAAGGCCCCTCCTCTCCAGGGTTTTTTTTCCAAGCAATTGGAGGCTGTGTCTGCACATCACCAATCTCTCCTCCACCCTTTTCATGCCTCTTCTGGTTCTGGGGGACAAGGCAGTAAGGGAGCTTGTTGCAGCAGGAGGGGGAGACATCCATGATTTTTTTACCAGCCTGACTCATCTCTACTTCTTGGCCTTCCTCCTTCCCCTTTCCTGCTTCTGTTTCTGCCTCCAGTTCTGGACTTAATTCTGCCACCGTCTATCCCAGATCACTAAGCCGTGTTACCCCTCAGCTTTCAACACCTCCTCTTCCCAGTCTTCTCCCTGTGACCACTCATTTTTTGTCCCACCACCAGGGCTCTGAGCCTTCTTCCCTTGCTGGTTCCTCCTACCATTCCTCTGCATCCAACCATTCCATGACAGCAGAGCAATAAATATAAATTGTAGGTGAGTTTCTCACACCCTCACATATCATACACTGTGCTCCATCCGGACAGGCAAGAACCATTACCAGACTTCAAGGATACCCCAGCCAGGAAATATACACTCAAGCAGGTTGTTAAGGAAGACTGGGGGTGGGGGTGGCCTATGGGGTGTGGCTGGGAAGATTCCCAAGGGTCACATAAAGAGACTGGGTGGCTTCATTTGGACCTCAGAGCTGAGGTGCCCCACCTTTGCCATAGGGTACTGTGTCGTGCTAAAAGCATTGTAAAACTTGGCTTCAGGAACAGACTCAGAGCCTGGCATCTTTGGGCAGTTCCCTGGGGCCCAATGCCCTAGCGGGGTCCACCACTGCCGCCTGTCATGGACACGGTTTTAATTTGTTTCTGGTCTTGCCGCTCTGACTGAGCAGTTGAGTCTAGTGGCATAAATTGCAACTGAACCTGGAACATTCTGCATGCAAGTACCTCTCTCTCTTCTAAGCATGTTCATCACGGGTGAGGGGCAGTTGTCCATAAGAGAGCAGAGCCGTAGCTAGGTGATCTTGCACCCGTGGCAGAACCGTCCAGATTGTGCCCCCCTAGCCACGGACAAATTAGCTCTTCTTTCCGCCTCTCTTCCAACCCCACCTCCTCCACCCATTCAAATCACCCTCTAGTTAAAACCATTTCTTATGAGGCAATAATCGATATTTATATTTATGGACATAGTTTAAAGCTGATTTTGCGCCCCCACCCATTGCCTGTGCCCCTGGTGGGGGCCCACCACACCACCCCCTAGCTACGACCCTGTCAGAGAGGTTAACTCTCAATGCCCTCTAAAGGTAAAGGGACCACTGACCATTAGGTCCAGTCGTGACCGACTCTGGGGTTGCGACGCTCATCTTGCTTTATTGGCCGAGGGAGCCGGCGTATAGCTTCTAGGTCATGTGGCCAGCATGACAAAGCCGCTTCTGGCGAACCAGAGCAGCGCACGGAAACGCTGTTTACCTTCCTGCCAGAGCGGTACCTATTTATCTACTTGCACTTTGATGTGCTTTTGAACTGCTAGGTTGGCAGGAGCTGGGACCAAGCAATGAGAGCTCACCCCGTTGCGGGGATTCAAACTGCCGACCTTCTGATCGGCAAGCCCTAGGCTCTGTGGTTTAACCCACAGCGCCACTCACGTACCTCTAGCTTCCCACTAATTTGTGGGCATTGGCCAAAAAGCCCAAGAACATCTTTTCGTCTCCAGGGCACCATTTCATAATGCTGTTGGTGTCCTATAGAAAGCAGAAGAGTGCCTTTAAAAAAAGCAAAAGTTCATTTTCATCCCAATCCAAGTGTCTCATTTAATTTGCAAACACAGGAAATTCAAGTACTATTCTTAGCCTCTATTGTGAAAACACCCTTGTGTGCACTTGTGAATTGACTGTAATGCGTACTAGAGGCTCATTTAAATTTGACTGAAGGCTGGGCTGTGGAGTGCTTGCAATTTTTTTATTTGCAGTCAGTGCCCGACGCACTTTATCAGTCATCTGTGAATTGATGTTGCCTTCAAGAACAGGTGCACTAGGACCCATGTTGGGACATGAAGGGTCTTCTGGCGCAGGAGAGCCAATGCAAAGGAAAGAGATGCGCCAGAAACACTGCAATGTGATTTTCCAGAGGGGTAGTTCTCTTAGTCCATTGTAGCAAGAAAGAGACCTGCAATGTTTTAAACACTAACTGATCATGATAAATAAGAGCAGGCATCCAAATCCAGAGCGAAATGGTTTTGCTTGATGCTGTGATTCTGTACATGTCCACCCATGTATTTGATGGTGCTTCTTCTTCTGAAATAAGTGTGCATAGTATTGTAGCTCCAGTCCCCCTGAAATCAATAGGACAAGTTGTGAGTTGTGACTAGATTTATGCACCATTACAGTGGTACCTCGACTTACCTCGACTTACAAATGACTCGACTTACAAATGACTAGACTTACGAACGGAGCTCCATCCGCCATCTTGGATGCGGTTTAGATAGGATTTTTTTCAACTTATGAATTTTTTATCCCAATGCATCCCTATGGGATTCGACTTACGATTTTTTTCGACTTACGAATGTGTGTTTAAATTCGTAAGTCGAGGTACCACTGTAATTTGAACAGGACTTTAGCATAACTCCCTTTTTTGGATGTAACTTTGGGTGAATCCCTGAAAAGATTAAACATAAATTAAAATGAGTACAGTTAACTCACATCTTATGCTTATTTTTACTTAATCAATCGCAGCTTTGCACTGGTGGAAGGGGGGGGGGTAAATAAATAAATGGAAAGTGAAGGAAGTCCACTCCATTTATTTATTCCCCCACCAGTGGGTAGAGCAATGGATTTTACCCCTGATAACTTCTCTCTCTCATCATGGATGGTGGATTATATTATGAATGTATGTTCTTTAGTATCTTATTAATACTATTGCTAAAAGTTTGTCATAGCCTTTGTCTAGCACAATAAACTTAGGAACTTGAAATTTGGATTTAAGCTCTATATGGTAGGCCGCTTACTCTCTATTCTCCACCTAAGGCAGCAGGGGGCATTGTTAGAGTTCAAGGACATATTTCAGCCAGCTTAAAAACACTCAAAGGGGATGCAACTGGGCAGCCGGTATGATAGAGAGGGTTAGAGGACCACATTTGCTTTCCTTCGCCCTTGCCTGAGGTTCCCCATCTAATTCCACCCTATCAGTTGAAGGCTGGTTGTTCTTCAAGCGGATGGAAATGCTTCCATGTATGGGAACTTGTTTGTGACTCTGACAGACATGTGCATTGGTTTTTCTACCTTTATTTCAGTGGTATTATATGAATGTCCTAGTAAGGAAGTAAGCAAGAAAGGTAACATTAGCCAAGGCTGGAGGAATGGATTGGTGTGATTTTTCCAGGCTGCAGAAAACCTGTGTTCTCTTTCTGAGTGCCTAAGGATGGCCATGCTGTCAGCGTGTCGCCTGTAATCTTCTTTTGCCTTATCTGCTGCGCATTGTTGCTGTGATGTCACTCCAGAGTGGGCTGAAATTCAGCTTCTATTTTCTGATCCCAGTTTCTCAAGGGTTTATGATAAACAGACACATTATTCACAGCAGGTAAAAAAAGGAGAGGAATGAATGAAAAATCTAAACAGTGTTCCCAAAGTGCATTTGAGCCCTTGATTTTTTGGGGGAAATAACAAACCACTGTGACTCATAGAGCATAGCTTTACATTTCAAAAAGAAAAAAGACTTGACCTCAAGGTGGGTTCTGGCAGAGTTCACATAGCAATCATGCCTGCATTGGTCCCATATGGACCGTCAAATGTGGTCAATACAGCAAGTTGTAGCTATCATTATACTTACTTGCTCGTGTTAGTGAGATCAGTGGAGTATCATCCTTAAACTTGGAAGCTTAGACAAAGTTAATTTAACCTTCTCTAAACATTAATCCATAATGCTTTAAGGCAGACTGGGTTTTCCCTGGTATTGCCTCTTTTCCTCACCTTAAAAACAACAATCATACATACTCTGGTTTGTGAAGAAGTAAAAGTAGTGTTTACTTACATAGTGCAGATCTTGAAGCAGCAGTTTCAGCAGCAAAATGAAGGCAGGTATATAACTACTACTAAGTTACAAAACTTGTAACTTCAAAAATGGTATTTGAGCTGTGTGGTCAACTTGAAAGCATGATGAAGAAAGAGGAGACTGCCCAAACAGGAAGGAAGTATGTAGTGTTACAAATTACTGCCACGCTAGGCAAAGGAAGAGATCTCACAGGCTCTGTGAGCCTCAGCCCTTTTAGTGTGCTTAAGCAGGTTCTCCCATAAAGGAGAGCATGGGTTGAGGAAGGGTTAACAATACATCCCAGGGTGGGAGAGGCGGGTCAGTTTGGATGGCCACATGTGTGATTGGTGGGTGTGCTGTTGCTGGGGAAATTACCCTATATTATGCTTAGAGAGCAGCTTTCAGTTCCACTTTTGCTGCTCGCAACGGATCTCCCGCCCACCCTCCTCTAATTTTAGGTGTTTTTGCATTGACCTTGCTGTGCCTCTCATGGGGTCGCCTGTTTTGGATCAGGGGCCTGGTAGGAATTTTGCCACTTGGCTGATTGGCTGGTGCCAGGTGGTTTTTGCCTACTACGCTGCAATACGTCACAACTTGTAAGGCTGGCGCTTAGGCATTGGTTCAAATTGGATGGTGGAGGGGTACGGATTTGGTTGGGCCTGCCCCTCATGGTTGCTGCTGCCTTTAGGGGTATTCCTTTAAAGGAATCCTGGGGCTATACATGTAGTCCACATACCCCCGCCAGGGGCCAGGGCTACGCATGAGCCTCGGGGAGCATCTGAGGGATGAGGTCAAGGGCGTGGCCCCTGCCCCAATCTCTCCTGGTAAAGATGCTTACCTACTGGCTCCCCTACTAGGCTAGTGGGAGTCAGATCTATCCCAGGCGGGGGACAGACGACAAGAACCAATGCCTAAGCAACCACTCACATTCAGTTGTATTTAAATAAAGTTGTGGCCAAATTAATGCCAAAAACCTTAAACTTAAAATATTGTGTGAGGTGTGAGTTATTGGGGGGATGTCTTGGTACCTCAGCATGCAATCTAGTAAAACATGAATTGTTGGTTTTGACTGCAGTGATGTCCCACAGTAGAACCTCAGTCCTGGAGGGTGGGGGGTGCAGACTCTGCCTCGCAGCCATGTTTTTGCCTGCCTTGAATGTTACTAATGCCCGTTTGTGCCTCTTGCTTGTCTGGATGGAAGACAGAGAGTTTTGTGAGTGTGTGTGTGTAGAAACTGGCCTGTTTAAATGTTACAAAGGTAACATTTCGATTAATTCTTTGCCCACTTTTGCCTATGGCCCCACACACCACTGTCATGTTGCCCCCCAGAAGATTGCCCCAGAAGGAATGTGGCCCTTGGGGTGAAAAACACTCCCCACTTGTGGCGTGTATAGATATATCAAAAAGGATTTCACCCTGCATTTTGTTTACTTTCTTGAGATCATATGTCATGGTGGCCTGGAAGAGAAGGAAGTCTGAACCCAAAGCCATGCTTCAAATCAAAACATCTTATAAAAGCCAATCAGAGAAGTGAGGAATAATTACACTCTTTGTGCCGAAACTCTGTTCGTGTTATCACCACCGTGCATCTTTGGCTGAGAAAGGCATAAATGCGATGAACTGATGTCAAGAACCTAGACTGATGGTCGCCATATAAATACTTAACAAGACTATCTGATTATTCAAGTCATTTATTCCAATCAGGCCATTTGTTATGATATAGCTATTTCTAACCAGCCTAAATCAAGCACGACGTGAGGTTTCGACTTCAGGCACCCGGACGAGTAAGAGCTGTAGGTTCTTGGGCTAAGTTTCCCTTCGTAAACTACTTTGCAATCTTCTCTGAGGAAAAGCGGCCTCGGGAACTCCTAGTAAGATTAGACTGGCTCCCTCCTTGTGGTCTTTCTGCCGGCAGGTGAAGGCTGTTTTGTTGCTGCAGGCTTTGGGGAGCTAGCAGCTTTTAAGAAAAGGGCCTTTTATAGTTCTCTGCTGTTTTTACTATCTATATTTTAATAGATTTGGTTTTTCACTCCATTATAATTAAATAACAATTTAACTATTATCTTTTATATGTTTTTAGCTTTCTATGTTTCATTTATGTTTGTTTTTATTTTTGGAAGCCTCCTTGAGTCCTGGTTCTTAAGAGCTGGGGGGAGCAGGGTATAGTAGTAGTAGTGGTAATAGTAGTATGATATACAAGGCCTGTTATGATTACATCACTTGATGATATTTTAGGTATAGTGAATTTACTGTCTGTAAGTGTACTGTCTGTAGGGCTGTAGGAGGGACGCGGGTGGCGCTGTGGGTTAAACCACAGAGCCTAGGGCTTGCCGATCAGAAAGTCGGCAGTTCGAATCCCCGCAACGGGGTGAGCTCCCGTTGTTCGGTCCCAGCTCCTGCCAACCTAGCAGTTTGAAAGCATGTCAAAGTGCAAGTAGATAAATAGGTACCGCTCTGGCAGGAAGGTAAACAGCGTTTCCGTGCGCTGCTCTGGATCGCCAGAAGCGGCTTAGTCATGCTGGCCACATGACCTGGAAGCTCGGCCAATAGAGCAAGATGAGCACTGCAATAGAACAAGATGAGCCCTAATAGAACAAGATGAGCCAATAGAACAAGATGAGCCCTAATGGTCAGGGGTCCCCTTTACCCTTTACCTGAGGTGTGTTCCTATGTAGCTGGAATTGCAAGCTTGGGGACAAACCTGCAAACAAACAAACAAACACCCCTAGAAATATAGCCTGGGGCTGTATTTGACTAACTTTTACTCAGAACAAACCCACTGAATTGAATGAACCTAAGTTAGTCATGGTCATTAATTTCAGTGAATCTGCTCTGACTGAAATTTAGTTGACTATAATCCACTAAGAAGAGAGGCAAAAGGAAACTCCAGAACAGCCCAATGAAGGTTTTGGAATGACTGGCAGTTGGAGAGGGATGGGACAGAAAGCCACAGGTAGAAGAATGTAATGGAGTATCCTGGGAAAAGGCACACTTGATTCACTGACTGGAACTCTGCAGAGGAGCAATCCATGCTGCAACATTTTGTTGCAATGTCCCACTTGTGAAACAGGCTATTTCACAGGCGGGGAAGTGATTCATTTCCCCACCACCACCACTTCATTCCAATTCAGTCGCTCACTGTGTAAGTTCTTCCTTTCGCTAATGCTGACAGCAGATTCCTCTCCCCTTCTTCCCAATGCAGAAAGGTATTGAGATAGATTTTAAACAGACAGATTTTTCACAAAAGGAATACGACTCTAATGAGCCTTCTTATGAAAGAAGTACACAAAGCCCTGTGGGACAGCTGACTATTCATGGGTAAAATGAATTCATGGCCACTGCCTCACAAAATAGGCTTTATTTAGCAAATTCATCAGTAGGGGCTGGCTCCTGTTGGGACTGGTGGGGTGGAAGGCAAAGAGGCCAACAGTAGGTGGCGCCAGAACCAATGACAGGCAGAGCCAACCAAAGCTAGTTTTGCCCCCAATCTCATCCTATCTGCTTCTACAAGGGCAACACTGAGACTAAGGAAGAGGAAGTTGACACTGTCAGTGCCATCGTCTCGATTCTTTACTGATGGAAAATAAGAAGGCAGGCATGTGGGGGCTGACTGAGGTTGGTGTGGCTCTCATGGATTAGCCTATCCAGGTATTTATACCCAAGGGCTGGATTTAGGTTCGATGAGCCCCTAAGTTACTGAAGGTAATGGGGCCCTTTATATGTCCATCTGTCCTTTGTCAACAACAAATTGTCACTGTTTTTGTGTGTTGAATATATGTTATATGATAATTGATGGACCTAATAGGTATCTAAAGTCATTTTATTTGTTTTTATTTTTGTTATTTATCTTATATTTTGGAAATGTACATCCAGTTGTTTTTTCCTTTAATTTTTTTTGGGGGGGGCGCAAGAAAGTGGGGCCCTAAGCTATAGTTTGTTTAGCTTATACGTAAATCCGGCACTGTTTATACCCCATCTCTGACTTCCATGCATAGCTGCCAAGTACCCCGTTTTCTCCGGGAAAACCCCGATTTTACTTACCTTTTCCCAGTGGTCCCCCGTATCACTTCGTCTCCCATTTTTCTCCGTTATTTTCTCCTGCCGGCGGCCATTTTTTTCCTTTCCGATTTGCCCTTCTATGGGCACCAAAAATGGCCGCCGCCGGCTTCAAAAGTCGCATCTACGCATGTCCGGAAGTGCATAGACGCGACTTCCGGTGTCGGCGGCGGCCATTTTTTGTGCCCATAGATGGGCGGAGCGACACTGGAAGTTGCGTCAATGCAACTTCCGGTGTCACACGGCTGCCGGTCCCGGATTCTGCAGTCCGGGACTTGGAAGGTAAGCTTCCATGAGAGAGAAAGTGTGTGAACACTCCCCCTTTTCAATTGAGTTTGGCTCCATATCAGCTTCCAACAATAACAAGGCTTCATGCAGGAACAATCTATTACAGCTACACGGCTACCAGCATGACGGCCTTTTGTCATTCATACAATTCCATTGGTCCATCTAACTCAGTCTGATCAACAGCAGCTATCCAAGATCTCAGGTAGGAGCTGGTCTCTCAGCCCTACCTGTGTAGATGCTGGAGATTGACCTGCATTCAAGGGAGATGCTCCGCATTTGAGCTACAGCCCCTTCCTTTCCATATGTAGCTGGACTATAAGTCCCATCAATCTGGACCGTTGGCCATGCTGGCTGGGAGTGATGGAAGTCCAGTAACATTTTGGGAGCCAGAGGTTCCTCCTTCCTCGTCGGATACAATGGGTCGGTCAGGATTGGCTTCGGTTTGGGGATGTTGTTACATTGGGAGGCAAAGAAACTAATGGCAAATCACTGATAAAATTGGCTGCTTACCCTCACCTTGATATCCGTTCTCCTCCTCTGCACTTCCCTCCCCTCCCCCCATGTGAGTCATGCTGGGAAATGGGAAACACAAAAGAAAGTTAAAGAAATAAATAAATGGTTTTAAAAAGTTATAGCCAGCTTCCTCCACCAGGCTCAAGGCAACTTTTGATTAGCAACAACAAACCAATCCGTTGTGATCCTCTTTTATTTGTTGGTTGTAGATAGGTCCTATTTTATATCTTTTTCATCTGCAAAATATACGACGCTGAGCAGCTCAAAAGTGCTTGAGTTCTTTTCTATTAAGCTTTGCTTGCCAACAGCCTGGTTCTGTGCCAGTTTTCTCAGAAGTCCCAGCGAGTTCCCTGCCCAGAGGACTGCCAGTCAATCAATCATTTCAAATCTCCCACTCATTAGCATTTTAAAGCATTCTCCTTTCCAGCACAGGATTGAACCTTTGGATTTATTGCGGATACTCTGGGCGTAGGTAGCCATCGTCTTGGCTATTTGACAATTGCTGCTGAGAAGAAGAAGAAGAAGAAGAAGAAGAAGAAGAAGAAGAAGAAGAAGAAGAAGAAGAAGAAGAAGAAGAAGAAGAGGTGGTCTCTGTATTCCAGCACAATGATATGTCTGTTGCTGCTGCAGTTTATAACTGTGTGATGTTTGGGGATGAATAATCTTCCCATTGCAGTGCGTGCTTGCTATCTGTATCAATGTTGTGACATTTTAGACTCCATCTGTTCTGCATCTGATATTGTAACTCCAGCCTCCTTCAAAACAGCCTTTTCAGCACTTTTAATCCACTGTATCCCTTTTGCAGACAAAGCAGAGGATCAACTCTATAGGAACATGTAGAGCAGGGTCCCCAAACTAAGGCCCGGGGCTGGATGTGGCCCAATCGCCTTCTAAATCCGGCCCGCGGGTGGTCCAGGAATCAGCATGTTTTTACATGAGTAGAATGTGTCCTTTTATTTAAAATTCATCTCTGGGTTATTTGTGGGGCATAGGAATTCATTCATATTTTTTTTCCAAAATATAGTCTGGCCCCCACAAGGTCTGAGGGACAGTAGACCGCCCCCCTGCTGAAAAAGTTTGCTGACCCCCTGTTTGTTTCACTATACAGAGGCAGGTTTCCTGGCTAAATCAGTATCTGGTTCAACAATTGCTTTGGAGTATGGTTTCTATTCCGCTGTATGGCAAACTCCCGTCACATTGGTAGAGCCCTGGATTAAATTCCCACCTTGCAGGGTTTCATTTTATTCCCTTTCTTTAGTCAAATGTTTGTAACCTGACTAGGGATGGATGAATCATCAATTTCATTTTCTCTCCGTTTCTCATTTTTCCAGGCTTCGGTACTTCACATTTCCTCATCAGTTTGCAAATAATAAATAATAATAAAAATAATAAAACACTCATGAAAATTCATCAGCATTTGAATACGAATTTATCCTCATATATGCAGTCTTGCAATGCATTTTCCCCTAGTATAATGCATCTTTCTATTTTATTTTCACTTTAAAATGCATAGTTTATGCATAGTTTGCCCTAGTATATTATTTATGTACATGGTATGCAACTTCATTGCAAAATTCAAAGAACTGCAAATTTCAAATGAGGGTTGTGGGTTTTTTAAATGTTCATCGTCTTGTGGCATATCTTCGGGAGCAGGGCCGTCTTAAGCATATCGGGCGCCCTGGCACCGTGGTGCGAAGATCACTCCGGCGCCCCCCTCGCCCCGTTTCTTACCGCGGCTGTCTGGCGGGCGCAGCGCACAGCACTGCTGCAGCGGGCACAGCCGCGTGGCGCCCCCCTGGTGGCCTGCCGCCCTGCGCCACCCAGCCTTGCCTTAGAGCTGGCCCTGTTCGGGAGAAGAAAACGCTAAGGTGTAAACCCTACACAAATCTGGGGTGGAGTCCCTAAGGCGATTGGAAGGTGCCTTGTATGCCTCCTTCTGGCAACCCCTGCAGCCAAACTGGTGACAAACGTATTGCTCTGCTTTCCTTTGGCCACATTAGTGAGGCCAAGATCAAGGACTTGTCATCTGGGCAGCCCAAAGGAGTAAATAAAGACTTCTAAAGTTAAGTGATCTCCACATAATAAGGTCAAGCAATAAAGATACAAAACCATTATATTTATATTTATTTCAATTACATTCCACCTTTTTATCCAAAGAGTTGAAGGTGGCCTACATGGTTCTCTCCTCCTCAGGTTCTTCTCACACCAACCCAGTGAGGTAGGTTCGATGCTGAGGCAAAGACTGGGCCAAGGTCACCCAGTAAGCACCATAGCTGCATGAGAATTCAATGCCTACGGGACCGCCTCTCCTGGTATGCCCTGCGGAGGACCTTAAGGCCCACAAACAACAATATTCTGGAGATCCCGAGCCATACGGTGGCTAGATTGGCCTCAACTAGGGCCAGGGCCTTTTCAGTATTGGCCCCAACTTGGTGGAACACTCTCTCACAGGAGACCAGGGCCCTGCGGGATTTGTCATCTTTCCGCAGGGCCTGCAAGACAGAGCTGTTCCGCCTGGCCTTTGGGTTGGATTCAGTCTGACGCCTGTGTTTTCCTCCCTCATGGTTTGGATTTATGGACTACTTAAAATGAGGCTGCATTTTAAATTTTAATATTGTATTTTAATCTGTATTTTAATTAATTCTTTTCTTTTCTTTTATGTCTTATTGTAATTTTATTGGTGCTAGCCGCCCTGAGCCTGGTTTCGACTGGGGAGGGCGGGGTATAAAGAAATTATTATTATTATTATTATTATTATACTCTGATCTCTGAGGAAAATAGTCCAACACTCTAACCAGTACACCATATAGATACATAAATAATTTTATTTGTAGGCTGCCTTTCCACAGTTATAACCATGCTCAAGACGGTTACAACATGAGGGGGAAGAGCTCACAAACATAACAAAAGTACTGTAGCCACAAACAATAAATCAAAAAGTACATAACCAAATCGAAACCATTTCCACATAAATCATAACACCTAAAATAAAGATACAAAAAATTAGTATCAAGAACAATAACCCCCAACGAAAACCCCTAAACAGTACCCCAGCCCAAGAGTCTGTTCAGCAGCCTCAGCTTCTTCAGCTGGAGTCAGTCAGGGCCCCTCGTTCCCAGGCCAGGTGGGAAAAGGACTGCAAGACAGGAAGCAGATCTTCCAGGATTCCCAGTCAAGATGATTTCTAGCCTCCTCAGCTTTTGTAGCTGGAGTCAGTCAGGAACCTGTCCTTCTAGGCCAGGTGGGAAAAGGCCTGCTAGGCAAGGTCTTCCAGGACTCGCAGCCAAGATGGTACACACTGGCTCTACCAACATTAATAACAGCAAAAATTAAGCATTTCCAAAATGGAAAATAGACCCCCCCCCCAAATAAAAACCCATCTTAATTGATAGTTCACCCAAATAGTCTCCAGGCATCCTGAACAGCAGGTCTTGCAGGCCTCATAAGTGAGATGGTCTCAGACCCCTTCAGTAGAAGCAGGAGCTTTCAGTGAGTCCCACACACTCCAAGCCAGGTGGAAGTAGGCCAGTGGAGCAGGTCTTGTAGGACTCATAGATACACCTCCCAGCATCCCTGTCCATGGGCCATGCTGACTGAGGCTGATGGGACTTGGAGTCCAACCCCATCCATTGTATAGACCAGGCATCCCCAAACTGCAGCCCTCCAGATGTTTTGGCCTACAACTCCCATGATCCCTAGCTAACAGGACCAGTGGTCAGGGATAATGGGAACTGTAGTCCAAAACATCTGGAGGGCCGAAGTTTGGGGGTGCCTGGTATAGACTCTGTTTACTCAATGACAAGCTTTTCTTCCATGATGGATTGTAGCCACTAACATGACAGGTGTTTGGGACAATGGCCTCCTTTACACCTGAATGGCCTCATCCGTGGGGATGGGGTGGGAGAGGAAGACATTACAAGAGTGTGTCTCTTTTTTAAAATAAATAAAAAAGGAAAGGAAAGGAAACACAAATGGAATGCGAGCAAGTAGCGCTTAAAGTTTCTTCTGCTTGGTGCTATTCCTATAATTAGGTAACTAAATTTAGAGGATAATTGTGGCAGATTTCATGAGTGTCTCCTTGCACACCGCCCAGACCAGAGAGTATAATTCGTGCCCTGGAATTAATGCAGCCTGATGTGCCTCCCGACAAGACCCCAGCACCTGACCTCTGCATCCTTCCTTAGCAACCAGCAATCTGTCGCTGGAAGGATCAGCCAAGTTCACTAGTGCAATTTTTAACAGGTCTAAACACCAGCAGCCTCCGCCCCTAGGGAGATGCTTATCCTATTAAGAGAATCATTTTCCTAATTTATTCTTGGTTACTAAATTCCTAATTGTATAATTAGGCACTAGGTTTTTGTTGTTGTTGTTTCGCTATATGGGTAACTATAGCCTTTCTGCAGCTCGCTGCCTTTCCCCCTCCTTAGAAAAGCCTTGACATAAAAAGTGAGGATATACCGAAGGAGGTGCCACTGCTATATTGGTCTCCTTGAAGGAAACAGAAGAAGAACCGGCTGGATCAGGCCAGTGACCCATCTAGTCCAGCATCCTGTTCCCACAGTGGCCAAACAGATGCCTGTGGGACACTTGCAAGCAGGATCTAAGCATTTCAGAACGACCCACTCCTGCAGTTTCCAGCAACTCAGGTGTGTGCTGCCTCCAACAGTGAAGGGAGTAGCAGAAAGATATGAGGCCTGATCCTCTGATCCTCTGTATCTCATGAAACCTACTCAGATGTAAGCCATACTGAGTTCAATATGGCTCACTCCCAAGGGAATATTCATATGATTTCAGCTGGTCTCAAAGGAGTATCTTTCCAGGAAATTGTCATATGTATCTTTTTTGCCTACGGCTGGGATGGGGAACCAGTGCTTCCTTTTCTCAGGTATTGTTCCAAGTGCATCCTACTAGGGCTATGCCATCAAAAGTTCTCAAAACATCCATTCTTCAAACACATCCTGTTAGGAGAGAAGTGCATTTGAAAACTAATTCAGTTTTCTCTAATTGAGCCAGTGTGGTGGACTGCCTTCAGCTATGGAGCTTGTAGACATTTAAAGCCTTCTCCTCTGTGAAAGAGCAAGTGAATGATTACTGGAAGGAAGAGGATGTCCCCTTGAGGGCATCTTGTCCAAGCCCCTAATACTAGACGTAGAGTCATCACGACTAGTCATCACTCATAGCCTTATTCCTCATGGATTTGTCTAATTCCCTTATAAGAAGCATGCCCAGAGGAGGGTGATCAGGAGACTGTGTCTGAAACCCAAGTCCTGCGAGGATGAAGAGCTGGAAATGTTTGGCCTAGTGATGATTAAAGGGAGATACAAGAGTCGTTTTAAAACACACAAAGGGCTGTGACACAGAAGAAGAAGCAGAGTTGTTTGTGGTTGCTCCAGAGGGCAGGATGAGAACAAATGGGCAGAAATTGCGGCAGAGGTTTTAGGAGGTCTTTAAGCTCTAAGAACTGTTGAACAGAGGAGTAGCCGGCTTCTGGAGATGGTGGACTGTCCTTTGTTGCAAATACTTTAGCATGGTCATCTCTCAAGGGTGCTGTATTTTCAAGATTTCTGCACTGAACAGTGGTTAGTCTAGATCTTTGGTCTTTGGTCTCTAGCTGTTTTTGGACTACAATTCCCACCATCCCTGACCACTGGTCCTGCTAGCTGGGGATGATGAGTTGTAGTCCAACAACAGCTGGAGATCTATGTTTGGGAAACCTTGGTCTAGATAACCTCTGCAGTCCCTTCCAGCTACATAATTCTGTGATTGTGTGCTCTCTCTCTCTCTCTTTTTCCACCAAAGGACTCAAAAACTCATTGATGCCGCTGAGTTTGTGTGTTCAAGTTTGTTGTTTTACCTTCGGAGTTCTGTTGCTTTCGCTGATGCACCTTCCGATCCCATCCTCAGATTTAGCTTGTTATAGAAATAGACTGTACACTCCCTCTCTCCATATAGCACAGTGCAGCTCAGTTGAAGAAGATGCTAGGAAGGTGGCAGCAAGAGAACAGAGCCATGTCTTTCTGGGAAGGACGTGTTAAATTTGCTTCCTGGCTGGCCTCAGGCATGAAGTGCAAGGTTTTTTCTTAAGCAATTTTCTTCCTCACTGCTTACACTCACTGTTAGCCTTCATCAACACAATGCCCTCCAGAAGGTTTGGACTACAACTCCCATCAGCCTCAGCCAACATGGCAAATGGCTTTTAAAAAAAATCTATCTATTTATAATTTAGTTATTACCACATTGATATCCCGCCTTTCCTGTATGGAGCTGCTTCCCAGTTTATCTTCACAATGGCTTTGTTGGGTAGGTTAGTCGCCCAAGGAGTTTCATAACCTAGAGGAGATTTGAACCGCAGTCTGCCAAATCCCAGTCTAGCATAGCTGCCAAGTCTCCCGTATTCCCCGGGAAATCCCCGTTTTTCCAGCTGTTCCTAGCTGAAAAAACAGATTTTTTTTTGTTTTTCCCCGGTTTATTCTGGCGCGGCGTCCATTTTGGTACTGGGCAGAGCATGTTCCAAATGGGGAACCAGTTCCAAAATGGCTGCAGTGCGACTTCTGGTGCGGCGGCCATTTTGGAACTGGGCAAAGCAGCATCAAAAGTCACTTCTGAGCATGCTCCGCCCAGTTCCAAAATGGCGGCAGCGCTACTTCCGGTCTGGTCCCTTATTTCTCCAACAGCAACTTGGCAGGTATGGTCTAGTGGGCTAACTACTATATCATACTGACTTAAGGGAGTTGTAGTCCAAAACATCTGGAGGGCACCAGGTTGGTGAAGACTGGATTAGTATTTTATTGGGTTCTTACATCTTTCATACTAAGAGAAGAGGTGCAGTCCTAATCTCCAGCCTTGCTGAAGTCAGTAAGACTTAAATATCTCAGCAGAAATGTATAGGATGGCTCTGTCAACCGCACATCCTCATTTATTCATGTTGGATTCTCTGATGGGAAAAGGTCAAGGATAAATTCTGTCTTAAGAGACAACGATAACCTCTTGCACTTTTGGCTGACCTTCAGGGCACAGATAAGGAGCAGCACGGCTGTATCTTTCTAAAATGGAATTGCCCCCCAGTGGTACTTTAAAGGCATTTTAAAAGAATACTGACTAATCTTCCCTCCAAGTGTTTTGTTGTTTGATTCCACTGGTGGAAAAGAGCAAGAAGGCTATCATAAATCTTAGTTAGAGTAAACTTAATACGTCAAATCCCTTTGCAGAAATGTCTTTTCTTTTTTTTACGATGTCTGGAACTGTCTTGGAGAGAAGCAAAAATGAGACAAGTTGCCGTGTGTGTGTGTGTATTGGGGGGTGGAATACGGCAATCTAGCTTTACTAGAGCAATATAGGCTCAGAAAGGAAGGACTAGTCTGCATAATATTAGAATATCCACTCCCCAGCCAATTTACAATGAAGGCTGTCATCCTGTTAAAGTAGATCTTGGTTGATTAATCATATGATGATGGCAGTGAAGTCCTATGCATGATTACACTGAAGTCTTACTGTATGTCAGGACTGAGGAACCTCAGGCTTTTGGGTGCGGTGCGGTGGGGGTCTAATGCAGCCCTCCAAACTGCTCTGTCTGTGTCATGAGATTTTTCCCTAGGCCACACCCCTTCTCAAGCCACACCCCCACTCCCCAGGCCACACCCCTCACTGACCCTGCTTTACAACCTCTTTGAGTATTCATGCCTGGCTGGAAAGGGACATTGAACTCTGATAATGGCTCTTGCTTGTCTGGAGGAAGGATATTTACGGTATTATATGCTGTTTCTACGGGTTTCTTTCTCTAACGATGCCACACACACACACACACACACACACACACACACACACACGTTGTGCTTATAGCCAACAATCTACCAAAGAAAAAGAAACTGCACAAGCAAAAAAACTACTTTCAGCCAGGAATGCACATGAAGGACTTGGGATACATTTCCTCAGGAGTTGGGTGTTATCATTCTTCCCATTCAATGGATGGGATTGAAAGCAAAAGACTAAATAGTCAGAATGGAATTTCAACCATTGTGTCAGTCTTCTGATATACCTGTTGTTTAATTGTAACATATATACTTATTTTCTTAAAGTTCAATACAGGATTTTCATAAAGTTGTATGTATACTTAGGTTCTTCATGTTCAAATCAGGATTTTCATATTTTGGGTCTTGTTGTTATAGTACCTGTTATAGTGAGTCAGAACAATGGACCATTTAGTTCAGTTGCGAACTGAACTAGTTCAGGTTGTGAACGTGATCCATGCGGGAGGCACGTTCGCAACCCGCAGCATTCGCAACCCACATCTGTGCACGTGCAGGTTGCAATTTGGTGCTTCTGCGCATGCGCAAAGCACGATTTAGTGCTTCTGCATGTGTGCAAGCACTGAAACCCGGAAGTAACCCGCTTGGGTCCTTCCAGGTTTGGCGTGGGTTGCAAGCTGAAAAGACGCAACCTGAAGCAGCTGTAACCCGAGGTATGACTGTATTGCCTACACAGGTTGGTAGAGATGCTCCAGGATTTCAGGCAAAGGGCATTCCTAGCTCTACCTGAGGATTAAACCTAGGACTTTTTGCATGCAAAATAGATGTCTACCATCTACAGGTGAGCATTAAAAAAAATCCCCTAGAAAAGTCATCAGCATTTTGGTGCAAACTTCTAATATGCACACATTTTTGTATGCACTTTCATTCAGGGTACTCTTTGGGGGGGGGCAAAATATATTTTCTCTAGTATTTATATTTTCTGTAATATAATGCATTTTTAAATATTATTTTCACTAACATGCATTTTTATGCACACTCTTCCCTAGTGTGTACATTTCCGTACACATTCCTTGGCTGGGGAAATGCAGTGCAAAATTCAAAAACATGTGAATTCCAGAAAGTTCAAATTAGATAGGTTTACCTTTAAATGCAAACTGGGGAAAAAAATTCTCCTTCATTCATACTTGAAGGCTTATATCTCCAATATTGTGAATTGTGAGTATATTTGTTGTGCTAAGAGCATCCAAAGTCAGGGACACTTAGGGGACAGACCTAGAGGCTTTGGGAAGAGAACTGGTCTCATGTGATGCAAAGGTAGGGCAGAAATGCACCCTTTTTAAAAAAAATACAGTCCTGTGGATAATTTGCCCTGCTTCAGGTGTCAGACTTCATTTCCATCTCCCCAAATGCACATCAGTCTTCTCACCCCTCTGGCACAGCTCTTGCATGTCTCCCCCACCCGCAACGCAGTGGTGGAGCCAGGATCTGGGCGCCTCTGGGTCCCTGTTGCATTGCATCTTAGTAACTTTAATCTCATTCTCACCATCACTGGAATCACACTGCTCTTTATTCAAAGGAAAGGGAGCTTCCAAAACTTCTCATCAAATCCTGCTCGGAGGGACTGATGTCCTCCACAGGATAAATTTAAATATTTAAATACCTTCGTGCCCAACTGCGGCCTTATTCACACAGAGAAACTTTACAGTTAGCCACCAATTCTAACATTGTTTCACAGTGGCAGATACCCAGGGCCACCCCCACTTAGCAAAAGGACCAGGAGGGCCCCCGAGTGCAGCAGGGCAGCCCTCCCCACACTGGGGCAAAAGTGAAATAAACACATTATTACTTGATCTCTTGCACTGCTCGCAACCTTGATTTCCAGTCCTGAGTCTGCTGTTTTAATCACTGCGTTTTCATAGGATTCCTTTATTGCATATTTTAATAAAGGTCTTTTTTGAATGATTGTGGGAGCAAATTCCAGAGTTTAGCTATGCGCTGTATGAAGAAGCACTTCCACAATCTAAAGAGCTGGAGGCATAAGGCTACAATATTAAGTCCAGATTCTGAAATTACCTAAATGCCTGCCTTTCCTAAGAAGGGTTTTTAATGGAGGAGGCACCCCAGCTCTTTAGACTTTCCTGTACCTTCCTTAACTTTTTGTTCATTTGAATGTTCCCAGGACACAGGCAACTGTGCCTTAGATCTGTGATCTAAGACTGGCTGACCTGTGGCCAGGATTCATAGCAGGTAGACCCCGATCCACTGGGCCCGGGGGAGATGACCTGATGAAAGATGGGCAGGTGTCTCTCAGACTGCAAACTGGGGTTAGTGCTACGGACCTACATTGAAGGGTTGCTGCAAGACTTATAACAATGGATACTGTAAGTGAAACATCTTGGACATTTGAAGATCTACTCCTATATACGCTTACCTGGGAGGTAACCCCACTGAGATTACGTTTGAGCAAACATGTACAGGATTGCGCTGTGGAAGTGCTGTGCACATGCTATGCGGAAGCGATCTTGGGATGCCCATTGCTGAAAGTGGATGCCTTAAAATATGCCAGTCTAATGAATGGATGTCAGTGTTCAAATGGTATTTAGCAACAGCAAGATTTAACAGGATGGTTTGGGTCAGCCAGTTATTAAGGCTGGAAATCTTTAGGCATCTTAAATGTGTTGTTTAGATTGTAGGCCATGCCCTCAATTTAAATCCTTTGCTTATCTTATTCAATGTGACAGAGCACAGTTTACCAAAAGAATAATGAAGCTACAGGCTCTTGGTTCCTCGCTTGCCGCGCTCTGGGACAAATCATACAGAAATAATGCTTCTTTGTATGAGAACCTTAGAAAAGCCCGGCTGGATCAGGCCAAAAATACATCTAATCCAGCATCTTGTTCTCACAGTGGCCAATTAGATTCTTCCAGGAAGTCCACAAGCAGGGCATGAGCCCGATAGACCTCAGTCTTCTGCAGGAAAATGTCTCCAGGCCTGGACTAGCAGCCATTACTCTCTAGGAATTTGGAGAATTCAAAAAAAAAAAAACAAGTTCAGCAGACTCCCTGCAGGGTCAGTCCTGAGCCAGGGGGAGAAGAAGGCCTCTCGGAGGGAGAATGGGGGTTGTATTAGCTGTGGTCCTCCCCAACACAGAGACATACAAACAGAGACAAGATTGTGTGTCTGCATGCAGGCTAAAGGGGAGGGAGCACACGGTAAAGAATAATGCCTTATTATACCCCTTTGGGCAGCTCTGGCAGGCAACGGGGGGGTCTTGGAGGTGGTGGCGTGTGGAGGTGGCCGTGGAGGCAGCGGAGGCCAGGTACCCGCGGCCCCCTGGAGATGGCACCAGTACTTGGCAAATACTGCAGCTTGACAGTGGAACCACCTGTTACACATGGTGATTGGGCGATTGTAGTGGTGTGGGAGAAAGCGACCAGCGGGGATGGCAGCCATGCTGTCAGGGAGGGGAGAGGGCTGTGGTCCAGGTCAGCAAGAAGGAAGGTGGCCCAACCCTGGCCTGCAAAATGCCTGTTTTGGGGACCTGCTGCTTATCCTTCAGCAATGCTGGGCTTTTCATCCCCCCCCCCTGACTATCACGTAGCCTGAACACGAGATAGTAGAGAGCTACAAACTTGATGGGCCCCTTTGCCCGCCTTTTTCCTAGTGCACTGTACCCATTATACTGCCATTATACAAATGTACTTTTAAAGATTGTGCCTCTCACTTCATGCCTTTCCTTAAGTAGCCAATATTCAATTTGCATAAGTGAAATGAGAGAGTGGGAAGAGAACTCCTCAATCCCGAGCACACATTTATTTAAATGCTCCTCTCATCTAGGAGCATGGATCATCCAGAAACATTGTCAAGAGTGCATCGTTTTGCATTTCCCTGCTTCTTCTTTTTTTTTGCATGGAAGTTGTTCTTGCGGTATGCATTAGTTCTGCATTTCATGGAGAGTCTTTAAAAAAGGAACAACCCCACACCCTTTGGAACGTCTGATTGCTAATGCCGCTAATATCATTATACCCCATTAAGCTGATTTAGCAAGTCCAAAACTGTAACTGAGAGCCAGTTTCGTGTTTGAAAAAAAGGCACTCCTTGCTAGCCACTGATACTTTTAAGAAATATTTGAGGAATAATATTGTGATTTTTGAGCACTGTTATGTTATCCCTTCAGGGACCAGGGACGCTTCTTCAGAGAGCCTAATTCTAGGGCTGTGCACTGGAAATGGCTGAATCCTGGATCTTGGGTTGACTTGGGCCAATTTAGGGTAATTTGGGATTCAGCCAGATGGGTTGAGGCAGCCCTGGGTCAACTCAGGTTGTGTCAGGTCCACTGAGAGTGATCTGGAGCTTCCAAGGAGAGGGGAGGAGAAGGAGATGGGCAGGCGCTCTGTGTGCCTCTCTTTCATCCACTCCCCCCAGACAACATGTTTAATTAGGTCCACCACTGAACGCTATGCAATGCTCCTGTGTGAGCTGAGTCGGGTCAATCTAGGCCCCACTAAAACAACATATTATGCCCTAAATCAGATAAGGGGTCCAAGTGCACAGCCCTACCATAGCCTATTGTGGAACGCCTTCCAAGAATTACATGCCAGTGTGGGAGGAGCCAGAAGCAAAAGTGGGCAGAGCAACATCTATAGCTCTCCCCTTTCTAAACTCCCCTACATTCCAGCATAGCTGCCAAGTACCCCGTTTTCCCCAGGAAACCACCATATTTTCTTACCATTTCCCGCAGGTGTCCCGAATGGCAAAATACCCCTTATTCCCCCAGATTACGGAGCTCCTGCCGGCAGCCATATTATTCTGGTGCCGCGCCGGCACCGGAAGTCGCTTCTACGCACTTCCGGACATGCATAGAAGCGACTTCCGGTGCCGCGGCGCTGCTGATCCCGGATTTTTCAATCCGGAACTTGGCATCTATGCATTCCAGTCACACCAGTCAGTGTTTTCTGCAGACAAATACATCTCTAATATGCAACCAGGGCCATCTTAACCATATCTGGCACCCTGGTGCCAAGATCCCTCTGGCGCCCCCCATGAGTGAGGCGGGCAGAAGGGGCGCGCGGGGAGCTGAGAGGCGCGGAGGAGGCAGCCCCAGGCTCGTGCTCCCTGCGCGCCTCCGGAGAGCGGCCTGAATCCGCTCAAAAACTGAGAGGCGTGGAGGAGGAGGCCCCAGGCTCCGACTCCCCACGGGAAGCTCTGGAGGCACGCGGGGAGCGCGAGCCTGGGGCCACCGCGCTGCGCCTTTCAGCTGTTCAGGTGGCTCCAGGCCAGCGCTCCCCGCGCGCCTCCGGAGAGCTGTCTGAAGCTGCTCAACAGCAGAGGCGCGCGGAGGCAGACACCAGCGTTCAGCGCCCTTCCGCACCCAGGATGGCCAGGCGCCCTGTCGCCTTGCGCCACCCAGCCCAGGCCTAGGGACGGCCCTGTATGCAGCTCCAATATGTCTTAGTTGGCTTGTTGATGCCAACGATTCCCCTTAAATTTCCATCCTTCATCTTTACTCCACCACCTTTTCACAAATAAACAACTGGCTTTTATTTAAGCTGGTATTGGTTCTCTCCATGAACAGATGAAATTGCTTCTCGTCTGTGTATGTGTGATTTGTTGCTGTTTTGTTTTTAAGGGAGAGTGTAAACATATCAGATGTTAATTACTGGGCTAAGCTTCCTTATTACTAATATTAATTTTGAGCTGCATCAGAGGGCTTACTGAGCTTTTCAAAATGTCAGTGGGCAACACCTTCATAGCTCCCAGAAGTGATTCACCAACTGGGGAAGAGACAGGATGCTGTCTTCCTGGAAGGCACGTTGCTGTTGCTTAACAGGAGGAGAAGGGGCAAAGTGGTTGGGAGCACACCAGCAGCAGCGCCAGATTGGCTCTCCCAGTGAGTTTACAGCTCACTGACCTTCCTGCTGCCTTCCCACTTCATTTACCCTCTTGGTGAAGCCCGCCTGAGCCTTGTATTCCCTCTACCAGGTTCTGTCCAGCTTAGTTTACAGCAGCCTTGCTCCTGGAAGAGGGTGATTTACACCAGTTTACATTAACCTGGCATGAATCCCACTGACATCCTGTATTTAAGATTGCTTTGCCCACCTGGGAAGACGTCCTAGGTTAGGAAGACCCCCCCAAACCTTCCATTTTTGTGCTTCTGTGTAATGTGGATCTCAGTAACCTTGTCTCACATTCAATGGGGCTTACTTCCTGGCAAGTGAGCATAGGAATGCAGCCTAATTTCCCCTGATATGATCATTTAGTGGTGGGGGATACATTGTTGACCTGCTAAAAGAGCTGCTTCTTGCTTTTAAAAAGTCGCTATTGCTGAATCATTAAACTACAATTTTTTTGTTTTTGTTTCTGTGTTAAGGCACCACTTTTCATTTGTGGACCTGTGAATGATATACACGAATATTTGCTGCTAGTCTAACAATTGATGTCACAAGAGATCAGAAATGTACTATTGTGATTCGGAGAAGTTATTCTATCTCCACAAAAATAGACTACAGTTGCCTGACACCTCAGAGCATCCTCCCCCAATCTCATGCCCTCCAAATGTACACAGGAGGGAGACTAAGATGATAAAGGGTTTGGAAGCCAAGTCTTATGAAGTCTTATGAAGTCTTATGAAGAACAGTTGAGGGAGTTGTGTGGGTTTAGCCTGGAGAAGAGAAGACTCAGAAGATTCTGACCAAACGTTAGGAAAACTTACTGATAATAAGAACTGTTCAGCAATGATAAGGGGCTACCTTGGAAGGTGGGGACTTTCCTTCACTGGAGGTTTGAGGTTGGATGACCATCTATCTAGGATTCTTTAGCTGTGACTCCTGTGTCGCTGGGGGGGTGGAGTAGATTATCCTTGCAACCCGTTCCAGCTCCACAATTCTATGATTCTATGTTTTGGACTATCAACCTCAGCCAGCATGCTGAATGGTCATTCATTCATTTATATCATGCCATCCCCCCAAGGAGCTTGATGTGGTGTACATGTCCGTCCCCCGTCCCCACCACTTACCCTCACAACAACCTGGTGACGTAGTTAAGCTGAGAGGCTGTGTTTGGCTCGAGAACACCCAATGAATTTCATGGCTGAGTGGGGATTTGAACCCTGGTCTCCCTGCTCCTAGGTCAACACACTAACTACTATACCACACTGGCTACTGGGATCTGTCGTTCCAAGCATCTGGGGGGCACCAGGTTTGGGAAAGGTGGTTCAGGCCATTTCTAACTTCTTGTTGAGATTAATGATAGACCAGCCTGATCTGATGATAAGTTTGAGGCTATGTGAGAGTTGCCTTATGTAGTCAGTGAGGCCAGCATGGCTCCCTCCAGCTCAGTTGGTTAGACCATGGGGGTGAATTAGAATCTATTAGATGGTCCTCAGGGTCCCTTCCAACTCTACGATTCTATGATTTTATGCAGGCATAGGCAAACTCGGCCCTCCAGCTGTTTTGAGACTACAATTCCCATCATCCCTGACCACCGGTCCTGTTAGCATAGCTGCCAACCCTCCCTTTTTTTGCGGGAAACTCCCTTATTCCAAGCCACAGCTGTCAACTTTCCCTTTTTTTGCTGGAAATTCCCTTATTCCAGCACCGTTTCCTGCTGCTATCCTGGATTGTTAGATATACCGTAGACTGTCCCCAGGACAGGTGAGGCTGCTGATCCCTTATTTTCAAATCCGAAAGTTGACAGCTATGCCTGTTAGCTAGGGATGATGGGAGTTGTAGTCCCCAAAAATCTGGAGGGCCAAGTTTGCCTATGCCTGATTTTATGTGTAGTTGGATCACAACTCTCATCACCCTCAGCCGTGTGGCCTCCAGAAGATTGTCCAGAAGGGAATGTGAAACTCTTCCACACCCCTGGAGGCGATGGGAAAAGAGTGGTATATGGTGGCTTTCCTACATTCCTGTCTTTAGCCACCATTTTTTAAAAGTTGCTCTGTTAGCACTGGGCCACGCTGCTGATTTACCCTTCAGCATTCTTCTGCCTTCCTTGCTTCTCCCCCCCCCCCATGCCTTTAAAGTTCCTGTTCTTTGCCATCAGAACTGCAAACATTTCAAATTATTTATGAAAATGACCCCCTTAGTCGGGAAAACATGAAGCGTTTATGAGCATAAAGCAACATTTCCCTAATTAATACCTCTGAGAAATGTTTTTTTTATTTTATTTAATGGCTTCCTAATGCTAAACTGCCTTTAATATTATGGTAAAATATGTTAACTACCAGGCTAGTCTGACTTGACGGATGAAAAAGACAGGGAAGTAATCTGTCACCTGCAGTTCTCATGCCACCTCAAATTATGCTGTTTTCGGTATTTACATAATATGAGGGCATTTGGCTTAGTTACTAATTGCATCGGCATCTGAACGATATTCATCTTCACCGAGGTTATCAGCAGCGAGCTTTTCTGCACAAGGGACCACCGTAAGTAGAAAGGGTGATAAACTTTCTAAGGTTGCCTCCAGTCTCTTTTTTATTGTGCAGGGGAGATCTTAAATAAAACAAAAGTACATTCTATGACCTTTTAAATGTGTTTGTAGGAGGGAGATTATTGGTTTGTTTTGTGTTATTCTATATATTGTGTTCTTATTTTATATTTTTTATATTGCGAACTGCCCTGTGAAGGATGGTCTACAAGTTTAATAAATAAAATAATAAATACCATAAATTCAGCCTTGCACAATTAAAGTGAATTAAAGTGCTCTGGCCTCCACTATATGACTGGCTTATTGAACATTCATCCTGAATTGCTTGCACAAAGCTTACGTTGTGCTTAGATCGCACCCTTTCTTTACTGAGCATTCATTCTGATTTGTTTATGGGGAGGCTAAAGCACAATGGTTGTGGGGTATTTACATGTTCCCCGTTAATCATTTGTTCATCCCATGCATTTCAGTGCATTGCCCCTTCCACTTTCCAAAACGAAAACGGTCCAGAATATATATATATATATATATATATATATATATATATATATATGGTTGGATTTGTTGAATGACTGCAGGTCTACACCACACATTTAAAGCCCACGATTTCCTGCACAGAAACCTGGGAACTGTAGTCCACTAAGGGTGCAGGAATTTGTAGTTCTGTGAGAGTAAACTACAGCTCCCAGGATTATTTGGGAGAAGCCGCATTAAAATGATGATCATTTTGTGTCAGGGGTACATGGAGCCTATTAAGTACAGTGGTACCTCTGGTTAAGAACTTAATTCGTTCCGGAGGCCCGTTCTTAACCTGAAACTGTTCTTAACCTGAAGCACCACTTTAGCTAATGGGGCCTTCTGCTGCTGCCACGCCGCCGGAGCACGATTTCTGTTCTTATCCTGAAGCAAAGTTCTTAACCTGAGGTACTATTTCTGGGTTAGCGGAGTTTGTAACCTGAAGCGTTTGTAACCTGAAGCGTTTGTAACCCGAGGTACCACTGTAGTGAGTGGACATATCAGATGACACAGTGATTTCACCAAGTAGTCCTTTACAGTCATACCTCTGGATACAAATGCTGCGGGTTGCGTACAACATGGGCTATGAACGCGGTGAACCCAGAAGAAACGGAATGGGTTACTTCCGGGTTTGGCGGTTCATGCATGTGCATAGCTGCCAAGTCTCCCATTTTTCGCAGGAAACCCCCATATTTAAACCTGTTTCCCCGCTGTTATCCCGAATAGAGAAAAATCCCGTAAATCCCTGGATTTCCTACCTGCCAGGGAGGCTCCTTCTGCGCATGTCTGGACATGGGCAGATTTCCCATGTCCAGACATGCGCAGAACCGATTTCAGGTGCTGCTCTGCCCATGTCTGGGCACCGGAAATCGGGCAGAGCAGCACCGGAAGTCGCTTCTATGTATGAAGCGACTTCCGGTGCCGCTCTGCCCATGTATGGGCACCAGAAATCGGGCAGCGCTGGCACTGGAAGTTGCTTCTACGCATGTCCAGACATGCGTATAAGTGACTTCCGGTGCCACGCCGCTGCTGATCCCGGATTTTTCTTACCGGGAGTTGGAGGGTATGCGCATGTGCAGAAGCGCCGAATCATGACCCGTGAGTGTGCAGAAGCGCTGGCAAGGGTTGCGTACTGCTTTGGATGCGAACAAGGCTCCGGAACAGATACCATTCGCATCTAGAGGTACCACTGTATAAGTGAGCTGGAACTGAACTGAACAGCTCAGCCGGCCTGCTTTATATAGGCAGCCGGCTGTCAACATTGTAACAACAACAGCCCAGGGTTTTCTGCCTAAATTAACTGACGTGGACCTGAGTGAAAACTATATACACAATACCCTATATACCCTATATACACAATACACTAATTTCTTAAAAATTAGAAGCTTCCCTAAACAGGGCTGCCTTCAGATGTCCTCTAAAAGTCTGGTAGTTATTTTTCTTTTTGACATCTGGTGGGAGGGCGTTCCACAGGGCGGGTGCCACTACCGAGAAGGCCCTCTGCCTGGTTCTCTGTAACTTGGACCTAGACACATCAAAGGAGCGATTCAGTTAAACGTGTTGTAAACTCATACAGGGAAATCCAGTAGGGAAAGACAGGACTCTACAGTGCCATCTGGTGTCACAGTGTTATATCGCATATACAATGCATATAAAACACTTTTTCTTTACCAATCTAGATGAGTCCTATGTCATTATTATTATTATTATTATTATTATTATTATTATTATTATTATTTTATGTTATTTTTTTGTTGTATGTAAGCTGTTTTGTGACGTATATGGGTGAAAAGCAGCATAGAAATATAATAAATGAATGAAATGAATGAGTATGAGTGTGTGTTTGTGTTTGTGACATAGGAAGCTGCTTATACCAAGTCAGACAATTGGTCCATCTTGCTCAGTATTGTCTATACCCAGCATTTCAAGTAGGAGTCACCCTCAGACCTACCTGGAGATACTGGGAACTGAACCTAGGCCCAGAGTTTTGGATTGGGGACATCTCCCACTAAACTGCAGGCTGTTTTGTCAGACTTATTTCTGCATCTAAAATGTATGAGTACTTGTAAGTTTTCACACAGAAAGCAATTAGCAGCTCTTGCGGGATGATTTGCATGAAGAACAAAGCCTAAGGGGGTATAGGGAATGATCCCCACCTCAGCATCTCCTATGGACACTTGTAAACTTTAAAGAAATTGTGGAAGAAGGCAATCCTGGGTGCAGATTTGCCCGGGGGCCCCTGTGGTGCAATGGTTAGAGCACTGGACTAGCACCCAGGAGGGCCAGGGTTCAAATCCCTACTTGAGCCACATTGAGACACTTGCTGATCTAGGGCCAGTCACAGTCTACCTCAGAGGGTTGTTGTGAAGAGAAAAAGTGGGAAGCAGAACCACATATGTTGCCTTGATTTCCTTGAAGGAAAGGTGGGACAGAACTGAAATGATAATAAATAATAAGCACACATGTTTACCCCAAGAAACAAAGCCAATCTTTTTCCTCCCACCATTCCTGGTTAACATGCTCAAACTGAAGGAGAATAGCCTGCTGGCCTTGTGTTCAATGGGAGCACATTTCCTCCTTATATGAAGAGTAAAATCATAAAGGTCAGTGGAATGTTGAATTATTCACCACTTTTACATTCCGGCTACCCAAAGAAGCCGTGCCAGAAAGGCTGGAAATCTTTCTATGTAAGAATTTGTGAGGCAATTATTGATGAGCAAATTCTCCTCGGCTCAGTTTGGAAGAAGCCTCAGTAAACTGCACTATCTCTTTACACACACACACACAGAGAGAGAGAGAGAGAGAGAGAGAGAGAGAGAGAGAGAGAGAGCGCATTTCCCCCTGATCCCAGTTATGAATGCGGATCCCACCATACTCCTCATGATGTGATTAGGACTCAGGCATAGGCAAAATCGGCCCTCCAGATGTTTTGAGACTACGATTCCCATCATCCCTGACCACTGGTCCTGTTAGCTAGGGATAATGGGAGTTGTAGTCCCAAAACATCTGGAGGGCCAAGTTTGCCTATGCCTGGATTAGGTCATAAGAACAGGTGGTGTATCCAGGTGGCGCTGTGACAAGAACAGTGAAGTGGAGGTCTCACTGAAGGCAGTAAGGCAGAAGACCTGTGGTCTTCTGGATGTTGCTAAACTACAATGCCCATCAGCCCCAGCAAGAAAGGACGATGGTCAGAGTTGGCAGGAGTTGCAACATCTGGAGAGCCAAAGGTTCCCCACAGGTGGTGTAAGGCCTCCTTCGCTCCCTTACCCAGCTGAGGCAGCATTCAATGTGTAGAGAAGGCGGTTCACCAGCTTTCATTATTGTCTGAGGAAGACAAGAACATCTGACAGAGCAGCCACTGACATATGACCAAAGAAAGAAAGAGGATCAAGGAGGATGCTGGCTTGCCAAAAATGTCCATGTGCAAATTTGTTGTTGTTTAGTCGTTTAGTCATGTCCGACTCTTCGTGACCCCATGGACCAGAGCACGCCAGGCACTCCTGTCTTCCACTGCCTCCCGCAGCTTGGTCAAACTCATGTTCGTAGCTTCGAGAACACTGTCCAACCATCTCGTCCTCTGTCGTCCCCTTCTCCTAGTGCCCTCCATCTTTCCCAACATCAGGGTCTTTTCCAGGGAGTCTTCTCTTCTCATGATGTGGCCAAAGTATTGGAGCCTCAGCTTCACGATCTGTGCTAATTTAGTCATAGTCAATTTTATTTATATACTGCACTTTCCACAAATACATCTGTGCCCAAAGCAGTTCGCATTTTTTTAAAAAAATCCAAATGCAGTAGTCTAATCATGATACATTATAAAAAGTATAACACCACTGCACTAAACAAGCCAAAAACCACTTAGAAATCAGCAATTAACAGCTCATATCAAAATCTAAGAGAGCAGTAACACTCACCAGTAGCTCAGGTACTAGTATGGCAACACTGCACATTGGAACTCCTTGCCTATTGACATCAGGCAGGGCTAGGGCTGCTGTAGGTCTGGAATTTCCCAGGCATAGCTGGGATTCGGCCGCTGGAAATACCATCTGGGCGGAATTTCCGTAAATCGGCAAAATGTCTGGGAAAACTTGGGCGTATTTCAACGCATGTCGGAAGTGTAGATTTTGAAAAGAAAAGAAAAAGCTCAAATAAAAAAGCAGCTCAATAACTTTGGCCCCCCAAAAGACTCAACAACTTTTGCATCCGGATTTTCACTATTTGAAATATGGCAGCCCTTCACTATATTCTTTCCGGCACCTGCTAAAACCGTTTTTGTTTAGGCAAGCCTACCCAGACATGCAGAATGTTGATGTGTGGTTTAATGTTGCTGAAGCTGGTGGGCAGTGTCCCAAAAATCCCTAATGGACCAGTCTGCTATTTAGGGACTGTTGAATGTTGACCAGCAACTTCAAGTCCCCAGCTCTCCCTTCTCAGGTTTTATCTTTTAGGGTTTGTACACTAGGGTGATGACTTTTTCAAAAAAAAATTCTCAAAAATTATTTCCTGTAGCACAAATGGATGAACTTTTGCCTATTAATGACTAAAATGAGGTATATTCCATTGAAATATTTAAAAAGGTTACGCACAAACCGTTTTTAATTTTTTTGTATGCCATTTTACCATTTCATAAAATTGTATTAACAATTCTCTATATATTTCGTATCAAATTTGGACACAACACCACATTCCACAATGGGGAGTGTTCTTAGCAACATAGGGTATACAAATGTCACACCTGCGCAAGGTAAAAGCCCCTTTGGGGGACCTCAAAACTCAGCCAGCAGACCCTGCTGGGCATGCTGGGAAAAGAACCTACAGGAGAGGTAGCAAAACATCGTCCTCTAGCGGCGTCTATACTGTTACTGCAGCTAAAAAAAGCTTCCTTGTGTCTTTGATGATCCTTTATAATGTTGTATATATGTGACTCTAAAGCTTGGGTTCAATTTTATATCTGCTTACAGTGACTTCAAAAATGGTAAAAAAAACTGATAAATAAAAATTTTAAAATCATTTTGTGCGTGAGGTTTTATCAAATCTCTTTGACAGTAAGATTTTATCTAATCTTTAATGAATGCTCATCAAATTATGATACAGGGAAATGAGGTTGTAAAAAAGTCATCACCCTATTGTCGACACTTCCACTTGTCCTGGGCCTGGAAAGCATGGATCCAAGAGGTTTTCTGTTTGCCTCACTGCTTTCTCTGGGAAGACCCATTCTTTACTGCTGAATTGGGGGGGGGGGTGTCAATCTGCAGAAAACTCGATTCATGTTTGCCCTGATTCAGCGATAAAGAGTTGGTTTTCCGGGGGTGAGGAGGAAGTGGAGTGGAACAAGCAAAAGCATGGACGAGCTCTTAATTTTGAAACTCGACTTCAACTGGACTATACTCCAAATTGAAAAAAATGTCTTCTGAGTTTGACAGCCCTTCAGAGAAATCACCTTTGTGTCCACACTAACATCTGAAGAAAATCATGTTTGCTTTGTAATGCTGTTGTGAACATGACGAGCAGGAAAATTCTCATTTGGGACAGGCATTTATGGGTGTTGGCACCCATCACTAGACACAAGACAGTGGAAGCCCAGAATTTCAAGCATGGGTCTCAACACTACCTGGAGGTACCAAACATTGAACCTCGGACCTTCTCCATAAAAAGCAGATGCTGTACCACTAGCTAGGACACTTTGCTGTGGCATTTCTGACAGCTTCCACAGTGGACAGCTCAGACCTTGTGGACAGTTCAGATGTAGCCTTAGGATCAGACAGCCTATGTTCTCATCTGGAGAACTGGGATAAGGATTGTCAAATACTTGGTGCATTGAAGATATTTGATTTACCATATATACTCGAGTATAAGCCTACTTTTTCAGCACTCAAAATGTGCTGGAAAAGCTGCCCTCAGCTTATATTCGAGTGAGGCGTGCGGCGGCAGAGAAAGGCATAGGACTGGGGGTTCGGAGAAGCGCTGCGCTGCGACTCTCCGAACCCCCGTCCTATGCCTGCTCTGTGCAAGGCGACGGGGAGGGAGAAGCGGTGAGGAAGGGATCCTTCCTCGCCACTTCCCCACCCCCACCCCGCCGCCGACAGCTGGGAAAGGCATAGGATGGTTTTTATTTTTATTTTTTAAATTTATCAGTAGCTGCTGCATTTCCCACCCTCGGCTTATACTCGAGTCAATAAGTTTTCCCAGTTTTTTGAGGTGAAATTAGGTGCCTTGGCTTCTATTCGGGTCGGCTTATACTCGAGTATATATGGGTATACTGGTATTATATCTAGAATGTTTTCCATTCTGTAGTTCACATAGTGATGCATGGAACAACTGGGACGTTACTGGCAGTTGGAAAGTCAATGACTTACCACCGGTTTGATGCTTGATTTGTTTGTTTTTGAAATTTGCAATGCACAACATTTGCAATCCATATCTGCTTAGAAGTAACCCCCCATAAAATTCAGTGGGACTTATTCTCAGAAAAGGATTCCAGCTTTGTATGCTATTTCCCTAGCTTTGGGGCCACCACAGAGCAAGCACTCCTCCGAGGTCATGACAGTCTGCTTGAGAGGTCATTTATTGGGTAAGGGGCATAACTCACTGATACAGCCTCTGCCTTGCATGCCAAAGATCCCTGATTCAATTCCCAACATCTCCAGGTAGGGCTGGGAATGCCCTTTACTCAAAACATGGAAAGCCACCTCCAGTCAGTGTAGACCAGGCTTCCTCAAACTCGGCCCTCCAGATGTTTTGAGACTACAATTCCCATCATCCCTGACCGCTGGTCCTGCTAGCTAGAGATCATGGGAGTTGTAGGCCAAAACCATCTGGAGGGCCGAGTTTGAGGAAGCCTGATGTAGACAGTAATGTACTTGATGGACCAATCAGTATAACTCAGTTTCTTACTTACCAATACAGACAGGAAGGTGAGAGATGAAAGTTTTGACCAATGCTTCTAGTACTTTAGTTGCATGGGTGACACTCTGATTCCACACTGTTTTATAGGGGATTGAGCAACACAGATTGTAAACTTTGCAAACACAGGACTTTTTACTGCCTCAATGTGAATGTGTATAATTCCTCGAGAAAATCCCATGCTTTGACAAGAACCAATAATACCATGCAAAAAGAGGCTATGCTTTTTAAATGAATACATCCCCAACAACGTTATTACTAATCTATGTGTCTGATTTTCTCCATTTATCATCCAAAAGGTCAGGTCCTCTACTCAGCCTCTAGCCCACGAGACAGAAGCATACGTTTAGAAATTGCAAAACTCCCCTCTGTGCCTCTGTTTAGTTGTCAAAGGAGCAATTCTGCAAAGGGCATTCATACCTCCATGAAAATAATAAGGAATGCAAAACAGGCTGGCTGGGGGAAGGGGTGAATGGGTCTTTAAAGCCCTTATCACTGAGCGGTAGAATACATCCATTAGATGATTGGGTTTTGCCAGGCCTGGGTGATTTCCTAATTGGCCGTTTGGTTCAGATTTTGTTCACATTTATCTGCCTTCTGGGTAGATTTTCTCCTCTTTGAAGAATGAAAGGTTCTGTAGGTTGTTTTGGTTCATGTAAAAACATTGTACGCAGTAGATATTTGCGCCTTTAATTTGTGCTTGAAGGCAGTTCTCAGGCAGCTAATATTGGCACAAGACTGCCCACTGCATGAGACTGGGAAATGGTGGCTGTCTCCCCTTTCCCACTTCAAACCTAGAAACCTAGGAAGATGCCCATTACTAAGTCAGCCCTTTGGTTCATCTCACTCAGTATTGTCCACACCAGGTGTCTTCCACGGCCTCATGCTATTCTTCCTTCCCTTCTGACCAACCCTGCCAAGACATCTCCTCGGGACTCATGAACTAGCCCTCATCATTCCTTACCCTTGGCAGTACTGGATGGGGATGGGGGAATTGGAATCCAACAGCATCTGGAGAAACAGCTTTCCCCTGATCCTGTTTTTATGCCCTTGCATGGCCTTCTAGATGCAGTAGGCTACAAAGTAATCACATGAATTATTAGCAGGGCTTTTTTTCAGCCGGAACTCATCGGAACTCAGTTCCTGTACCTCTCAGGTGGGCACCGTTGCCATTATAAGAGACCTCTTTTTCTAGAAAAACAGCACTGGTTATTAGTATTATTCAATATTGGTATTATTAAATTTATTGGTCACTTTTTTTGCCGCAGCAACTTAATTTGCCAGCTGAAAAGGAAAAGCTACTCTGGTGCTGCTGCAAAATGCTTTGCTTCTGCTTAGATTTTAAAAATTGTGCGTGTCTCTGTAGCTCATTGTAAATCTGTGTGCGTACTGAACGAAGGTGCACTCTGCCTAGAAGTGAACATGTATTGTGTATGTGTTTGTGTTTACTGGGTATGCTATGACCTGCTCACTGTAAAACATGGCAAACAATTAGAAACTCTGGGGACAGGAGTGTTTTGTCTGCATTCTGCATTTCAATTTCCCTGAAAACCATATATGTCACTGCTGCAGAATGAGGGGACCCATTCCTAGTCGAGATTTAACACAGCGATGCCCCATTACTGTGGGCACCTGAATTGCTGACATGTGTGGCACAGGTTTGTAATGCAAAAGTCTTCGATGGAAGAGGCTGTACATAATCCTTGTAAACTGCCCTGGGCTCAATTGGGAGGAAGGGCTGTTTAGCAGACGGCAACAACGAAGAAGAAGATGCAGGGCTGTTGTTTGAGTCTCAAGCTGTAGCTCAGAGCATGTGACGTTTTCCCACTCCATCTCCCCTTTCTTGAGTTTGTTTCCTGCCCTCTGCTCTATGTTTTCCCGTGTTCCTGTTGACTTTTGCATTACAAATCACCTTCACACAGTGGAAACACAAACGCGTTACTGAAAGCAGGCAAATCTCTGCCAGCAGCAAAGGAGTGTGTGACTAATACTGGAGAGGATTTGTGAAATGAACTGCTTGCTCAGAAATATTTGCAAATCCCAAAGAGACTTAAAGCGGGGTGGGGGGGAGTAGACCCCATGTGCAGCCTTGATACATGAATGGCTTAGGTAGCTTCGTAGAGATGCTCATGGGCATTTGAAGGGAGTGCCAGGGAGAGAGATTGTCCAGGATGCTTCTGTCAGGTAATCCAGGTCATCCTGTAGAGAGTGACCGAATAGTCTGTTTAGGACTGGACTTTGGAAGGTAACAATGCAGGTCTTTTTGAAGACCCACCTGCACTTGTATGAACCATACTGAGCTCTAAGATGGGCTTCTGAGGGGTCCCTTGCTGAGGCTCCATCATTTAAGGTCCATTAGATTGACATGCATATGAGGCAAGGCCTTCTTAGTTGTGGTGCCACGGCTAGCGGATCACTGGTCAGCCCTTGAGTTGTCTGAATGAGTATTTGAGAGCCTTTATACCTTGTCCTTTGCCAAGGATGCACTCAGTAGGGAATCTATCCTCCAATGTCCTTCTGGCCCATTCTGGCTACTGTCAATGCCGCCCACTGCCCTACTAGTGACTACCACTAGTACAGATGAAGACAATATGTAGAACCTCTCTGTCTGGTTCTCAGGACTCTTCTTAGGTGACCGCCATCTCTTCTCAGCTTCTGTTCCATGCCCTCCTTGAGTTATTATGAGTGGCTGAAATGTGTGTTTGAAGTGTGGTCATGGTGAATTGTGATCATTTAATTGTGAATGGGTGGTGGAGTGGTGTGTGTGTGTGTGTGTGTGTGTGGACACCTCTGGCTTAAGTGTGCCTCGAATGTAACCTATAGTACAAAGGTCAGAGTCTCATTCTTAACTCTGCCCTCTTTCATTTTTGGTCATGCCCACTTCTGCATCTAATCCTGTTTACCACCATCATGTGGGAACACAGCTTATTATCTATTCGTTTCATTAAATTTTACAACACTTGATTGTAAAAAGCTTTTTAATGTTTAATGTTTAATCTTTTATTATGTTTTAATATATGTTGGAAGTCACCCAAAGTGGCTGAGGCAACCCAGTCAGATGGGGTACAAATAAATTATTATTATTATTATTATTATTATTACTACTACTACTACTACTACTACTATAAAACACAACAATCTCAAAGTGTTTTGCAAAAAGCTAAAACAATAAAATCAATGAAAACAACTAACAATAATAATTTAAAGTGCTGAAAAATGAAAATCAGCAGTAAACCAAAAACAGTAGATCAAAACACAGATCAACATGCTAAATATCTGGATAGGCTTGTCTAAACAAAAATGTTTTTAGCAGGTGCAGAACAGTGAAGGAACTGGCCTAATATCAACAGGCAGGGAGTTCCAAAGAGTAGGTGCTGCCACACTCAAAGATAAGTTCTTACTGTTCTCGGACTGAAAATAAGTTCCCTGTCTCTGTTGCAGCACCAGCATCCCTATCCGACACTGGGGACACTTACAAATAATAATAGAAAACGTTTCACACTCCATTCATTTTTCTGCCACTTTTGTTTCCATATGCTGAAAGGTATGGGTTTTCCCCCTGCCCTCGCATCCTTTTGCTAGTGAAATAGTCTCACTTCATCAGAAGGCCTCCCTCGCAACCCAAAATAGAAGTGGGTCATCATCACGACAAGACATCCCCGTCTAGATACAGTCCTTATCGATCACTGCGGAAGCTCCGGAGAAATAGGTTCTTAAAATAAGATCAGGTTGAGACACCCACAGCATCTTGACTGCCTTTGAGGCTGAAGGCTGATGGGTAAGAAGAAGGGCTGCTGCGGTCGAAATGGTAACAAAGCTCACCCTTGTGCTTATCTCTTATCTGAGGTTTCAGAAGGTGGTGGTGGAGAGAGAATATATCCAGTGTGAAGAGCAAAGTGTCAACGAGAGGAAGATCTTTTCTCTTCGTCGTCGTCCCCTTTTACTTTTCAATTATGTATGATTTCACCTGCCATATTAGAAGACTCTTTCAATGCTCGCTGAGCATTAGTTCTGCTCTGTTTTAAATTTCTTCTCTGCTCGTGGAAGTCCTTGCCGCAAGGTGCAGCTACCGCCAAGGGCTTTGAACATTTATCTCTTCATTATTTATCTGCATTTATATCCCACCTTTCTCTCCAAGGAGCTCAAGTTGGTATACACGGTTCTCCTACCATCTCACCTCATTTCATCCTAACAAGAACCCTGTGAGGTAGATTAGGCTGAGAGGGGAAGGTCACCCAGCAAGCTTCATGGAGTAGGGACTTGAACCCTGGTCTCCCAGGTAAGAACATCAGAAGAGACCCCTACTGGATCAAGCCAATGGCCCTGTAATCCAGCATCCCGCTCTCATAGTGGCCGTTCAAATGCCTGCGGGAAGCTGGCAAGCAGGGACTGAGGGCAACATTATTCTCCCCACATGTGTTTCCCAGCAACTGGCATTCAGGGGAATATTGCCCCAGACACCTGGACAAAGATTGTGGCTGGTAGCCATTATCCTCCACGAATTTGCCTAATCTTTTTTTTTAAGCCTACCCAACTTCTTTGCCTCCTGTGGGAGCAAGTTCCATAGTTTTACTATGTGGTGTATGAAGAAGAACAGTGGTACCTCGCAAGACGAAATTATTTCATGGACGTCACCGCGACGGCGGTGTCCTCAAAGTAAGTGGCTTCAGCGGGCAGGTGGGGGTGGCCGCTGTGGTCTGAACCCCGAGGGAAAGGGGCGAAGCGGGCACGTGGCGGTGGGGAGGCGCGGATGAGGCCTGCTGCCGGCTCCGCTACCCACCCGGGCCAGACGGAGGGCCAGCGGCTACTTCGTCTTGTGAAGCACAGCCATAGACGACTTCATTTTGCGAGTCTTCAAAAAAAATTCGCAAAACGCTTTTGTCTTGTGATTTTTTTCGTTGCACAAGGCGTTTGTCTTGATAGGTACCACTGAACTTTCTTTTGTCTGTCCTGTATCTTCCAACATACAGCTTCATTGGATGTCGGGAGTCCTAGTTGTTATGGGGGGACTTTTCTCTGCACATCCATGCTCTCTCCTTCCTGATAAGCTTTGGTGCAGGCATCAGGGGGGTGCTGCAGGCCCACTGGAGGGGGGAACACCTTCCCCCAAATGTGGTTTCAGCCTGGCCATGCCCTCTTCTCCTGGGTAGTGGTCTGGATTGTTCCCAGAGATCCAAGGCAAGCAAATCACCTACAGCACTGTGGAGGTAGGGCCATCAAGGGAGAGGGTCCCTCAAATCTGCTGCCAACATGTGTCATTATAGGATTTCTTACCCTTTCTCATAAGGTCCCAGGGCAGGTTACGACAAATGTAACCCTGAAATCACTGGATGAGACGATGTTTTTAACTCAAACTGGGCGTTGTTGTGTTTTTTTGGGGAAAATAATGGAAACTCTTTTTAGATGTTTTAACTGCTTTATAAAAAAATATATATATTGAGGATGTGACTCCTTTGGAAGGGAGGGTGGGATATGTATTCAATAAATGAATGATAATAAAAAAAGAAAAAGAAAAACATGATTAAAATCAGTTTAAACAATGCGATGGATCTTTGTGACATACAAGAGGCATACATTCTCCAGCTGGAGATTTAACTCCTTTAAGTCCTAGGCTGCTAGTCAGCCTGTGGATGTCAAGGTCAGTGATTTGCCCTAACAATTTAACAAGAACATAATGTTGCATGCCACCCCAATCTCCACAGCGTTGCAGTTGCGCTTATCAAGGTCTGTGTCCCCTTTTGGGACAATGAGGCACAGCAGAGGCTGTGGTGTCTTTATAAGAGATGGTTTTATTTACACACATTACATTTCAAGAGGGGCTCTTGCATCTTCCATAGGTTTAGCAGGCTTAGGTCTAAAGACAGAAATCCACCATCCTCTCTCTGTCTCTTTGTTCTAGCTTGTCTTTCTCAGCTGACATGGTGTTCTGCCCACCCGCCACTCCTTGCTTGCCAAACCACTTGCAAAACCGATACTTTCCTCCTGTTTGCTTGTCATTTAAATCCTCTGTGGTCTCTGCCCACTAGCTCACAGCTGGAAGAGCTCCTTGTCTGGCAGTCTTCACTCTCTCTTGATGGTTTCCTTGATGAGCCATTACTCTGTTTTGCTCCTTAATGACTTACACTCAGCTAGCCCTCTGGCTCGTTAGCATAAGCAGAACCCAGGAATTTCCGTGTTTGGCACAGTTTAATCAAACCTTGATTGATTCTAACTTCTACTAATTCTAAGAATTATGTATGACTTGCACCCGCAAACCCTAGCACCCAAGACCTATATCAATAGCATAAGAACATAAAAATGTAACAAGAGCCTTGCTGGATCAGACCTGCAAATTCCATCCACTTCTGTGTAAAAGGGAGGGGAGAATAACTATTTTCAGGTTCCCCATTATAGTGAGTGGTTAGAGCTTTGTTTGTTACAGGTCTAGTCCAGTTTTGAACAGTGGTGTGCGGTGAATTTTTTTTGTAGGGGAGCAGTTAGGACCAGAGGCACCAGCTTCTGGTGATGATGGGGGGACTACATCATGACATCCCACAGGTGAGTATCATGCCTCCCTCCCTAAGCTGGGCAGAAGGAGCATCATCCCTGCCAGGCAGGCTTTGGGAATGTGGAAGGAGGGCTCTAGGACCCTGTTGGAGCATCACACCGCCCTTCCTAGCCCAGGCAGAAGCTTCCCAGGTTTGGGGAAGAGGCACTAGGCTTTAATACTTTCATACTCTAATTTCATACTCTAATCATGTTCTCGACAGTGTTCTCGAAGCTACGAACATGAGTTTGACCAAACTGCGGGAGGCAGTGGAAGACAGGAGTGCCTGGCGTGCTCTGGTCCATGGGGTCACAAAGAGTCGGACACGACTAAACAACTAAACAACAACACTCTAATTTACCCAGAACATTTAGGGGACTAGCCTGGTCCCCCAAGTCCACTGACCGCATGCCACTGGTTCTAAATAACAAGATGGGTTGAAAAGGCATAGAGCAGCTACAAGAGAGATCAGGCTCCTTACCAAAGATACCAAAGACACTCAGGTGACACCCAAGAGATGGCACCCAGAGTTCTAAAGTTTCACTCTCCTGAATTTCAGGTCCATCTTCAATACATCTATTATAAGCCCCCACCCCTTGAATTTTCACCTAATTTCTCCATCCACTCTTCAGAATTGCCTTCCCTATTAATTGAGATTGGCATTCAGACTTTCAAGCAATTTCCTTTGATACTGGCAGAGTGGTTTCTTTTTTATGTTTTCCCCTGGGTGCTCCTGCTGATCTACTCTGCTCCATTAGCCATTTGCAGAAAACCATGTGGCAAGAGTCCCTCAAAATCCTGGCTTCCTTTGCAGAGCCATCGAGACCACCGCCAGATTCCTGGGAAGGGAACAATTCACTCTGCGTGAATAAGATTGCTCCCTCTTGGACTTGATCATTCTAATCCAGAATTGGATGTTGTGGGGAGTTAACTAGCCTGCCACACGAGTTCGGCTTTCTGGCTCCTCTGTAGGGAGTAAGCAGGAAACAGGCACTGCTGTGTGACTTGTGCTGTGATTTAGATTGGAGCTAGCCACGCCATGGCTGTTACAAGTGATAGATGGTTCTCAGCCACTTTGTTGAGCAACAGCAATAAAGGGCAACGGGATTGCCCTAATGTGGAAGTATTAGGAAAGAGGTAATAAGGCACATTAAAGGGATCGTGGCTGTTTCTCCATCCTCTTTTTGAGCTGAAAGAAACTCAATGATAGGGCAAGAGAGGAGCAAGCAACTGCTATACTGTGGATGTTGTGTGAGGCCTACTCAACTACTTAAAAGGTAAAGGTAAAGGGACCCCTGACCATTAGGTCCAGTCGTGACCGACTCTGGGGTTGCGCGCTCATCTCGCATTATTGGCCGAGGGAGCCGGCGTATAGCTTCCAGGTCATGTGGCCAGCATGACAAAGCCGCTTCTGGCAAACCAGAGCAGCACATGGAAACGCCGTTTACCTTCCCGCTATAGCGGTTCCTATTTATCTACTTGCATTTTGACGTGCTTTCGAACTGCTAGGTTGGCAGGAGCTGGGACCAAGCAACGGGAGCTCACCCCGTCACAGGGATTCGAACCGCCGACCTTCTGATCAGCAAGCCCTAGGCTCAGTGGTTTAACCACAGCGCCACCTGGGTCCCTCAGGTCAACTACTAACTCAACTACTTAGGGTGCTGAAATTCCAGGGGTGTGTGGCAATTAGAGACAGCTTAGAATTTCACCACCTGAAAGATGCCCCTTGGGTCCAACAATATGCAATTAAGAGTCCACTTATACTGCAGCCATGGAGGACGAATCTTCCTCTCCATTGTCAGATAAGGAACCTACTGTATTCTATGGCCCCTGGGATAACTTAGTACAGTAGTAGTAGTAGAAATTCGTTATTTATACCCCACCCATCTGGCTGGGTTTCCCCAGCCACTCTGGACGGCTTCCAACAAAAGAGTAAAAATACATTAAAACATCAGTCATTAAAAACTTCCCTAAACAGGGCTGCCTTCAGATGGCTACCATCCAAAAGCTATTTACCTGGGCTTGTGTGCTGGCCCATGGGGTCACGAAGAGTCAGACACGACTAAACAACAACAAAGCCCCATTCAGTTGAATGGTACTTACTTCTGAGTAGAAATGAATAAATGTGCAGTGTTAGAGCAGCTATAAACCTTGGGCTGGACCTAGTAGAGTCTTGCCAATTCATGTAGGAGTCTTGGTTTCAAATTGTTCCTCAAACACGAAGCATACTGGGCTTTAAAAAAATAAATAAATGAAGCCATGGGGGGGGGAAACAGTTTTTCTTTTAAAAGTGTAATAGAATAGTTTATCTAATGTATTCTGATGAGTTTTTCTCTAATAAATTTGTGTGTGAATGTGCGTGTGTGCGCAAACATTCATAAAACCTACTATGTTTCTGGTTAGAACCATCCTATTCTTCTGGGCCTCTAATGTCAAATAAGAAGACCCATTTTACTAATTTTTAGCTGCTTTCTCTTGTTTTTGGTGGTATGTGTGGAAGGGCACTAAGTTGTGCTGAAGTTAGTTTTAGTGGGTTGTTTTTATACCATTTTTTAGAAAGGAATAGCAAGCTGCCTTGATGGCCAGTTGCGGATGGAGAGAGAGAGAGAGAGAGAGAGAGAGAGAGAGAGAGAGAGAGAGAGAGAGAGAGAGAGAGAGAGAGAGAAACACCCACACAGCATTTTCATCTTGTTAGTAAAATAGCAATGCTTTTTCTGGGGCATTACTTTTTTACCTATGAAGATGCCCCCAAACAGCAGTCAATTATATAAACAGGCGTAACCGGCTGCTGTAACAAGTCATTCAAGAATTTATAAAGACAATGTAAAATAACATAAATATGGCATAGGAATATCCACAGATAGCGGAGCATTATCTGGTGTTACACCTGGAGTTTTTAGTTAATACTCCGTCTTTGAAAGCTACAAGCTTACTGCAGAAGCCAACTGTGGTGAAACAAGGTATATAGCCTAGGAACCTTGTCTTCACCTGTGGATATTCCTATGCCACACCCGATCTTCATTCGGACGCATTGTCGCCACCTACCTAGACGTTGGTGAACACCTCATTCTGTGGAACTCAAGCATTTACATCTATTTTGATTTAAATTCATATGGATACCCTATATGTACTATGATATATGAACTCCGACTTATGACTGTGGACATTGCATTTATGTTGGACTAAGTCCTTTTTTTGATACTTTGCAACACGTGGTTGTGCTATTTATGTTATTTTGCATTGTCTTTATAAATTCTTGAATGACTTGTTACAGCAGCCGGTTACGCCTGTTCATATAATTGACAATTCTGTTCGTAACTAGGTTATTTGTGTATGTTCCCAAACAGCAGTCAGCATCAAAGGTTTCCCTTTCTACAATTCATATTCAAAACCTGTGTGGGGCCCATGTGACCTCACCTCCCCAGCCTTCCTAACAGCAGGGGGTGGGGGTTCTGACCCAGTGAGAATGCATCATGCATATAGATGGGAAGGGAATCTACTTTGGTTTTCATTTAAATACAAACTTTCTTAATTCACACTGTGTGAAACAATATGCAAAACGGAACGCCGGAATCTTTTAAAATTCACATTTCTCCCATTTGTAACGTGTACACCCAAGTAACGTGTACAAAAATACATTCACAAGGGTTAAAATGCTTATACAGGTGAAAATAGCACACAAAAACACATTGTATCTGGAAGAACTGCTTTGCAAGGTACGCACTTTAGGAAAATTTGCTTGCAAAAATAATAATAATGTGCATACAGTGGTACCTCGGTTTATGAACACCTCGGTTTATGAATTTTCGGTTTACGAACGCCACGGACCCATCTGGAACGGATTAATTCACTTTCCATTACTTTCAATGGGAAAGTTCGCTTCAGTTTATGAACGCTTCAGTTTATGAACAGACTTCTGGAACCAATTACACCCATGCTTCGGGTTAAGTACGCTTCAGGTTGAGTACTCCGCGGACCCGTCTGGAACGGATTAATCCACTTTCCATTACTTTCAATGGGAAAGTTTGCTTCAGTTTATGAATGCTTCAGTTTATGAACAGACTTCCGGAACCAATTGTGTTCATAAAGCGAGGTACCACTGTATTAGGAGAAATTCACAATAAGATGCTGCTGAATTTTCATGAAGAACATAGAATCATAGGTTGTAGAATTGGAAGGGGCCATGAGGGTCATCTAGTCCAAAACCCCTGCAATGCAAATATCACAAACTGATGTGGAAAAATGAGAAAGTGGTATTGACAGGCTCACTCAACCCTGGACCGCCGCTCCCATCCTCCCTGGCCATTGGCCATGCCTGCTTGGGGTTCGTGGGAGTTTTATTCCACCACACCTGGAGGACCCTGTGTTGCCTACCCCTGAAATTGCCTTACAGGCAGGACATTTCCCTGATGTTGAACCTAGAGGTCTGATTTGTTTTCAGTGAGATGATCTTCCTCTTGCTTCTCTTATACAGATGCGACACAGATGAACAACGTGGTGCCAACGTCGCCTCTTCTCCCGCAGCTGACACATCCGCACTCCTTTCAAAGCATGGGGCAGATCACAAATCCCTACGAACAGCAGCCGCCAGGGAAGGAGCTTAACAAGTATGCATCCCTAAAAGCAGTAGGTAAGCAAAGCAAATTGAATTCCCCTCCTTCTTTAATTTTGCCACATCAGCAGGCTGAATGCCCCAATGTCCATTTAATATTTCACACAGCTAAATGGAGTGGGGGGGGAGAGATTTCTTGGCTTTTGTAAAAGCTGCAAGCCTGTTTTTTTTATATATAAAATAATGTACAAAAGTTTTCATATATTCAAAATTATTATGGTAAATCACCTCATTCGTTCTATCACTCACACAAAATTATTATAAATACATCATGTCATATTTCACATACATAGAATACCATTTCTCACATTTTCCTATTTTGGTTTCATTAAACCAAAGAGGAGACTCTTGAGAGTCCCATGGACTGCAAGAAACTCAAACCTATCCATTCTTAAGGAAATCAGCCCTGAGTGCTCCCTGGAAGGACAGATCATGAAGCTGAGGCTCCAATACTTTGGCCACCTCATGAGAAGAGAAGAATCCTTGGGAAAGACCCTGATGTTGGGAAAGATTGAGGGCACTAGGAGAAGGGGACGTCAGAGGATGAGATGGTTGGACAGTGTTCTCGAAGCTACGAACATGAGTTTGACCAAACTGCGGGAGGCAGTGCAAGACAGGAGTGCCTGGCGTGCTATGGTCCATGGGGTCACGAAGAGTCGGACACGACTAAACGACTAAACAACAACAAGCTCTCCCTCATGTATTTTTTAAAAAGAAATCTAACAAAGCTATTTGCACAAGCCCAACTATTTCATCAATTTTAGGAGGGGGAGGGAATCTTCGTTTCCCAAAGTCTCACTTCGATAATCCCCTGTCTCTTTAAATTTTAAATAATATACAAGCTTTAAGCTGTGTACAACATTTAACCCAGGCATCCCCAAACTTCGGCCCTCCAAATGTTTTGGACTACAATTCCCATCTTCCCCGACCACTGGTCCTGTTAGCTAAGAATCATGGGAGTTGTAGGCCAAAACATCTGGAGGGCCGCAGTTTGGGGGTGCCTGATTTAACCTCTTGGTTTCATAGCTCAGAAACAATGGGTATTCAATGCATTGGGTAAACTGTATTCAACTAATGTTTGCACAGAGTAGACCTATTGAAATGAACCACCATGACTAGCTTAGGTGTACATTAAGTAAAAGTTACATTAAGTAAAAGTCAGCCTACTGTGAAGACTTTGGATGGATTTCAATGATGTACTATTGCAATAGTTCCATCACTGCCAACATTTATGATTACTAAATGGAATGCTCTTTCCTCTCCTCCCTCTGTGTGCTGTTCTGAGCAGGGCCGTCTCAAGCATGTCGGGAGCCCTGGCGCCCTGGTGTGGAGATCACTCCGGCGCCCCCGCTCCACCCCGCTTCTTGCCGAGGCTGGTGGGCGGGCGCAGGGTGCAGCACAGCTTCCACGCAGCTCCGTCACGCTGCGCCCCCCTGCCGGGCCGGTGCCCCACACCACCCAGACTACCCCTAGAGCCGGCCCAGATTCTGAGGCTTCTCATGACCACCCCAAAGCTGATTTGGGGGGCATGGAAGGTGGAAGAGGAGCAGGAGCAGGGGTCAAAGTCTTGTTCTAGTGCAGGGGTGCCCAAACATTTTTTCAAAGAGGGCCAGATTCGATGAAGTGAACATGCATGAGGGCCGTTGTTGAGCTTCTTTTAGGATTGAAAATAAAGAAACTGTCAGGGGCCAAATCAGGCCCCAAAATTGGACTTTGGACACGCCTGCTCTAGTGGAACTCATGCTACCTCCGAGATGAGCGCCACAACCCCATAGTCGTCTTTGGCTGGACTTAACTGTCCAGGGGTCCTTTACCTTTTTTGCCTTCTACTAGCACAACGAAATATATGGGACGTGGGTGGTGCTGTGGGTTAAACCACAGAGCCTAGAGCTAGCCCAGGCATAGGCAACCTTGGCTCTCCAGATGTTTTGGAACTACAACTCCCATGACCCCTAGCTAACAGGGCCAGTGGTCAGGGATCATGGGAGTTGTAGTTCCAAAACATCTGGAGAGCCAAGGTTGCCTATGCCTGGGCTAGCCAATCAAAAGGTTGGTGGTTTGAATCCCCACGATGGGGTGAGCTCCTGTTGCTCGGTCCCAGCTCCTGCCAACCTAGCAGTTTGAAAGCACATCAAAGTGCAAGTAGATAAATAGGAACCGCTACAGTGGGAAGGTAAACGGCGTTTCCATGTGCTGCTCTGGTTTGCCAGAAGCGGCTTTGTCATGCTGGCCACATGACCTGGAAGCTGTACACTGGCTCCCTCGCCCAATAACGCGAGATGAGCACTACAACCCCAGAGTTGGTCACGACTGGACCTAATGGTCAGGGGTCCCTTTACCTTTACCTAATTAAAAGAGAATTTGGAAAATCTGAGCAAGTCACTTTATAATATGAAACTAACAGCACAACCCTAGTCATTGGATTCAATGGGACTTTCCCCCAAGTAAATACATACAGGATAGCAACATGATGCTGTAATCCTAACCATCTCTACTTGGAAGTAAGTCTTATTGAATTCAATGAGGCTTACTCCCAGGTAAAGAGGGAGGGGAAATTTGATCCACTTTGCATTTAAAGGCAAACTTACCTACTTCATATTTCCCATGACAATACATAAACTGAAATACAGCCATCCTTTGAAATCCGCTCTTCTCTGAATTTTGCAGTGCAGTTCTTCAGTGAAGTAATGTATTAAAAAAAAATGCATATCCTCAGGAAAGGTGAGCCTAAAAATTAGTGAAAATGACTGCCCAAAATGCATCATATCAGGAAAAACAAGCTTTGCAAAAATGTGTATATTAGGCAATATTGCAGACAAAAAGGAGAAATTTGCAGTAAAATGACAATTAATTTTCATGAAGATTTTTTTTAAAAAAACAAAAACACACCACAATCCTGTAAATTGCTGAAATTGCTGAAATGTGGAGCTCTCAAATTAAGATTGGAAAAATGAGAATATGAGAAAGCCAACAATGACAGATTTGTCCATCCCAACTCCCAGGTAAGTGGGGTGGGGAAAATGTGGACACCCCCAACAACAAAGGGCATTGGTGGGGATGGACTTCTGTTCCACCCCACACAGAGATTTTTCAGGGCACTATGGAGATTCCATAAACTCACAAAGAGGAAGTCATAGATCCATGTGAAAAATGAACACTATATGGGTTTTGTTTCTTAAAACAGAAACAAAACACAGTTGTGGGTTTATTTAGGGTTTGTTTTTTGTTTTGTTTTGTTTTTTGTCATCTGAGGTTACAGAGTTGCTTGGAAGTTTAGGTAACCCCTCATACAACTCAGGATCCCTTGTTAATGACTTGGTCTGACTCACAAACATGAGATCACCTAACTCACAAACCCCAGATCACCTACTTTTTATTTGCTTATTTTATGTATTTCTTTTATATGCCACCTTTACTCCATTGAGCTCAAGGCGGTGTCCATGGCTCTCTCTCTCCACATTTAATCCCCACAACAACCCTGTGAGATATGTTAGGCTGAGAGGCAGTGGCTGGCCCAAGGTCACCCACTGAGCTTCATGGCCAAGTGAGGATTTGACCCCTGGTCTCCCAGGTACTGGCCCTACAACGGTAACCACTACGCTCCCCCTGGTTCCCTCTCCAACACCCTGGCTCACAATTTGTGGTACACACAGAGCCAATGCGCTGCTTCAGCCAATAGCCTTAAGGGAAAGTTTTCAGACACATGCACCCAAACTCTGCTTTCAGACTTTTCCTTATTACTGACACGGTTGTGGTCTCTTGGGGGATTTCTCCAGCACTTTATTATTCATGTAGAAAAGTGCTGAAAGTGGTTTTTCTGCATAAATTATTCTCTCTCTTTTTCGATTCATCAAGCATGTTTTTTTTTTTACTCCCATGCTTAAATGGTCACTGCTCACTCATGCGCCACTGACAAGAGCAGAGGTAACGTACCTGGACTTGTTCATCACAGCTGGCTAGAAAGGGGACTATCTTAGGGACTCTGTGGAATTAGCTCAACATTTGGATTGCATAAACAGGTCAACCTTTACTTGCAGCCATTGGAATAACCCTGACCTTAAAGGAGGTGGGGGAGAAGATGACCTTAGAAAAAAAGTTTTTCTTGTGTGTCCCTCTAGTTTGGACGGTAGTTTGAGGGGCTGCAAATTGGAGTAAAAATCTTCTGCCATTCAGAGGAAGTAATCCTTTTCACTCTGCTGATACAGTTTTGCGATGTCACCATCAAAGGAAATCTGATGATTTACATGGTACTATAATACCTCTTGTTTTAATAAATGTTATAATTTTTTCCAAAAAATTGACATATATACTTCAATGCATAATAAATTTGTCTTTCTCTGACTTCCCATCCCATTTTCCATGGTGTTTTAATTTATCCCCCTCTGCTGCACAATACCTCCTATCGGGGTAGGCAACCTAAGGCCCGTGGGCCGGATGCAGCCCAATCGCCTTCTCAATCTGGCCCACGGACGATCCAGGAATCAGCGTGGTTTTACATGAGTAGAATAAAAAGGTAAAGGTAAAGGGACCCCTGACCATTAGGTCCAGTCGTGACCGACTCTGGGGTTGCGCGCTCATCTCGCATTATTGGCCCAGGGAGCCTGCATACAGCTTCCAGGTCATGTGGCCAGCATGACAAAGCCACTTCTGGTGAACCAGAGCAGCACACGGAAATGCCGTTTACCTTCCCACTGTAGCGGTTCCTATTTATCTACTTGCATTTTGACATGCTTTCGAACTGCTAGGTTGGCAGGAGCTGGGACCAAGCAACGGGAGCTCACCCCGTTGCAGGGATTCAAACTGCCGACCTTCTGATCGGCAAGCCCTAGGCCAGGCATAGGCAACCTTTGGCTCTTAGATGTTTTGGAACTACGACTCCCATGATCCCTAGCTAACAGGGCCAGTGGTTAGGGATCATGGGAGTTGTAGTTCCAAAACATCTGGGAGCCAAAGGTTGCCTATGCCTGCCCTAGGCTCTGTGGTTTAACCCACAGTGCCACCTGGGTCCCACATGAGTAGAATGTGTGCTATTATTTAAAATCCATCTCTGGGTTATTTGTGGGGCATAGGAATTCATTCATTTTTTTCTTCAAAATATAGTCCGGCCTACCACATGGTCTGAGGGACGGTGAACCAGCCCACGGCTGAAAAAGGTTGCTGACCCTGTCTTACAACATCCCTACTGTATTCTCTAATTCCTTCTCTTGCTCATATTTCAAGTCCTGCTCGTGAGTTCATCATACTATAAAAGGTAAAGGGACCCCTGACCATTAGGTCCAGTCGTGACCAACTCTGGGGTTGCTGTGCTCATTTCGCGTTATTGGCCGAGGGAGCCGCCGTATAGCTTCCAGGTCATGTGGCCAGCATGACAAAGCTGCTTCTGGCGAACCAGACACACGGAAACGCCGTTTACCTTCCCGCTGTAGCGGTACCTATTTATCTACTTGCACTTTGATGTGCTTTTGAACTGCTAGGTGGGCAGGAGCTGGGACCGAGCAACGGGAGCTCACCCCGTCGCGGGGATTCAAACCGCCGACCTTCTGATCAGCAAGCCCTAGGCCAGGCATCCCCAAACTGTGGCCCTCCAGATGTTTTGGCCTTCAACTCCCATGATTCCTAGCTAAGAGGACCAGTGGTCAGGGATGATGGGAATTGTAGTCCAAAACATCTGGAGGGCCGAAGTCTGGGGGTGTCTGCCCTAGGCTCTGTGGTTTAACCCACAGTACCACCCGCTTACCTTCATCATTATATAATATTTACCTAAATCAAGTAGTTAGCCGTGTTGGTCTGGATCGAAGTAAAATAAAAAAATTCCTTCAGTAGCACCTTAAAGACCAACTAAGTTTTTATTTTGGTATGAGCTTTCGTGTGCATGCACACTTCTTCAGATACAGTGAAATGGAAGTTTCCAGGCACTTATGTAGAGAAGGGGTGGGGAGGGGTGGGGATGGGGAGGGGGGATCACTCAGAAGGGTGGTGGAAATGGGTGATTGACTGACTGATAGCTGTTGATGACCGCAAACGACTGCAAATGGTTTTGCATGAAAAAGCAAGGGTTGAGATGGCTGAAGATCGCTTATCATGTATAATGAGATAAGAACCCGATATCTCTGTTCAAACCAGGTCCCTCCATGGTTTTGAGCTTGGTGATAAGTTGCAATTCAGCAACTTCTCTTTCCAGTCTATTTCTGAAATTCTTTTGTAGTAAGACAGCTACTTTGAGATCTTGTATAGAATGTCCTGGGAGATTGAAGTGTTCTCCTACTGGTTTTTCTGTCTTCTGGTTCCTGATGTCAGATTTATGTCCATTTATCCTTTGGCGTAGGGTTTGGCCTGTTTGTCCAATATAGAGAGCTGAAGGGCACTGTTGGCATTTGATGGCATACACAATGTTAGAGGATGAGCAATTAAATAGTCCTGAGATGGTATGTTGGATGTTGTTGGGGCCAGTAATGGTGTTGTCTGGGTGTATGTGGCAGCAAAGTTGGCATCTGGGTTTATTGCAGGCTCTGGTACCAGTGTCCATGTTAAGTCTGGTGGTTGTATTATTGTGGGTGAGGAGTTGTTTAAGATTGGGTGGCTGTCTGTAGGCAATGAAAGGTCTTCCTCCCAGAGCTTGAGAAAGGGAGCGGTCATTGTCCAGGAGAGGCTGTAGATCTCTGATGATGCGTTGTACTGTTTTAGCTTGGGAGCTGTATGTGATGACTAGTGGTGTTCTGTTATTTTCTTTTTTGGGTCTGTCTTGCAGCAGGTTCTCTCTAGGTATCTGTCTGGCTCTGTTGATCTGTTGTTTAACTTCATCAGGTGGATATTTTAGTTCTAAAAAGGTTTGCTGTAGATCTCTTAGGTGAGATTCTCTGTCTGTAGAGTTGGAACAGATGCGGTTGTAACGTAAGGCCTGGCTGTATACGATGGATTGTTTGGTATGTTTGGGATGGTAGCTAGAAGCATGTAGATATGTTTGTCGGTCAGTTGGTTTTCTGTATAAGGTGGTGTCTATACGTCCATCCTGTATTTTTATAGTAGTGTCCAAAAAATGTATTTCTTGCATAGATTGGTTCATTGTTAGGTTGATGGTGGGGTGAAAGTCATTGAATGTCTGGTGGAAGGTTTCCAGGGTCTGTTGTCCATGTGTCCAGATAATAAAAATATCGTCAATGTATCGCAGGTACAGGAGAGGTTTGAGTGGGTAGGAGTTAAGGAAACGTTGTTCTAAATCTGCCATGAAGATGTTGGCATACTGTGGGGCCATGCGGGTGCCCATGGCTGTGCCGCTGATCTGGAGGAACAGGTCATCACCAAATTTGAAGTGGTTGTGGGTAAGGACAAAGTGGCAGAGTTTGGTAGCAAAGTCCGCTGTGGTTTTATCTGAAATGGTGTTCCTTATGGCTTGTAAACCATCATTGTGTGGGATGTTGGTATATAGAGATTCCACATCCATAGTGGCTAGTATAGTATTGTTAGGAAGATTGTTCAAATATTGTATTTTCCTCAGAAAATCTGTGGTGTCACGTACGTAGCTGGGAGCACTGATAGCATATGGTTTCAGAACAGAGTCCATATAGCCGGAAACACCCACTGTAATGGTGCCAATACCTGAGATGATGGGGCGTCCTGGGTTTCCTGGTTTGTGTATTTTGGGTAGAAGATAGAAAGTTCCTGGCCGAGGTTCCGCTGGTGTGTTTGTGAGGATCTGTTCTTGGATGTGTAGGGGTAGCTCCTTAATAATCTTGTTCAGTTCTTTTTTGTATGCTTGTGTGGGGTCTGAGTCCAATTTCATGTAAAAGGCAGTATTGGAAAGTTGTCTGTGGGCCTCTTGGATGTAATCAGTTTTGTTCATGATGACGACAGCTCCACCCTTGTCTGCCTCTTTAATTATAATGTCTGGGTTGTTCCTGAGATTTTCTATGGCTCTCCTTTCAGCATGGTTTAGATTTTGTTGTAAGCGATGGTGTTTTCTGGTCACATCCGTTTGGATTCTGTGGCGGAAGCATTCGATGTACAGATCTAGTGTGGTATTGCGTCCATCAGGAGGGGTCCATGTGGAGTCCCTTTTTGTGTAACTTCTTTTCGGTGGTAGTTGGTGGTCAATGTTCTGTTCATTGAACATTGACCACCAACTACCACCGAAAAGAAGTTACACAAAAAGGGACTCCACATGGACCCCTCCTGATGGACGCAATACCACACTAGATCTGTACATCGAATGCTTCCGCCACAGAATCCAAACGGATGTGACCAGAAAACACCATCGCTTACAACAAAATCTAAACCATGCTGAAAGGAGAGCCATAGAAAATCTCAGGAACAACCCAGACATTATAATTAAAGAGGCAGACAAGGGTGGAGCTGTCGTCATCATGAACAAAACTGATTACATCCAAGAGGCCCACAGACAACTTTCCAATACTGCCTTTTACATGAAATTGGACTCAGACCCCACACAAGCATACAAAAAAGAACTGAACAAGATTATTAAGGAGCTACCCCTACACATCCAAGAACAGATCCTCACAAACACACCAGCGGAACCTCGGCCAGGAACTTTCTATCTTCTACCCAAAATACACAAACCAGGAAACCCAGGACGCCCCATCATCTCAGGTATTGGCACCATTACAGTGGGTGTTTCCGGCTATATGGACTCTGTTCTGAAACCATATGCTATCAGTGCTCCCAGCTACGTACGTGACACCACAGATTTTCTGAGGAAAATACAATATTTGAACAATCTTCCTAACAATACTATACTAGCCACTATGGATGTGGAATCTCTATATACCAACATCCCACACAATGATGGTTTACAAGCCATAAGGAACACCATTTCAGATAAAACCACAGCGGACTTTGCTACCAAACTCTGCCACTTTGTCCTTACCCACAACCACTTCAAATTTGGTGATGACCTGTTCCTCCAGATCAGCGGCACAGCCATGGGCACCCGCATGGCCCCACAGTATGCCAACATCTTCATGGCAGATTTAGAACAACGTTTCCTTAACTCCTACCCACTCAAACCTCTCCTGTACCTGCGATACATTGACGATATTTTTATTATCTGGACACATGGACAACAGACCCTGGAAACCTTCCACCAGACATTCAATGACTTTCACCCCACCATCAACCTAACAATGAACCAATCTATGCAAGAAATACATTTTTTGGACACTACTATAAAAATACAGGATGGACGTATAGACACCACCTTATACAGAAAACCAACTGACCGACAAACATATCTACATGCTTCTAGCTACCATCCCAAACATACCAAACAATCCATCGTATACAGCCAGGCCTTACGTTACAACCGCATCTGTTCCAACTCTACAGACAGAGAATCTCACCTAAGAGATCTACAGCAAACCTTTTTAGAACTAAAATATCCACCTGATGAAGTTAAACAACAGATCAACAGAGCCAGACAGATACCTAGAGAGAACCTGCTGCAAGACAGACCCAAAAAAGAAAATAACAGAACACCACTAGTCATCACATACAGCTCCCAAGCTAAAACAGTACAACGCATCATCAGAGATCTACAGCCTCTCCTGGACAATGACCGCTCCCTTTCTCAAGCTCTGGGAGGAAGACCTTTCATTGCCTACAGACAGCCACCCAATCTTAAACAACTCCTCACCCACAATAATACAACCACCAGACTTAACATGGACACTGGTACCAGAGCCTGCAATAAACCCAGATGCCAACTTTGCTGCCACATACACCCAGACAACACCATTACTGGCCCCAACAACATCCAACATACCATCTCAGGACTATTTAATTGCTCATCCTCTAACATTGTGTATGCCATCAAATGCCAACAGTGCCCTTCAGCTCTCTATATTGGACAAACAGGCCAAACCCTACGCCAAAGGATAAATGGACATAAATCTGACATCAGGAACCAGAAGACAGAAAAACCAGTAGGAGAACACTTCAATCTCCCAGGACATTCTATACAAGATCTCAAAGTAGCTGTCTTACTACAAAAGAATTTCAGAAATAGACTGGAAAGAGAAGTTGCTGAATTGCAACTTATCACCAAGCTCAAAACCATGGAGGGACCTGGTTTGAACAGAGATATCGGGTTCTTATCTCATTATACATGATAAGCGATCTTCAGCCATCTCAACCCTTGCTTTTTCATGCAAAACCATTTGCAGTCGTTTGCGGTCATCAACAGCTATCAGTCAGTCAATCACCCATTTCCACCACCCTTCTGAGTGATCCCCCCTCCCCATCCCCACCCCTCCCCACCCCTTCTCTACATAAGTGCCTGGAAACTTCCATTTCACTGTATCTGAAGAAGTGTGCATGCACACGAAAGCTCATACCAAAATAAAAACTTAGTTGGTCTTTAAGGTGCTACTGAAGGAATTTTTTTATTTTACCTAAATCAAAAAGGACTTCTATTCTTCCACAAAGCAATCATCGTTAGATTCTCTTATTTTGGCTGTTAACTTTGCCAATTCTGCATAGTCCACAACCTCACTTATCCATTCTTCTTTGGTGGGAACTACTTATTCCTTCCATTTGTGTGTGTAGAGAATCCTTTCTTACAAGTCAGGGTTGCCATACACCCAGAATTCCCCGGACATACCCAGAATACTGTGGTCAAAAGCAGTGTCCAGGCAAAAATTGGTGAGATGTCTTGGAAAATCCAAATGTATGGCAAGCCATGTCGGCAGTGCTGTTTTTCATAAATAATTGTTCAAAATAGATCAGAAATGGCAATCAACAACATTTGTGTCCAGATTTTCACCCCGGACACAACCCTATCACAACCCTATTACAAGTCCACCACATATGAAAGAAAGTTCTATCTACCTGCTACATGGTACTATAATATGCTGGCTATAGGACCCTCAATTGGCCAGATCACAAAAACAGCACACAGAAAAACCTTCTTTTTATAGAATGAACCAAAAGAACTTTCAAGAAGGTCAATGAACAGGAGCAAGACCAGAAACTAACGCAGTACTCTATCAATGGGCATTAGAAGATGCAGATTTAATATAAATTTGCTTTTATGAATTTGGGGGAGGCAGATCCATATCTGTAAGAAGTACTGAAATGCTGCTGCAGTTCTTTTTCCTCTTGATATTTCTCCTGGAATGTGGTCCTGGTTTCCAGGCAAGCTACTTGCTTCTTGCCTGCGGAAGTTTGGCGAAGATGTGTGTATACACAGAGTGAGCAGTGGAAATAATGGAACGGAAGACAAGACACCCCCCAAGAATTGGTGCTCTTTTCTTGTAAATAAAAAGGAAAATATCCAAGCATGGCTCCAGGACAGATAATGCTGTCTGATGTTGTTTTGAAAAATGGGGAAGTCGAAGCAGTGCAGGGCTAATATATTCTGACCGTGTTTCCATCAACACTGCTAGACTTGTAAAAAGAGACTTACGTTTCCTTGAAAATACTCAGCCAGGGACAGCAAACCTAATAGCAGAGTGGTACTTTCCCCCTTCCCTCCTCCAAATCTCTGTGTCAGACAGCAGTAAAATATTGAACTTTCAGCTTCCAGAAATGCCTGTAGGAGGAGGAAAAATAGATCAAGGGAGTCTTAGCCTTAGGGATATCTCGCCAGGTTTAATGCCGAAATAGCAGGCTGCAAAGTACAGATTAATACATCGTTTGTCACATCCAGAGGATGATACATTGAATGATTTCATGTATCTTAAGGTATCTTCAGGTTTACACATAATGCTCGGCTAGGTGTTTTCCCTTTGATTCACCACTCTGAACCATGGATCTCTCCCACCCAAGCGAGAAGCAGAAGGGAAACATCCACCACTATAAGAGCATATCAAGAGCTCTGCTGGATCAGGCCAAAGACCCAGCTAGTCCAGCCACCTGATCTCACATTGCTGGTTCCAGTTATAAGAAAGGAGATTCCAACTAAACATTAGGGAGAACTTTCTGGTGGTGAGAGCTGTCCAATAGTGGAACGGACTCCCTCAGAAGGTGGAAGACTCTCCTTCCTTAGAGGTTCTTAAACAGAGGTTGGATGGTCCTCTGTCCGGGATTCTTTAGCTGTGATCCCTGCATTGCAAGGAGTTCGACCAGATGGCCCTTGGGATCCCTTCCAACTTGACAATTATATGATTCTACAAGGAACTAGATTGGTCTTGTTATTGTTTAGTTGTTTAGTTGTGTCCGACTCTTCATGACCCCATGGACAAGAGCACACCAGGCACTCCTGTCTTCCACTGCCTCCTGCAGTTTAGTCAGACACATGCTGGTAGCTTCGAGAACACTGTCCGACCATCTCGTCTTCTGTCGTCCCCTTCTCCTTGTGCCCTCAATCTTTCCCAACATCAGGGTCTTTTCCAGGGAGTCTTCTCTTCTCATGAGGTGGCCAAAGTATTGGAGCCTCAGCTTCACGATCTGTCCTTCCAGTGAGCACTCAGGGCCGATTTCCCTCAGAATGGATAGGTTTGATCTTCTTGCAGTCCATGGGTCTCTCAAGAGTCTCTTCCAGAACCATAATTCTTCAGCAACCAGCCTTCTTTATGGTCTTAGCTGTTATATTGCAAAGGTCAGTTGTGAGCCTCTCCATAGGAACACAGAAACCTGCCTTGTACCAAGTTAGACCATTGGCCTGCCTAGCTCAGTATTGCCTCCACAAATTTTAAGCAGCTCTCCAGGGTTTCAGACAGGGGACATTCTGATGCTGGGGATTGAACCCAGGAGCTTCTGAATGCCAGGTAGATGCTGTACCACTGAGCTACAGCCCACCTGGAAGCTTCAGGATAGAGAAGGTACATCTTCATCCAGTGCCTAGTTAACGTTTGGAATATGCTCCTACAGGTATATGAAAACATACTTTCTCTTGTCTGCACTGAAGCTTCCAACATTCAGCTTCATTTGATATCCCCAAGTTCTAGTGTTATGAGAGACCGTGTTAAAAGACATCAACATAATTTCCAATGTGGGCAACTTAATTAAAGATTTATTCTGGGTGGACTGAAAACCCCCCAGTAAGGAATGGGTTTTTTTTCCTGTCATGGAAATGAAACAGATCCCCCAAGAAAAGAACAGGGGTCTCCTAACTGCTCTCAACTAACTACTAACTACTGCTCCTTAACTAACTACAACTCCCAGAATTCTTTGAGGAAAGCAATGGCTCTTTAATGTAGTATCAAAGTGCTTTAAATGTATGCCATAAGCATAACTTAAGGCTCAACACATTTCAGAGCAAGCAGCGACTTACTTCTGCACCCCCTACTCAGCCTCAAATACAATGTTTACTTGACACAACCGATAATAAAGAATCTTACACATCAGAGGAAAGGAACATGGAATTAGAAATGGATTTGGAGGATCTTCAAAGTTTTAATGGTTCATCCTGAGCAAAGATGTCTCAGGAATGCATCTTAAAGACATGAATATGGATAACCCAAAAGGTTGAGTGACAGGTTTAAACTTAAAGAAGATTTAAAGGTTAAAGATAATCTGTTTGTCAGACTTGTGGCTAGCTGATCTGACAACCACCTTTACTTACATGACAGAAAGATGTTAGCAGAACAGATACAATGGCAGAGACACTCTCAAGAGGGGTGATTAACCCATCTCTGGTTGAGCTTGAGTTCTATTGGCTAAAGCCACAAATGTCCTTCATTGTGCACAGGTCTAGGTGTATGAGACATTGGTCAATTTTTGCAAAGGTTGCCAACATGGCACCTATCAGGATTTCTAAGCACTAGAGGCTGGTCCATTAGGACAAAAGGGGCTCAGCCCTATCAAGTGAAATGGCTAGTCATTAAATATATATATAGTATACTCTTCTTTTCTGTCCCACACATCCTTCCAAAATCTGTTTTAATGTAGAGAGAGTCCTGGATACAAAAATCTCCTATCCTCTGGCCAATCATCCCTTGCACCACTCAGCCAATCTCAATCCAGAAGTATTTTTTTGGCCAGGAGGTCCCACTCATCTGCCTCCAGGCCAAAAAACAACAACATTTTTTGTTCTAACAGAGCTACTATTTGTCCTGGTTGTGTAGTTTTCCTTTCCCTCCTGTTATCATTATCTCAATCCAGCTAAGGCATCTAGCGTTAACTGATCTCTCATTTGGGTAGACCCAGGAGCTGTTCTGAGCATGCTCAGAGCTGTTTTCTTCAAGGCCACACCTCCAAACAAATCTGAGTATGGTTTTTTTTGTGTGGCAGGAGAAATGAGTGGTTGTTATTTTGAGAAGCTTGGAGCTTTTTTTATTAGTATTTGTTAACGGAGACATTACCAGAACATGGAATAAAGTGGTCATTTCTGCCCCAAAGTGGTCGTAACTTGCCAGCCAGCTAGAGCTGGGAAAATGGACTCCAAGTCACTGGATGTCAGCCACATTGTTGTTGTTGTTGTTGTTGTTGTTGTTGTTGTTGTTGTTGTTGCTGCTGCTGCTGCTGCTGCTGCTATTTTATTTATACCCTGCTCATCTGACTGGGTTGCTCCAGCCACTCTGGGCGGCTTCCAACACATATAAAACATAATCAAACATCAAACATTAAAACTTCCTTATACAAGGCTGCCTTCATATGTCTTCTAAAAGTTGTGTAGTTCTTAACTTCTTTGAGTCTTGGTAGACCACAAACTTGACATGAGTCAGCAGTGTGATGCAGCAGCTAAAAAAGCCAATGCAATTCTGGGCTGCATCAATAGGAGTATAGCATATAGATCAAGGGAAGTAATAGTACCACTGTATTCCACTTTGGTCAGACCTCACCTGGAATACTGTGTCCAGTTCTGGGCACCACAGTTCAAGAAGGATACTGACGAGCTGGAACGTGTCCAGAGGAGGGCAACCAAAATGGTCAAAGGCCTGGAAACGATGCCTTATGAGGAACGGCTTAGGGAGCTGAGCATGTTTTGCCTGGAGAAGAGAAGGTTAAGGGGTGATATGATAGCCATGTTCAAATATATTAAAGGGTGCCATATAGAGGAGGGAGAAAGGTTTTCTGCTGCTCCAGAGAAGCGGACACAGAGCAATGGATTCAAACTACAAGAAAGAAGATTCCACCTAAACATTAGGAAGAACTTCCTGACAGTAAGAGCTGTTCGGCAGTGGAATTTGCTGCCAAGGAGTGTGGTGGAGTCTCCTTCTTTGGAGGTCTTTAAGCAGAGGCTTGACAGCCATCTCTCAGGAATGCTTTGGTGGTGTTTCCTGCTTGGCAGGGGGTTGGACTGGATGGCCCTTGTGGTCTCTTCCAACTCTATGATTCTATGACATTTGCTGGGAGGGCATTCCACAGGGTGGACGCCACTGCCAAGAAGACCCTCTACCTGGTTCCCTGTAACTTCACTTTTTGCAGTGAGCGAACCACCAGAAAAGCCTTGGACTGAATGATGGGGGTGGAAACGCTCCTTCAGGTACAGGCCCAAGGCTGTTTAGGGCTTCCAGACTCCAGGGACAGTGTTGAGTGAGTCCAGGAGCACCACCAAGTTATGGTCCTGCTCAGGACAGACTACCTCCCCCACCTCCTGGACTTGAGAAAGTCAGGACACATAACACCTCTGTCTTTCCGGGATTTAGTTTCAGTTTTCATACTGATTTTGAAAATAAAGCAGCAGAATAATGTGGAAGGAACAGACATATGAATGAACACATGCAAAACTGACCTAAGATGGGAACAGATTGAGTCATGCATCCCTAGGTGTAAATGTATCTTGCGTGGTTTTGGGGTTTTTTTTAAGGCAAAGTATTCTATCAGTTCTTCTTTGGTAGTCAAATCAGCAAATTACTTTTCTTTCCTCTTAGGGAGGAAGGAAAAGCTACAGTGAGTATTAAAAGTAATATATTCAGTACAGAGAGTACTCTGTGTCAAGAGGGAAAAAAGAGCTCTTAGTTTGACAGCAAGGAAGCTTATGCTTTATGTTCAGAATAAAGTGTACAACTTCTCTGTATCGCTCTCTTACATTCTAGGGGGGGAAAACATATTCCACAGCTGATTTTATCGCTAATATTGGGGAGGGCTTTTTTGTGGAGAACGTCACCTGACTTTTTTTGCTTCGGAGCAGCGTTGACGAAAATGTCGTGTGAAATGAGCTCTGGGACCCAACAGATCCAAGGAACATAGTACGAGAGCACTCTTTTGCAGAGATTTGGAAATTTATTTCAGCCCTCAAGAACATTCAGTCCAAGAAAACCCCAGCGTCTTTCCCTTGGAGGGTTCCAGTGATATCGAGGGGCAAAATGGTTTTGCAAGTATCCGGAGTTATACAAGGAGGGAGAAACAAGAGGAGTTGGGTCCAGACTTGCCCTGGGACACAAACTTTCATGGCCCTATAGCGGCTATGGTGGCTCATTTGCCAGAAGTAATTTATTTAACATTAACTCTGGAAGTTTATACTCAATTCTGACCAAGCTAAGCCGCCTAGGAGGCTTTTGCTATTGCCATCTGACCCAAACCTATGTTTACTGTTAACAGGAACGTCTGCGCCCTTGTTCCCATTCCCACAGGAAGACAAACCCCACTATTTTTCACCATTTAGGCTTTTCAGCTGTCTCCACTTTTAAGGAGAAGAAAAGCTCACACACAATGGGCATGGTGATTTCAATGGACCTTTTTTGTTGCCTGCAGAATAGAAACCTGAAACCGCATATTTAGCACTTAGTGAAATTTCCACACTGATGTGACAAAACTGCACATTAAGGAACTGTCCTTGTGCTGCCGACAAGATCCATTAAGACAACGTCTGCTGTCACTGAGACAACAGGCTTTTCAATCGGAGAGAGAGTTCCACTTCTGCAGAAACAAAAAAAAGAGAACATTTAGTAGGGGAAACAAGTCCTGTGGTATTATACGGAGAACTGAATGCTGATAGAAATATAAAACAGTATTTATTAAAGGCCCATCTGCACTATACATTTAAAGCAGCAGCATACCACTTTAAACTGTCAGGGCTTCTCCCAAGGAATCCTGGGAAACATAGTTTGTTATTGGTTCTGAGAGTTATGAGGAGACCCTTATTCCCCTCACAGAGCTACAGGGCCTAGAGTGGTTTAACAGTGAATCTCTCTTTCCAACATAGCTGCCAAGTACCCCGTTTTCCCCAAGAAACCCCCCATTTGTTCTTACCTTTTCCCAGCGGTCCCCCGTATCACGTCGTCTCCCGTTATTCTTCCTTATATTCTCCTGCCGGCGGCCATTTTTTCCTGATTTGCCCATCTATGGGCACCGAAAATGGCCGGCACCGGCTTCAAAGGCGTGTCTACACACTTCCGGACATGCGTAGACGCGACTTCCGGTGTCGGCGATGGCCATTTTTGGTGCCCATATATGGGCAGAGTGACACCGGAAGTTGCGTCTACACGCGGCTGCTGGTCCCGGATTCTGCAGTCCGGGACTTGGCAGGTATGCTTTCCAAGAAACTCTGGGAAGTCAGATCACCTTTTCTGGTGGGTGGCGTTGCGGCCAGGCATTGGGCCCCCTGCAGTGATTTGGCAGGGAATGGAGATTGCCGCCCCCCCCCCTCGTCGCTCTCCTGGCCACGTCACTGGTGTTGTGCGGGGCCCCGCTTTCCAATCAGCGCTGGCGGGAGGCATGGCTGCAGGAAATTTAATCTGTGGCATGGCTGGGGAGCCCTCCTCTCACACCCTGTGTACAGGGGTGGGTGTGTATGTGTATGTGTGTGTGTGTACGTAATCGTATGCTTTTCCCAGACCAGGATCCAAGGTGGCTTCCACAAATTAAAACAACACAGATAAAATACAAAAAGCTAAAAACATATAAAAAGATAATAGGTTTTTTTTAAGTAAATTACTTTATTTAAATAGTAATTAAACTCTAATACAATATTAAAAAACAAATCTATTAACATGCAGATAATAAAAACAGCACAGCGCTAGTAAAACCCTTTCCTAAAAAAAAAAGTCAGTTCCTCGGGGTTCCTAATGACTGAAAGATTGTCAAGGCTGGGGTAGTACAGGCATATCAGTCCATACTAGAGGGGAGAGGGAGACATGGTGATGTGATACCTCTCAAGGAATTCAGATAACTGCGGCAAACAATGAGATAATTGCCAGGATCAGCATAGGATCAAGCTAATTTGGTTACACTAATACACTGAAGCATCAAAGCCTTTGAAAGATTTTAGGATCTCCCTGGATTCATTATCCTTAAGCCTTTCCTTAAGCCACCAATCTAGACACTGCCCATCTTCACCATTTTAATAGTGAGAGGTAAAGTGCACACCTCGTTTCTGAAATGCTGAGAAATCATTGTATGCTTGGTCCCAAGGATGCTACAGGCATCATATGAGAGGTATCAGTTAGCTTGTGATGTCGTGGGTTTATTGTTGGGTTCCACCAAATGTGTTCTAGTTTACTTCCTTTTCTTTTATTGCTAAAATAGTGAATTAGGAGGGAGAGTGATGTAAACATTTCATGGAAGGAAAACAATTTTTCCGCTCTCTCATTGAGTGCCACAATCCCCATTAAAGTTTCTTTCGCCTTTCTGGATTAGTTAGCTATGCAATTCCAACCAATCAGGAATCATGTAATATCTAGGATGCTGTCACAACACTGTGCAACCAATCAGATTTGGCAATGGGATGACACCACTGTTGACAAACAAAGTCAATGGGAAATGAAGATACCACTTCTGGATTAGTTATGTGAGTCATCCCAGTCAATCAAGGATTAAAATTGTGAATGGGACAGTATATCATAACTTTGTGTGTCATTCAGCTTTCACAGTTACTGATGGTAAATTATTACTACTATCCTTTATTAAATTTGTATACCGCCCTTCACCCGTAGACCTCAGAGTGGTTTACAACAATGAGAGAGACGGTCTTAATCCAAATTACACAATCTATGTTCCCAGTGGATGAGAGATCCACTATGGGATGAGATCACTTGAGGGCCAATAAACTCACTTGAGAAAGAATGAATGAGAGTGGACAATGTAAACTGGGAAACATCTTCACAAGGAGTGTCAGAATTGGGAGGGGGTTCTTTACATTTTGACACTATAGAAAATGGTGAGTCATTTTGACTCAACCATAGTTTATTGCACCCAAGCTCAGCTACCTGGTGTGGACTGTTTTGATGATTCGTCACATCGCTAATGAGAGCAAACTCTAGGTGCATCTTCACAATGCTTATTTTCATGGCAATGGGTGTTTTTTATGGGGGGAGGGTGGAAAGGAAAAGCCTTTTCACTCTTTCACAACTATTCACTACCACCACCACCCCATAAAAACACCCCATTGGTGCTGGGGCAGGGAGCTTTTCACGCTGACCAATCAATCCAGATCCAGTTTGTAGTCTGTATCATGATATTGGTTTCATAATTTTTGACCTGGCAACATATCTACTGCAATTATTAAGTTTGCAGATGACACCACCATAATGGGTTTAATAACAGGTGGAGACGAATCAGCGTATAGAGGGGAGGTCCAAAAAATATCTACATGGTGCCTAGAGAACAACTTGCACCTTAATATCAGCAAGACAAAGGAGATGGTGTTGGACTTCTGGAGGAAGAGAGAACTAGCCCCGCTGTACATCGGGGAGGGCTGTGTGGAGAGAGTCTCTTCCTTTAAATTCCTAGGAGTTTATCTCAGTGAAGACCTTACTTGGAAAATCAATGCAACCCAGGTGGTTAAGAAAGCCCAACAGAAACTCCATTTCCTTAGAGTATTGCAAAAGAATGATGTCAATCAACATTTGATTATCTCCTTCTACTGGTCCAGAATAGAAAGGGTCCTTTCATACTGCATCATGGAGTGGTACGCTGGCTTGACATCAACAGATAGGAAGTGCCTACAGAGGATGCTGAATACAGGACAAGATATTATGGGCTGTCCTGTGAATCCGCTGGATGACATTGCGGAAGACCATTGCCTCAGGAGAGTGAGGAAAATTCTTAGGGATGATTCCCACCCTGACCAGCACTTTTTGATCTCCTGCCCTCGGGCAGAAGATCTAGAAGCATGATCAGTCGCACCAACAGGGTAAAGAACAGCTTCTATCCGTGGGCTGTTAGGCTGCTGAATGAAAAGATAACAACAGGGCAACTAACTTTCGGGTTTGGTGGGTGTGCGTCAGTAAACAAGGGGAATTAAGACTAAGAGAGCTGAGTGGGGGTGCTCGTGTAATCTCACTGTATACAAGTTGTACAAGTGGCAATAAAGTGTTTCAATTTCAATTCAATATCGCAAATCATGGGATGTGTGTGTGTGTGTGCTATGCAAAAATCACAATGTGGGAAAAACCGTGAAGCAGCCCATGCTTCTCTCGATTCCTGCAGCCCCTGTTAACTCCACTAGCTCAGGTCTCCCTTGCCTCCTGCAGGGGGCAGTGAATCAAAAGATCCATCGGTATCTCACAGTGTTTAGCCCAGCCCTACTGACAACCATTTACTCTTACTTCAGCGCCAGCAATAGGAGAGCATCCTTAAGCACAACAGAATAGCTGGAGTAAGGGTGATGGGCAGGCCACATGGCATACATTGCTTGGCCACCCAAACCCACAGCATCATTCATCACCCCTTACTCTATCAAATGATAGGCCCTCCACCTCCATTCTAATGTTGCCCAAATGGGAGTTTATTTCAAAAAGTGGTAGACTCAGAGGCATAGGAATCTGCTCGGACACCCAAAGCGGCAACCCGCTCCATAGCGTGCGTCGCTCCATAGTGATGCTGCGCATGCGCACTATGGAGCGGGTTGCCGGTGGTGCCACTCCAGTGCCGGGATCCCAGTGCTGGAGCGGCGGCGCCAGCAACCCGCTCTGTAGCACGCTTTGCTTTTTCCTGCTAGGGCGGAGGCAAGGGGTGGGCCAGGGAGGGGCCCCTCTCTGGCCCACCCCTCGCCTCCGCCCCAGCAGGAAGAAGCAAAGCACGCACCAAGCAAGTGAGTGAGTGAGCAGGCAGCCGCCGAGCGAGGATTTTTACCGGGCAGTGGGGCTCGGCTTGGGAGTCGGGGGGGTGTGCCGAGTGTCAACCCCCCTGGGTAGACTTACAAGTCCAATCGAACCACTCTGGCCTGCCTTTGTTGCTGTTTCCACCAGCTCCAATGTTGCTCCCCGGCACATTATAGAAGCACACTGACCTGGTGCCTGAGGAGGTACACATAGTATTACTGTAAGTGTGCCGGCATAAGCCTTGACAATTCTATTACAATCAGTGAATGTTCAGCCATTGTCAGTTTAGTTTTCTCCCCCCCCCAATCCCCACCCTGGTGACAAGAACAATTTGGAAAGCATAAAATACGTGCCATGTAGGGATATTGGCAGCTTTGATGGGTTTTGACAGTGTGCTTTTTTGCTGTTTGTGTTTGAGATAGATGCCTTAAAAAAGAACACAAAAACCCCAAAACCTTTTTTTAAGAAAAGAGGTGGAAAATTGGATTGGCAAGGCTCGCTTTGAACACCATTGTCTTTTGAGGTTGACACGTCACAGCTGCACACGGCATTAACAGTTGAAAATGGGGTTTGGAGGCATGCGGTGATGGTTCCCTTTTAGCTGTACATTCATCCCTAGGTATACTCAGGCATCCACTGTATCGAGGCAGCTTTGAAATCAATTCATGTGCAGCAAAGAAAAAATGAAATTGGGAAAAAGAGGAGCTCAAGCTGTGATGTTTATAATGCCTGGAGTAGTGGAGAGAGAGAGAGAGAGAGAGAGAGAGAGAGAGAGAGAGAGTCGCTTAAAGATCTGACCCAGCCATCATGGGATGAGATAAGGTAAAGGGACCCCTGACCATTAGGTCCAGTCGTGACCGACTCTGGGATTGCAGCGCTCATCTCACGTTATTGGCCGAGGGAGCCGGCGTACAGCTTCCAGGTCATGTGGCCAGCATGACAAAGCCGCTTCTGACGAACCAGAGCAGCACATGGAAACGCCATTTACCTTGCCGCCAAAGTGGTACCTATTTATCTACTTGCACTCTGACGTGCTTTCGAACTGCTAGGTTGGCAGGAGCTGGGACCGAGCAACAGGAGCTCACCCTGTCGTGGGGATTCAAACCGCCGACCATCTGATTGGCAAGCCCTAGGCTCTGTGGTTTAACCTCAGGATGAGGTAGGAACCACCTTATATTACACCGGAATATTTGGTTGAAACCAGTGCTCTGTTCTCACAGGAGATGGCTCTTCAGGTCTGTCAAACAAAGTCTTTTTCACAGACTGAACCTGGGACCATAAGCATAGAAAGCATGTGCTCTCCACCTCAGCTAGGGACCCTCCCCAGATCCACCAACTGCAGGGATTCAGCGACATCCATGTGGGCAATGCTATAGGTACAGTTTCGTATAACCCTCTAGAGGTCTGGGGTGGGAGAGGCAAATTTCTCATTTTCCCATCCTCAAATCCATGCCTTGCTAAGGGAGCAAGGTGTTCTTTGGGAATCTGGCTGGCAATTAAAGAAACAACAAGCAGGCACTTTAACAGGCTTTATGTGTTTGATAGGTATGTAGCAGAAAACATAGGAAAGCAGGTATTTTACAGCCTTTGGAGTTGCTGGGAAATCTTCTCCTTAGAAACATTACCAAAGTCCTGAGAGTCAAGTTATCTCCTCTCACTCTTCCTGTCTCTTAAGCTCTGTGTTGGGACCTCCACTAAGCAAGGGCTCTACTTGGCTTTATATATTGCTTCTAATGTCTTAGAATGAAATCACCACACTTTCCACTGTCCTGACTGCAAAGCCAATGGATGACTTCAAAGGACTGGCTAATAGCCGAGGGAGATAGGTCATCTGCCCTGTCCTAATCTCTTGCACCCAAGAAACCTAACTGCTATCCAGTGTCATGTTTGCTTGCCTTAAGGGAAGCTCACCGCCCCTATTACTGTACTCATGCTGTGGTCTTTACAGAAATGCACAGCTCTTACTCATGACATAATACATTTCCATAGCAAGTTAATTAGAGAAGGAGTCTAATTAAGGAGCTTCAGGCCTCTAAATAAACTCTACAAAAGGCACCAAAAAGATGACCTGGTGGATGTCATCTATCTCCTCATGATAGCAATATTCTTCCATGTGTTTCCCATACTGTTCAGTGTTCCACATTTCCACATTAGTTTATGATTCCCCCCCCCTTTTAGAAGTCCTCGTGCAAATTCATCCATGTTTTAGTGTGAATTTCTCCAAATAGGCAATGTTTTGTATGTCATTTCCCCTGATGTATACACATTTTTGCAAAGCAATTTCTCCTGTCTCATTGGAAAACTATAAAATATATATGGACAAATGTAATGCTGTTTTGTATGTTATTTTCACTAATATCTGCACGTTTATGCACACAGTACCCTAGTATATGCATTTCTGCACACTTTCCTTGGCAGTGCATGGCAAGAGGCAGAAAAGGCTGCCTGTGTTTCAGTTTGCATACTCTCTGGCAGGTTCATCTTTAAATTCAAACTGAGTTGAATTTCTCTCCCGTCCCTAAGTCCAGCTCAGATGGTTTCAGAGAGAGGAAATCCTGTAGCCGGCAACGATGTAGTTCTCCACTTCATTCATAATGTAATGCATTACTTTAGGCAGATACCCAAATTATGCAATCCCCCCTTTCGGAGGAGGAATAAAAACATGTTTTGAAGCCATCCACCTGCATGCATCGAACACTGCAAAAGTCTCGATTCAATCATGCATATAATCATATCAAGGTTTCCTTCTGGGGGGAAAAGTATTTTATCAATGTGTACTTGCTCGTTGGCATCACAGAGTGAAGATGCAAATAAACCAGAAAGTGCAGGTCCATATTTCAGAATAAATTCTATACGTTCTCTCCAGTATACCCAGAGAACTGTGAAGGAGTAAGATGGGGGGAGGGGAGGGGGAGGGAATCTATTCATTCCTAGTACAGTGGTACCTCAGGTTAAGAACTTAATTCGTTCTGGAGGTCCGTTCTTAACCTGAAACTGTTCTTAACCTGAGGTACCACTTTAGCTAATGGGGCCTCCCGCTGCCACCACGCTGCTGCCACGCGATTTCTGTTCTCATCCTGAAGCAAAATTCTTAACCTGAGGGTTCTGGGTTAGCGGAGTCTGTAACCTGAAGCATCTGTAACCTGAAGCGTCTGTAACCTGAGGTACCACTGTAGAAGAGAAGGAGTGCTTTGTCTCAGCATGCTTGGCTTGGACATGCTGAGAGACTACACATTCAGATAGAGCATTTTATTTCCTGGAAAATGTCTCTGAAGCCTCATGAGAGAGTTGGGTGAAGGCTGGAGAGACCCAGGTTTAAATTCCCACTCAGGCACGAAGCTCATTGGGTGATGTTGGGCCAATTGGCCAAACCTACTTCACACAAGTTTTGTGAAGAGAAAATTGCAGGAGAAGTTCCAGGTCTGTTGTATTAAGTGACTTGGAAGAAAGGTGGGAGACTAAGTAAGGAAACAAGAGAATTTGATTCTTCAGTGGAGCTAATTGCAGACAGGGTGAGGGGCCACTGAAGTTGAGGGAATGGTGTGGGGGGGGGGTGAAACACACCTTCCCTCTGCACTATATTGTTTCCATCAAACTCAGAGCACTCCCGCACACAGCTTCTTTAAAGAATAAAATGAGACACCAGGAGGCCCCAACACATATCTAAGTATTTGTGAAAAATATGAAAATTGCAAAGAAGCCAAGATGAAGCAGCAGTCCTTTGAAAAATTGTAGCAGAGCTATCATAGGACAAAACATCAGTGGGAACGTCTTAAGTACAATGATACCACTCCCAGTGTAATCTCAGTAGATTGTCCAAAATCCACTCTTCCCATTTCAACCCCCCACAAAAGGCCAAAAGTATGGTGCAGGAGATCAGTAATTAGCATTGTGTCTACCTTAGCACCAGGTACTGACCCAGATAAAGCAGAACAATAGGAAAAACCAGCATGGGAAATCCCACTAAATCCACTCTGGAGAGTTGGGAGAACCCCTAGAACAGCATATGGGGTAGAGGGGGGGGGTTGTTCTGTCTGGGAAGCAGAAATGCTGACAGAACAATCAGAAAGAAAAGTGTGACATTGAATTCTTCCCTGCATCTTTATGGAGCATTTTCCATCCCCAGCCTGTTTTTCCACCCAAGCTAAGGGATTCTGTTCTCCCAATTCGCCAGTTTCCTGCTACTGGTTCCGTGCAACTCCAGGAAAGCCTCTTTTGATTTAATTAGCTACAACGTTAATGGGGGTGGAAAACAAAGTACTCTAATGACGCTTGCAGTGCTAAATCATTTATGGGAGATATGGTAATAAAACTCTTTCAAAACGTGGCACAAAAGACAGAATACCCTTCCCCCACTTTTAATCAGGAAAGAAACCCCTACGTTCCTCCTATCCGCAGGCAATTTCCACCCCCCTGCGGAGCTGCCTGGCCAAGGTCCTGATTTTATCTCTTGCAAAAAAAAAAAAAAGCTGTTTTTTCGGTTAATGTGCTGAACATTTTTTTGCCATTTATTGCCCTATGTACTTCTAGAACTGAGCCCAAACAGGCTTTTGAAGGTACTACAGCAGGGGTCAGCAAACTTTTTCAGCAGGGGGCTGGTCCACTGTCCCTCAGACCTTGTGGAGGGCCGGACTATATTTTTTGGGGGAAATGAACGATTTCCTATGCCCCACAGAAAACCCAGAGATGCATCTTAAATAAAAGGACATATTCTACTCATGTAAAAACATGCTGATTCCTGGACCATCCGCAGGCCAGATTTAGAAGGCGATTGGGCTGCATTTGGCCCCCGGGCCTTAGTTTGGGGACCCTGTACTACAGAATCTAAAAACATAAATGTAACCATGACATTAAAATGATTAATTAAAATGCAAAAATCCATAAAATAATAGTAATGCAGAGGAAACCAGTTTCACTGTCCCAGTGGGAAACAGGAAGACTAATGGGGGAGGTTTGTAGTTCAGTGCAGAGCATATAATCTGCATACAGAAAGTCACAGGTTCAGTGCCCATGACCCCTTGGCGCCCCTCGCAGCCATAGCAGCAGCCTCGCAAACAGACCCCACCCACTTCGGTTTCCCACTCACCACTTCTTTATGGGAGACCGATCAGCTGAGTAGTGGGGAAACAGTGGGAAACTTTCTTTCTTTCTTTCTTTCTTTCTTTCTTTCTTTCTTTCTTTCTTTCTTTCTTTCTTTCTTTGAATATATATATTCTTTTATAAAGTCATTTATATATATACATATACTATTATTTACAAGCTTAAAACTTCAAAAATACACACTTATTGTATCATATGCCATACAATATTTTCATTAGATTTTCCTATATTCAACTATTAAATTCCATTCACCAAAATACATTAACCTAAGTATTATAAACAAAATTTAAACTCAACAAGTTGACTTCCCATCATCTGCCAAAGTGCATTACATTCATATCGTTGAATATACTTACATTTCTTACCCAATTCCTCTTAACCTTTTTTTGTATACCCTCATAACAATGTTATGCCATTATTTCTCATTTTATAATCTATACACTTTATACATGAGTCATTCAAGTATGAATGACTTGAACTTGGAAAACTGATCTTGTTCTCATAGAAAACAGGAAGTGATGCCATATTGAGTGGGAGGGGAAAGGGAGCAGGGGGCATACATCTAGGAAAGGTATTAGAGGGATCCATGGATCTGAACTTCCAGTAACATGTTGAAATGGTGTACTGAAGGGAAGGCCCCCTGGGAATTTGGGGCTCTGCATGAAAAAGTGAGAAGCTGTGATGGCTCAAGGGTTTTCGTGACAATCCCAGTATTTTCACGGCAGTTGGCAGGTATGAGCTCACCTTTGAAATTTGCACTTCTCCAGATTACGCAGTTGCAGTTTTCCAACCAAGAAATGTGTACTGTATTGGGGAAAGTGTGCTTAAAAATTCAGAAACTCGTGAAAATGACATAGTGAGATTTATTTACTTATGCCAATGCATATTCTTCACTATCATTTTATTTTTAAAAAAAATCTGAAAGGCTACAAATAATGTGCTACATTAGGGGAAATGTATCACATTGCTTGTGTTACATTGCTTGCAAAAATGTGTGTATGGGGTTACAGTCGTTGAATGCAGAAATATTCCTCAGCCTTCCCTTGAAAGGGGCTCATCTCCTTTTCATTGGCTAAAGTTATACATATTGGGGGGTCAGTTCCACCCACCCCATGTCTGTGTTGCTTGGCCAAACTTAAAAGCTTTAGCAGATGGGAAATGTCTGAGAGGTTCCAGATCTCCAAAAGGAGGCAGCAATGAAGGCTGATAAGAGCCCTCTAAGATGCGATCTCAGATCCTGTTTGGAAATTGGAACAGGCCATTATCTACATTCCATGTTTTAATTAAAAAGGGAAGACATCCCTTTAACTACACCTGCATGTTATATAAAGCACTCAGGCGCCAATTAAGAAGGAGACAGATGGAGACAGGTAAGGCGTGTAGAGCGTAATTTTACAACATGGGCTCCTTCAAAAGCAATTTAAATTCACCTGGAGGAGGAAAAGCATCTCTTTAAGGAAGGGAACATATTACGGCACCAAAAAGAAACTCTGAGCACGCAGCTGTTAAACACCTAATGTCCTTGATGCAAGCCTAGCAACTCACATGGCAATAATTGGCCATGAAATTCACCATCGGCAAAGTCCCAACTGGAGAATTTTGGAGCACTTAAGCGCTCGTGGAGTCTTACTTATCTGCAGATGGACAGTATTTTAAGAGCTGATTCCTCATGCTACATTTTAAACTCATGTCTGCAAGCCCACAAGTCATTATATGACTTGAATTACAAGCCCTTTCCAGAAACGATACCTTAGTGTAGCAAGAAGTGCCATTGTTACCCATTCATTCTCAGAATCTGAACCATATCCTATCCATCACAAATATTGCAAAAACAGAATGTTGGACTAGATGGGCCATTGGCCCGATCCAGCAGGGCTCTGCATATGTTCAGCATGGCCGATGTTCAGGGGAGATGGGAGTTGCAGTCCAAGAACATCTGGCAGGTCACAGGTTCCCTATCCATAATAGACTTGGTCCAATGCTGGAGGTTCCAAATAACCAGCATGACAAAGCAGGTTCTCCCCTTAAGGAGAGCATGGGTTGTGGAAGGGTTAACAAGACATTCCTGGCGGGTCAGTTTGGATGGCCACATGAGTGACTGGCGGTTTGCTGTTGCTGGGGAAATTGGTATGTTGCAAGTGATTTGATTGACAGCCATAGCCTTATACATACATAGCAAGCAGCTTGCAATTTCACTTTTGCTGCTTGCAACAGATCTCCCGCCTGCCCTCCCTATATTTAGGGGTTCTTTGCGCTTGACATTGCTATGCCTGCCATGGGGTCGCCTGTTTTGGATCAGGGGCCTGGTAGGAACTTTGTCCACTTGGCTGATTGGCTGGTGCCATGTGGTTTTTGCCTACAACTTGTAAGGTTGCGGTTAGGCATTGGTTCAAATTGGATGGTGGAGGGGTAAGGATTTGGTTGGGCCTGCCCCTCAAAATTGCTGCTGCCTTTTAGGGGTATTCCGTTAAATGAATCCTGGGGCTCCACATGTTTGTCCGTACCCCCGGTAGGGGCTAGGACCGCGCATGAGCCTCGGGGAGCATCTGAGGGAGAGGTGAAGGGCTTGACTCCCTGCTCCGTCCTCTCTCAGAGGGTGCTCACCTATACTGGGTTCCCTAGTACGCTAGCGGAGTCAGATCTGTCCCAGGCGGGGGTGAAATAAGCAAAACTCTGCCCTTATGGGGTTCTCCATCGGTCGGAGAATATAACAGAGGCCAACCAGAGAATTTTTGAGAAGCAAAGCCTTTTATTTTTGCTGTTGCAACAGCAGGGCCGTCTTGAGCAGATCTCACGCCCTGGTGCTGAAGGGCGGAGATCGCTCCGCCGCCCGTCCCGCCCTCGCAGGGCGCAATTGGTTTCCACGCGGCTTCACCGCGCAGCGCCCTCCTTTCCGGGCCGGCGCCCAGCTTACCAGCACCGCGCCATGGTGCACTGCGCCACCGGGGATCTATGAAGAGCCGGCCCTGTGCAACAGGGTCCTTCCCCTCACGCAGGAGAACAAGGAAGGAACCCAGAACAAAAGAGAACCTCCACTTTTATCAGTTTTCCCATCACCAAGAAAACACCCCCAAAATACATCATTCCTACATCACAGCTACGTAATAAATACCTCACAAAAAGGGAAGGTTCAAGGCAGAAATCTGAGCACCTTTGACACATCTCCTAGTCCTCCTCTTACCCCTCCCAGGTGTGAATTCCTAAACACAAAGAGAAATTAACAGTTTCCTAAAAGTTGATCACTATCTTTTGTTCGGAGGAGTCTTCCATTGTGAATGAGATGGCTAGTAGTCTGGCACCATTTATGGGAAAATGTCCAGTTGGCAGAGCCTCCGGCTTACAGGATTCTGGCTCCCAAGTTGACAGCCATGTGGAAATGCTTGTGATTCTGGTCAGAGAGAGTCAAAATGGTGTCAGTCAGGCTTGTCTTCCTGTGCTGCTTCAGACATGTGCCTGTACATTCATGTACATGTTTATGAACAATTATTATATAACCTTAAAATTTACAACAGGGGACAGATGGCTGGAACCAATGCCTAAGCAACCACTCACGTTAGTTGTATTTAAATAAAGTTGTGGCCAAAATAATGCCAAAAACCTTAAATTCTGTGTGAAGTGTGAGTTCCTGGGGGGATGTCTTGGTACCTCGGCATGCAATTAGTCAGAGGTGCAGGAGGAATTCAGATAATATTTGCACTTTAATACAACCCAATCTGCACTTCCAGAAACAATATGCAAGTCAAGATCAACTATCCTTTGAATTAGCACAACTCCAAATTTGCAATGCAGTAAGTAAATGATGTGCATAAAAATTCATGTGAGTGAAAAATTACAAATGAAAATGCAGTATATTGAGGGAAGCTGCTTGCAAAAAAAAAAAAGTCTTTACATATAGGGAAAACGACACACAAAAATGTGTGTATTAGGGAAAAGGCTGCACTTTAAAATGCTGATACATTTTAAATTTTATTTTAAAAACCCAAACTGAAGTAGGAACAGAGTGAACTGGACATCAGGTCAGAAGAATGAAAGAAAGATTGAAAGTGAAATTGACAGATTTGTGCATCCCTAGTAGTCAACGATTCCATTCTTCTTTCAGTAGAATGGCTCCCTTTCAAAAGTGGGAAATGAAACACAATAGGCAGATCTTTGAAAAGGGTCCATTCATAAGAGCCAAGGACTTTGGCTTTCCGAATAGCAAACTAGGTGAAAGAGCCCAGTCTGTTGTAGCTGCTGTTTTTGAATGGGGAACAATGTGTGATCTGGCATGTGTTTGCAACAAGAATGTAGAACAATTTGGAAACTGCAAACATCTTTTCACTGCAATCATTCTATAATCTGTCCTTGCAGCTAAATATCCCAAACATGAGACACCAGAAACTGGAGCCAGAGTGGGTTTATTTGATTAATTGACTGAACATGCATATCTTTTCAAATGAAGATACATTAATTCTCGAGGGGAATCAAACTTCGGTTGGGGTGGGGGGTGCTGTGGTTCTCTAGTTTGTTGCGATCCAAGTTCCATTAGTCCCAACCAGTCTGCTCCATCTTCAGAGGTGATGGGAATAAGAACCCAACTAAATCTGAAGCGTCACAGATTTCCCACCCCACCCATATTTTAGATTACCCCCACCCATATTGCAGCAGGGGACTTGTTAGAGTAATGCCGTATTTCAGGCATCCCCAAACTGCGGCCCTCCAGATTTTTGGCCTACAACTCCCATTATCCCTAGCTAACAGGATCAGTGGTCGGGGAAGATGGGAATTGTAGTCTAAAACATCTGGAGGGCCAAAGTTTGGGGATGCCTGCCATATTTCTTGAGTCCAACTCAGATTCCAAATGCTGCTGATTCACAGGAGGCAAGATCCCCCCCCCCAGTCTTGCTATTGTGCTCATGTCAAGCTTTCCATGAGCATCTGGCCAGTCACTGTAAGAACTGGAGGCTAGACCAGAAAGGCCACTGGTTTGATCCAGCAGCCTTGTCTTATGGTCTTATGCACATACCGTTGAACCCACCTCTCCATGACTAAGGGGGGGGGAGCCTCTTTGAAGATGATCATAAAACGTGATCTCTAGGTGCCATACAAAACAAAACCTTCACAATGTTGCAATTTTTAAACTCCAAAAATGAATTTTTAAAAAATAGTTTTTTAAAAAATAATAATTTTTATTGAGCTTTACAGTTTTTTATCATATTAATATCACATACAAAAGAAAAAGATAAAACATTTCCCCAGATTCCCCCTCCTCTTTGGACTTCCCTCAACATCCTCTTCTGGTTTTTTTTAAGATGTTTGCTTCCCCTGCTTGCTATATTACATCTTCATATCGAATTCTTTATATCACATATTGTTCTCTTATCATTTTAACATCAGTTGTAAGTGTTTACTCAAACCCTGCTAGTGAGTCCATTTCTTTACATTGTTTTTGTAAGTACAGTGGTACCTCAGTTTACAAACACAATTGGTTCTGGAAGTCTGTACTTAACCTGAAGCGTAGTTAACCTGAAGTGAACTTTCCCATTGAAAGTAATGGAAAGTGGATTCATCCGTTCCAGACATGTCCGCGGAGTACTTAAACTGAAAATACTCAAACCGAGGCGTACTTAAACCGAGGTATGACTGTACTTCATAAATGGTTCCTAGTCTTTTTTAAAGTCTCCATTGTCGTTGTCTCTAAGTCTTTCAGTTAGTTTCACCATTTCAGCATATTCCATCAATTTTTGTTGCCAGGGCCGTCTCAAGCCGGTCGGGCGCCCTGGCGCCCTGGCACGGAGATTGCTTCAGCGCCCCCGCCCTGGTGGGTGGGCGCAGCATGGTTCTGCGCGGCTTTGCCGCGCAGCGCCCTCCTACCGGCCCTGCGCCCCGGCGCCCCGCGCCACCGAGACTACCCCTAGAGCCGGGCCTGTTTGTTGCCATTGTTCTTTGGCTGATGTTTCATCACTTTTCCATTGGGGGGTCTAGCAATATCCTAGCTGCAGTTGTAGCATACATGAAGAGTTTCTTCTTCTCTTTTGGCATGTCTTGACCTGAAATGCCTAATAAAAAAAAGCTTCTGGTCTCTTCACAAAGGTTGTCTTAAACCTTTTTAAAAATTCAGCCAGGAATGAAACCCAAGTGCAGAAAGAATAACATAATGAAATACAAGGTAAATCACAGGTAGGAACAGCAAACAGTAAACAGAGGAGATAAAACAAGCACCAGCCAAACCGCAGGGATTAAAAGACCAATATGAGAGAGAGAGACAGACAGACAGACAGACAGACAGACAGACAGGGGGAACAGAAAAGCATACTATAGCAAGGGAACCACCACCCAAAAGGCCATCTCATCTGGGCGAACCTCAGGACATTTGACAACATGCACAGATGGAGAAAAGCTTACCTTAATACTGTAGTTATAACCTGCCTCTCCAGTTGATCTTTCCCAAGAGGTGAATTGTAAAAGAAGTGTGCATGCACACGAAAGCTCATACCAAAATAAAAACTTAGTTGGTCTTTAAGGTGCTACTGAAGGAATTTTTTTATTATAAAAAACAATGAAAGCCACATTATTATACTGTTTTTAATTATTAATTGAGAAGCAAGATCAAAAGTAACTTTTTTGGAGGGTTCTAATTTTATCATTAAAAAAACCTCATATTTACTTCTCTTTCCTATTTTGGCAGCTGAACTGAAAAATCTGTAATTGGATTTATGATGCACAAATATCTGTAGGTGATAGCCAAAATACTAATGCATGAAGTGGGTTTGTGAAGAGATCCAGGGAGACCAAACAACTTCTATGAAGCATGGCATATATATTTTTACTTCTTACAGAAACAATATTAAAATTTAATACCTGCCACCAAAGGCTGTAATGAACATCAGAACCTGCAGAAAATTGAAATTAAGGGTGGTCTTCATCTGAGTTCCACTCAGATTCATTGAATTTAATGAGCTTAAGTTAATCGTGTCCATTAGCTTCAAAGAGTCTACTCTGAGTAGGGCTAGCATTGGATACATCTCACTTTTTTAAATAGTAGATCATGTGGTTATCTGTTGTTTTCCTTCTGTCAGGTAGCAGCTATGATATATAATCTTTCACTTTTGTGTCTTCTCCTTGTTTACAAATAACCATCCAAATCACCCATGACGTACGTGAAATCATAAATAATCATAATTATGCTATGTAATTGTTCATTATACTGAAAATCATGTTTTAAAACCAAATAAAAAATAAAACAAATGCCAGGACAAAATCCAGAAAACTAGCATCCATTAAATGAATTAGAGCCCCAGGAAGACTTGTAGGACTGTATGAATGGCGAAAGAAAGCAATGTCTGCTGTGCTAAGATTTCACAGATCTCTTTAAGGCAAGGATAGGGATATTTTTACTTCTTACAGAAACAATATTAAAATTTAATACCTGCCACCAAAGGCTGTAATGAACATCAGAACCTGCAGAAAATTGAAATTAAGGGTGGTCTTCATCTGAGTTCCACTCAGATTCATTGAATTTAATGAGCTTAAGTTAATCGTGTCCATTAGATCAGGGGTAGGCATCCTCAGGCCCGTGGGCCGGATGCGGCCCAATCGCCTTCTCAATCTGGCCCACGGACGCTCCGGGAATCAGCGTGTTTTTTTACATGAGTAGAATATGTCCTTTTATTTAAAATGCTTCTCTGGGTTATTTGTGGGGCATAGGAATTCGTTCATTTCCCCCCCACAAAATATAGTCCGGCCCACCACGGCTAAAAAAGGTTACTGACCCCTGTTCTAGATCTGGTGGAACTACAATTCCCAGCATCCCTGACTATTGGCCATGCCAGTTGGGGCTGATGGGCAGCAGCATCCGGAAGACCACAGTTTCCCCATCCCTTCTGTAAGGGAAAGATCACTGTATTTTTATTTTGATAAGCGCTATTTATGAAGACAGTGTTGTTCCCAGCTGGAAGCGTATCTTATTTTTAACTAACGCCGTAGTCTTTTTATACAGTGTCGTCTGTCGATTGCATGTTGTACCATATTGGCCTGACTATAAGCCGTACTTCCCCCCCCCCAATTTTGACTGTGAAAAGTACGGCTTAAATTTGCGACCTTACAAAAATTGGCTTTTACGGTATCACTGTAGGATTTTCTTCTACATTTGCCATTTACAGGTGTGAGTGTCTGCAGAATTATAAGGGAGCGGCTTATATTCGGGCATTGTCTCTCCCCACCCCCCTGACCCCGAATTTTAAAGGTGTGGCTTATTTGCGGGTGCGGCTTATATTCGGGGCCAATATGGTATTTCAAAGGTTGTTGGGTTTTCCCCCTGACTCTTAGCTGACATTGCTTTCATTTCCTTTTTCTCTAACCAGCTGACAAGGTCAACGACGACTTCTACTCCAAACGGCGCCATCTCTCGGAGCTCGCCGCAAAGGGGAACCTGCCCCTCCACCCGGTGCGTATGGAAGAGGACCGCCCGTACATCCTCGAGGGCGGCACAATGAAACACAACGGGCAGAAGTCGAAAGCCTCCAAGCCACACATGCACCCTTTAGCGTACAAAACCTGGGACCCTAGCGACCAGTCCCTCCGAAGGCATGCCTATGCCACCAAAGGGAGGACCCTCGCAGGTGACCCGGCAGGGAGTGATCCACTCACAACGCGGAGTCAGCATTACTTGCCCACACAGCCATACTTCATTACCAACAGCAAGACAGAAGTGACTGTTTGAGATCGACTTTCTTCTTACTCTTTTTTTTTAACTAAAAAAAAACAGCAACAAGGGGAAAATACACAAACACAACTGGAAGAGATAAGATCAAAAGCTCGGAACAAGGAGAGGTGGACATTCCTGGTGGAGGGCAGGCGGCGGTTCCTGGTTAAGGTAGCCAGCTATGAGCCGAAGATTGGGTTAGCGCTATATAGCAATATACACCGAAGGTTGTTTGAACTCCATTTTACACTGGAAACCATCCCCTTGGGACTTAACTTTTCTTTCTTTCTTTCTACTCCAAATTCAAATCCATGATGAGAAGTAGCACAATCTAGAGACACCATCCATCAGCTTCAGAACGTTTTTCTGCAACGTCCCTGCCTTGGGCTAGGTGGGCATCAACGCAAAACGATACATCGGGGGGGGGAGGGACATTGTGAAGTTGGGGGGCTTTCTTTTGTACAAATTTTAAGATCTGTGGAGAAGAAGGGGAAGCTGAAACAAAGAGCAAACGGCTGGGTAGAAATCCTCATGTCTTAGTGTTTCCTTTCCTTTTCTTTTTGTACCGTCACTAAAGAAGCAAGCAAGCAAGCAAAAAAATATCTATATACATACGAAACATAAGAAAAGACTCGCACGAAACCTGTGAAGACTGACAAGCATATGGAGACTTTCTAGGAAGTGGAAAGCTCACACGAGAGATGATTTTAGCCCCCACTTTTATGTCTTACATTTTCCAGGACTTTTCAGGGGGTGGGGGTAGGGCCAGAAGAAGCAGGATGTTGGTGGGGAATTCCTCACCTCAGCCTAAGCTGCCCTATCTGTGGGCAATGAATAAAGCCAGTTGCTCTTCAGCCAATTCCAAATTTTTCTTACCCTGATTCCCTCTCCTCTGTTTCCAGTTACTTTGGACTGAAGATAAATAAGCGTGGGTGGTGCCTTTCCTGTATTGCTAACGTTTAATGATCGTCTTGTTTTTTAAAGTGAAACCTGTACCAACTTACGATTCTTTCCTCATGTGTGGGACTCAACCAATCAGGTGTCCTTCCGTCCATTTTGCTGCCAAGGGAGAACATGTTTTACTGATGTGTCGTGTTTTTGCCAGGCCAGAAGTTGCTCTCCTGGCCTGCCTCTTCTCCTATTGAAACAATCTCTCCCTGCCTCAAATCTCCCCAGTATGAATGTGGTATCCTCTCGAAGTTGCTGAACTTCAGTTCTTTTCAGCCTCAGCCCAGCATGGTGGATATTTGGGGGTGGTGGGAGCTGTAGTCCAACATCATCTGGAGAACATCACGTTGGCTATCCTTGGCCTTCCACCCTTCATTCCATCTTTGCATTTATGCCAATGTTCCTTCATAACTTCTTTTCAACCTTCCTCTCTTTCTTCTCCCGTATGGTTAATCCCTTTTGTTAAAGGGAGCGTCACATGCTACCATTTCCCAGAAAGGAAGCCTGCATGTAAAAAAAGAAAAATAATATTTTCATTAGTTTCTCATTATTGATATGCATTTGTTCATGCTAATATACCCATCTAAATGTGAGGCATGCTACTCCTGGGATGATAAAGGACATTTGGATCGAGGCTGAGGTTGAGCAAGCATGCAAGAGTTGTGTCTGCACGCTTGGGAGCCAATGAACTGAAAGCGTAAGACTTTTACAATCACTGTGCACTAGACTCCGCTGCTCTCCGGAGAAAGCAAAACTCAATCTCATCAGGGATGGCGACAGCACCTGGCTTGTTCATGTAGCTGTTGGGGCCCAAATGCCTTGGCAGGGCCTACTGATGCTAACAGTTTGCCTCCCTTCTAATGGTTTGTTTTTCCTTCCTTTTCTTCATTTGTGTCCCATTAGGGTGATGACTTTTTTACAACCTCATTTCCCTGTATCATAATTTGATGAGCTTTCATTAAAGATTAGATAAAATCTTACTTTCAAAGAGATTTGATTTTAAAAAAGCTCACACACAAAATGATTTTAAAAAATTTATTTATCAGTTTTTTGACCATTTTTGAAGTCACTGTAAGCAGATATAAAACTGAACCCAAGCTTTAGAGTCACATATATACAACATTATATAGGGTCATCAAACACACAAGGAAGCTTTTTTTAGCTGCAGTAACAGTATAGGCGCCACTAGAGGACGATGTTTTGCTACCTCTCCTGTAGGTTCTTTTCCCTGCATGTCCTGTAGGGTCTTTGAGGTCCCCAAAAAGGGGCTTTTACCTTGCGCAGGTGTGACATTTGTATACCCTATGTTGCTAGGAACACTCCCCATTGTGGAATGTGGTGTTGTGTCCAAATTTGATACGAAATATATAGAGAATTGTTAATACAATTTTATGAAATGGTAAAACGGCATACAAAAAAATTAAAAACGGTTTGTGCGTAACCTTTTTAAATATTTCAATGGAATATACCTCAATTTTAGTCATTAATAGGCAAAAGTTCATCCATTTGTGCTACAGGAAATAATTTTTGAGGGGGGGGGGAAATGAAAAAGTCATCACCCTAGTATCCCGTACTTGCTCACTGCATCTGCACACCTGTGGCCCATGAGCAACAGGGAAGGAGAGGGAGGTGTTTTCGTGGTGCTGGGAGACTGGTACAAGCATTGGCCTGAGTACAAGCATTGGCCTGAGCCCCTGGGCCTCCTTCTGCCATATATATATATATATATATATATATATATATATATATATATATATCCTTTTAAGGTGGCAGGGCTGCTGAGACCCCTGACACTGAACACTTTAATTTGTTTATTGCATTTATCTTCACATTTATTTTTAACTTTTCTCCAAGGTAGAGCTCAAGGTAGAAAAACAAGCTCCAAGGTGGACCTCAAGGGTCTCCTAACAACCCTCAGCATCCTCAACAAACCATCATTCCCAGGATTTCTGAGGGGAAACCATGACTGTTTAAAGTGGTATATTGCTTTAAAAGTATAGTACAGAAGGAGCCCCACAACCCAAGGCTGGTCTCGTTTAATTCAATGGAGCTTACTCCCCATTAAACGAAGATATAGGGTTGCACTCCTAGACACTCCACTCCACAAATGTGGAGGGTTTTGTTCTCCATTGTGCTTAAGTTCAATTTATGAGCCAGCAGAAGTATAACCACACTTTGATTTATGAGTATTTATTTAGAAGAATTGATATACCACTTAATTAAAAACAACCAGTCTATAAGCAATGTACATAAAACAAGAGATGAAAACAAGTATTTCTTATTTTATTTATTTATAACAATATAAAATAATTATCAATGCCACACAGATAAATCCAGCAGAAGTTAAAAGCAAATACTAAATTATATATCTGGGTAGGCTTGTCGAAATAAAAAAGGGAGCATTTAGCAAGGCATCTAAAACAGTATAGCAAGGGCGCCTGCCCTTTGTTTTCCTGCCTGAATAATATCGATAACCTCTATTGTGTTTTGAATGTATTTTCCCCCACCCCCATTATGCATGGTAGCGCACCACAAACGATAACTCAGAGCACACACAAGCACATGTGTGTTTGAAATTGATTTCCCTAGGCTTAAAACTGATTTTCCTGGACAAGGTTTGGATTGTGCCCCTCCATTTTCTATAAATCTTGGGTGTAGGTTTGTGCGGTAGTGGCTGTTGCCCATTGAGACTGGTAGGGTGGAACGCAGGAAGACCAACAGCAGATGGCGCCAGAGCCAGTCAGAGCCAATTAATTCTCGCTTTGTTCCCTGTTGAGTCATAGAAGGACAACGTTAAGGCTAAGGAGGAGGAAGCTGGTAGGCTGTGCTCTTGGAATGGCTCTAACATAAGAAGAGAGGCAAGGGGTTGGCTGGCTGGCTGGCTGGCTGAAGTTGGTGGGGAAGTTCCCCATCCACCCTAATGGATCAGCCTACACAGGGTTTGTAGAAGGTTATGATAATTCTCACAGGTATTCACAATGGAGAAGATATTGTCCAAGTTGGAAATAAAGCTCTGAAAAGGGCATCTCAACATTCGAGATGTTGTAGTTAAGAGGAAAGCTGAGTGACATGGCAGAAGCTTATAAAAGTATGTATGGCATGGAGAAAGTTGGTAGAGAAAAGTATTTCCCCTCTCTCATAACACTAGAACTTGTGGACCTCCAATAAAGCTGAATGCTGGAAGATTCAAGACCGATGAAAGAAAGTACCGTACTTTTCCATGTATAAGACGAGGGGTTTGGGGGGTTGTTGTTTTTTAAGTATGCTTTAAAAAATGGGTGTCGTCGTATACGTGGATAGTCCATAGGGTGGATGTTTGATTGGTTGCTTCCGCGGCTGTCAGAGGCTATTGGGCGTGTTATTGGGGGCTGTGTGAAGGGCTGGTGTTGATTGGCTGTCACTGCGGCAATTGGGCGGGCGATTGGCAGCTTCTGCTGGCGTGTGGGTTAGCAATTTTTGGCAATTCCCCCTAAAAAAGCTCAACTACCTTGGGCAATTCCCCCCCCCCCAAAAAAAACCTCAACAACTTTGTGCCATCTCTCCCCCCCCCATTTTCTTAAATTTTAGCCCCCCCCAAAATAGGGGGCGTATTTCTTCATGCAGCGCATAGTTAAACTGAGGAACTTGCTCCCACAGGGGGCAGTGATGCTTAGCGACTTGGGTGACTTTAAAAGATAAAGAGACAAATTCATGGAGGAGGGGGCTATAGAAGACTCCTAGACATGATGGCTGTGCTCTGCTTCTGCAGTTGGAGACAACAGGGCTTCTGAATATCCGTTCCTGGAAACCCCAGGAGAGGAGAGGACTCTTGTGCTCATGTTCTTCCCATGAGTTTCCCATAGGCATCTGGTTGGCCACTGTGAGAACAGGCTGCAAGGCTAGATGCGCCCTTGGCCTGATCCAGCTGACTTTTCTTATGTGTTTTTTATTGCTTTTACAAGATTTTGGTAAATGTGTAATTACCTTATCTGTAGTATACATTTAAAGCAGTCTCAAACCACTTTAAAAAGCCATGGTTTCTCCCCAAAGTATCTTGGGAACTGGAGTTTGTTAGGGGTGCTGGGAACTGATTGATAGGGCACCCCTTTCCCCCTCACAGAGCCACATGTTTCCAGGGAACTCTGGGAATTGTGGACCTCTGGCGGAAATACGAGTCTCGTAACAACACTCAGTGCCCCTAGTCCACTGGATTTTTCAGGGGGGGGGGGAGCCATGATTGTTTGAAATTGTATGATACGGCTTTAAACGTATAGTGCAGAGAGGGCCTAAGAACCACCCAATAGTTTTCAGAAATTAGTAATAAGAGAGGGTTGGAAACTTTGGCAGAATTCCACTCTTTCCCCATACAGAAAAGAAATCAGTCCCCAGTTTTAGGACATATTTTCTCCCACTACCACCCACCATTGTTTAACCAGAGATCTCTAAGTTTAGAAGATATAAGAGATATTATATATATATATATATATATATATATATATATATATATATATATATATATATTCCCCCTCTCTCTTATTATATATATATATATAATAAAGGCATCACACTAAGTGGTGTACATAAAACAATTATTAGTGAAACACAGATAAAATCAGGAAATGTTAAAAAGAAGTATGCATAACTAAAATGCTGATTAATTTTCTTGAGGACTTTTATTTTTTTATAAAAGTATATTGCAAATTGATGAGGAAAAATAGAGACTGGGAAACAAGCAGCTGAAAGAAACTGAAATTGACAGTTTCACCTGTCCCTAAGAAAAGTTGCCTGCCTAATTTTCACAGGCAGGCAGGTTCCAAAACATGGATTCTGCTAAACTAAAAGATTAACTCCTAGCAGATGCTGCCACACCAAAAAGATAGACTATTATATATAATAATCATTAACTTATCTTTCCCCCAGTTAGCTAGTTTTTCCTGAAATACTACATATTATGCCCCAGCAATTATGAACATATAAAGCTATCTGACACTGAATCAGACCAATAGTTCATCTTAGCATTATGGACTCTGGCCATGATTCTTTGAGATCTCAGAAACAGAGAGATGCCTCTGAATCTTTCATCCAGAGACCCCATTAAAAAACTGCCTGACTTGTATGTGTATCCTTGGAGAATGATGAAATTCTGCACCTGAAATCAGACCTTACAGTTCAGTGAACCTTTCACTGAAGTGTGCTCCTATGGGACCATCAATGACGGGTGGAGTGATCCTTTTGAGCCCACGGGCCGCATTCCCACAATAGGCAAGCTTCCAAGGGCTGCATGCCAGCGGTGGGTGGGGCAGCCTCTGTAGCTCCAGGTAAAGGGTTGTTTCCAAATAAGTCCTACCCAGAGAAGACCCTTGGAAATGAATGGCCCTAGATGAGTCACATCCAGTCATTTCCATGGGTCTAAGTGGGACTTTCTTGGAGGCATCCCTACACTCACATCAAGCAAGGAAGAAGCACTCTTACAAATCAGTCGAAAGAACTGGAAGTAGGTGTGGAGGAGGACCAGTGAGAAGCATGGCCTGGGATGGAAGTGTGGCTTGAGGATTCCTGAGGCAGAGAAGCCTGAAGGTCTGTGCTTGCCCCCATAGGCCTAAGGTTTCCCTTCCCTGATCTTTGAAGTCCCTGATGAATGGATGAGTACCAGGGAGCGTTTCTGCATCTCTCCCATTCAGTCCTTTCCAATCGCAACCACTTCCCACAACCTTAGGGCTGCCTCAGCGCTCAGCCCAACTTCCCATTATATGAGTGACATTGGGCAGAAGCAATGGCTGAGGGGGCAGGACTCCTCTGTCACTCGTGCCTTTTCTTTCCCTGCTTTTGGTGACCATTTGGAGGGGAAATTCCATAGCTTTGGCACACACACACACACACACACACACACACACACACACACACCACCCTGCACCCCAGAAATGTGGCAAGAGGGTACATGAGCTGTCCTTGTTTCCTTGGGCACTGCTTCCTCGTGACACACAAAGAGGCTTTGCCTTCAACCCTTGAACGGAATGTCGCTCTCGATCCATGCGCTTTTGATACACACCGCAGCTGTGCTCAAAATAACCCACTCAAGATTTTCTTTGTGTGACTCGAGCATCTTTTTACGTGGAAGCTACTTTAGTAAATGTACGTTCTGTAAGTATACATGTGTTAATACTTGTTAACGATGACAGAGTTTGAGAACCACTTCCTACAACTAAACAAAAAAGAAGAAAATGTTTGTTTTTTAAAGTTGTTTATTTGTAAACATATGTATTCACTATATTAATATGAATTTCTTACTGGGCAATAAAAACTGATTATATGTGTGTGTGAACTGGTGACTCCATTTGTAAGTGCTTGCGTTGCTGGTGGGCCCTTCATGCATCCGGTCAGAGCTGGACGCCTTTTGCTACTCTCTTGAGGTGAAGAACAAGAAGTTGCCCTCTCCTGTTCTTCCAACAGTACCTCAGGTATGAGAATCCTTTTCGCTCTGAGGGCCACATTTCCTTCTGGGAAACATAGCTGCCAACTCTCCCAAATTCCCCGGGAAACCCCCGTTTTTCTAGCCATTTCCCGCTGGCAGCCCAGATTAAAAAACAACCCGTAAATCCCCTGGATTCTTACTGGCCTGGGGAGGCTCCTTCTGTGCATGTCTGGAGTCTCTGGACATGCGCAGAAGCGATTTCTGGTGCGGTGGCCATTTTGGAAATGGGCAGAGCATGCGTAGAAGCGACTTCCGGTGTCGCTCTGCCCAGTTCCAAAATGGCCACAGCGTGATTTCCGTCGCTGTGGCCATTTTGGAAATGGGCAAAGCATGCGTAGAAGCAACTTCCGGTGTCGCTCTGCCCAGTTCCAAAATGGCCGCAGCGCGACTTCCGGTTCCGCGCAGCTGCCGATCCCGCCTTTTTCAGTCTGGTAGTTGCCACCTATGCTGGGAAACTACATGCCAGTGAGGAGTAGGTAAACAGGCAAAGGTTGGTGGAGCAACAAACGTAAATTGTATGTTGATGCAGTAGTCTGGTTTTCACACACTCACACGCCCCTCTCTAGGCAAGCAAGAAGCATCATTGGAATTCAAGGACACATTCTAGCCATTTGGGGTGAGAAGATGTAGCCAACAGACTTCTGAGGGCCATATATAGAGGCCACACCCAGCACCCAGGCCTGAGGTTTCCCACCTCTTCAGTAACCAGATCTTACATAGGATAGTGTTCACCACACCTGACCAGTGTAGGGTAGGTTGCATAGCACTCTCACCATCTGGCGCCCAAGGCAGCTTCCTCATTCTGCCTAATGGTAGAGCTGGACCTGACCAAAAGGTACCTGGAAACTAAACAGCTGCAGATGACTTCAGTAAGGATATTGTCCTATCCAAGTCATGTGATGTCCCCAGCTAATGGCATCTCCCTTTTGAAACGAAGATCAGGAATGTATTACTAATTAGCTGACTGATTGATAAACCGCTTAATACCCAAACAAGGTTCCTAAGTGATTTTAAAAAGGATAAAAATCAGTTACAGAAACGTTAAAAGATAAACACCCAAAATTAAAAGGCGCAGTAAAACAATCCAATCAAGACATTAAAATATAAACACCCACAATTAAAATGCACAATAAAGCAATCCAATTAAGGCAGCACAGCAATTAAAACAGGAGACAATTTATCAAATGAAGAGTAGAGTTTCTGGTGCCATTATTTCTCGAGATGAAAAGCAATTCTTCAAAAGCTCTGGAGAGCTACTCAAGACCTTTAGAATCAAATACTGCTTCACTTCAAAGTGCCCCCAGCTGAAGTCTGAGATCACAACTCCTGACTCTTCATCCACTGCAATCCTGATGAGTCCTCCTTAGTCTGGTCAGCACAGCACAGACAATATGCACAGCCTCTTTAAGCAAAGTCACCCGATCTCATAAAAGGAATCTAATGAAGACAGATGGTGGAAGGTTCAGGCGAGAAAAGCGGAAGTACTTCTTCACACAGCACACAGGTAAACTGTGGAGTTAGCTCCCATAAAAGGCAGTGAGGGCCATCAACGAAGATGGACACCTACATCTACCATACGTGGTCTTCCCAGCAGGTGAAGAAGAATGAAGTGCATGTTTTTTCAGTGGCCGCTTGTCAAAGGTCATGACCAACTGGGATTCCCCAGTTCTGATGTAAACACACAGATTCATGATCTTTCTCTGTCCTGAAGACTCGCGATGCCCCAAGGTGGGAGAGCAATTTACTCCTGGAGCTTCCTGAGAAAATGAGGGCAGCAGGCCATCTCTTCCAGGCAGTTTTATTAACTTCTGCCAAGTTGATTAATTGTTTCCATTTGAACTTTCTCATTCTCTCACCAACCACTCTCCACACTTTCTACCCTTCACACAATCGCTGGCTCACATTCGACACTTTTCAAACCTACTTTTGCGGCACTTTGTTCCTTTGAATGTCTTTGAGTATGCCCTTTCTGCCTTATGTCTTTCTGTTTGTTCTGTTTGCAGCATTCCTTCTCGCTCCCTCGATACTCAATATGCTGCAGTGGCATGAGCTTTGAGCCTGGATTTCATCGTACCAAATTCGAATCTGCTATCAACTAGGTGGCCTTGGGGGCCCTTAATGTGGGGAGGGAAACCTGGTGTCCTCCAGACGTTGTGGAACTCCAACTCCCATCAGCCCCTGCCAACTTGTCTAGGGGATAATGGGAGTTGTTGTCTTCTCTTCAGAGCACAAAAGGATGTTCTTCCTCCTCTCTGTGGTTCATGGCGCCTGACCACTTATTCATATATTGATATAACAACGAGCTGGGAGCTGAAAAGCTTCCAGCGAACTTAAAAAGGGATTAAGTCCTTCTGCCAAATTTTGCTTTGGAAACATTAGTCTATTGTAAAACACAGATCCTGCTCATTTGCACCTTGCCTGCATTAGTCATCTCTGAATTCCTTTGCTTAGCAACATCACTCACACTTGCATTATAAATGTGCACTACTTGCTGCTAACTGGAAGTGAAATCTCACAGAGGAGTGGGAAAGGGAGCAGAGGTGTGAGTCTCGTTTTCTAAACCAGGAATGGGAATCCTCAGGCCTGGGGGGTCCAATCTAGCCTCCTAGGCCTCTTTGCCTGGCCCTTCAAGACCCTCTTGAGCCTGCACACTCACCTGAGCTACACCCATTGCAAGGCCTGCTTCAAGCCCTTCTTGAGTGTCTTTAACAAATAGGGAAGCTCAGTGGTAGATAATCTGCCCTGCATGCAGAGAAGGTCTCAGGTTAAATCTCCCGCATATCCAGGTTAGTTTGAGAGAGACTCCTGCCTGATAGCCTGGAGCGCTGCTGCCAGTCAGTGTAAGCAATACAGTTAGATGGCCCCAGTGGCCTGACCCAATATAAGGCAACTTCCTATGTTCCTTTGCTTGGCTGGAATGTGGACTTGAACTCCAGTTGTGCTTCTTGTTTGCTTGGATAGGGGATAGAAAAGGATGTGTGAGTGGGCTTTAGATACAAGACTAACATACGAATAATAATAATAATAATAATAATAATAATAATAATAATAATAATTTATTATTTATACCCCGCCCATCTGGCTGAGTACGAAGGTAAAATTCACATTTGCTGCCCTCTCCAGTTTTGCCTCTAGCCTGCCCACCACTGATATGTGGCCCCTGAAAGCTTGCCCAGAAGGGAATGTGGCCCTCAAGTTGAAAAAATGTTTTCCCGTCTCTGTTCTAAACAATCACATGCTATGTCCCAGGTAACCAAACTGTGGCACATCATAATTCCAGGGCAATGGAATTCTAGGGCAATGGATCAGCGCAACCCCCTGGTCAATGCTAGGAATGCACAGTTACAACACACTCCACACGTGGATGTCTAATCTGAAGACATCCAGCAAGGCAGACGCCACCTGCCCTCTGTGTCGCATCGTCTTTTGTCAAACCACTCTCACCATCAAGAAGTTCATCCTAACATTCTGCTGAATACCAACCTATCTATTCTCAATAATGGGCCTACCTCACAGGGTCATTGTGAGAAGAAAGTATTCCATCTTGAGGAAGCACGAGGCTGCTATTAATACCAACATTTTGCATGGTGGGTCCCTCTCCCATGCTTTCACCAAAATTGCTATTCTCCCAAACCCGGGACATATATGATAATGTGCACTCAAGCTGTTAATGTATACAAGAGAACCAGTATTTTTAACAAATGTGAAGCAGCAGCTGAGATCAATAACTCGGTGCGGTGGAGCATCACCATATGGTCTGCAGGAATGCAAGCCCAAACACACACGACAGAAAAGAGGCTTCTTTGACCCCAATCTGAAGCCTGTATTGAGGAATTGAGAGTGGGGGTGACCGTTGTTGGGATTGGGACCAGATGAGAAAATAATGACTAGTGCACCAGGACAGCAGCTGAGTTTCTGGAGCTACCGTATGCTTGTGACGGGTATAGGGCTCCGTTGAGTTGTTTATGACTCAATTAGGAGTCACTAATTATCGCCCGGCGCGCTTTCTCTAGCGCTTCTCTGCTCCCGTAGATCCGGGCTGGCAGTAAAACACACACAGCAGAGTTCTTCTTCTTCTCACACAGCGAAAGCTTGTATAGCCGTTGGATAAAAAGCCTCTTAAGAACACACAGAGTCCAAGGTGTTCTAATAACTACTTAAGTTTATTCTAGAGAGAAAATAACAAACAACCTGGTGAGAGCGCAGACATCTTGCGACCGTCTCCCAGGCAGAAACGAAACCAACTGAAACATACAGAAACACTTCTGGTACATTCTGTAACATGATCTTCCTCAGTGGTCAGGTGGACAGTACACAGTTAACCCCTTCGGTTACTTGTTACTCCTCACACCCCCTCTCACCTGAACACTGGGGATAGCGGGTATCCAAAATTACCCCAAAACCAACCCTTCACAGAATTCCCCATGCCGTTGGAAACTCAAGGGTTTTGTGAACCCATCTGCTAGGTTCTCCTGGCTTGGACAATACCTCAACTTTACCAAGCCTACCTGTATGCTCTGACATACGTTTCGGAAGCGGATGTCTAAGTGTTTGGTTCTGGCCTTGAACTGTCCAGACTCCGCCAGTCTCAAAGATGGTTGATTGTCGCCCCAAACAGTGATGGGCTGGCTACAATCACCCCAGATTTCCTGGACCAAACATCTGTAGTACTCCAATTCAGTGCATGTCGCAGACAACGCACAGAATTCGGCTTCTGTGGAAGACATTGCTATTAGGCTTTGCCTGCGTGACCGCCAACCAATCAGGGCATTTCCAAACTTGACTACCAAACCAGTCACTGACTTCCTGTCCTCCTGATTGGCCCAATCAGCATCTGCAAAACAAGTGAGTTGTGGCTCACCTTGCGCTGACATCTCCAAACAATACTCTTTGGTCTCCTGCAAATACCTAAGCACTCTCTTAATGCCATTCCAAGCATGCACGCTAGGTTTCGATGCTTCTCTACTGAGCAAATTGACTGCAAAAGCAATATCTGGTCTGCTCCATTGTGACAAATACAACAGACTCCCTAGCGCTGACTGAAACACTTCAGGACTCTCAAACGCTACTTTGTCCTTCACTTGTGAATCTTTCACAAAGTTTGTCTCCATGGGTGTTCTGACCCCTTTACAATCAGACATTCTGAACTTCTCAAGCAAATGTTCAATCTTGCCTTTCTGACTGAGCAAGAAACTTCCATCCTCAGTTCTGTCTATCTGCACACCTAGATAAACATTCACTGCACCTAGATTCTTGAGTTTGAACCTCTTGCCTAGCTCTTTTGCAAACTTCTGCACTTGCATCTGGCTCTTTGCTAAGCAAATCAAGTCATCAACATAGACAAGCAACAGTTCCTGCTGTTCTCCTTCACCTCTGAGATACAGACAACTGTCAGCTAGACTCATCCTGAAACCTAGGCTCTTCAAAACAGAATCATGACATGAATTCCAATTTTTAGCGGATTGCTTTAGACCGTAGATCGACTTGTGCAGCTTCCACACCTGACCTGGCACGTCACTCTCAAACCCTGGAGGAGGCAACATGTACAACTCCTCCTGGAGGTCAGAGTTCAAATACGCGGTGTCCACATCAAAGTGGTTGACCACTAGGCCTCTCTGCGCTGCAGTCGCTAAAAGCATCCTGAAAGATTCCGCTCTCGAAGTCGGACTAAAGACATCTGTGTAGTGGATTCCTTTCTTCTGAGTAAAACCTCTAGCCACTAATCTAGCCTTGTACTGAGGCTCTCCAGTCACTGTGGGTTTCAGCCTGTAGACCCACCTACAACTGACTGCTTTCTTGCCTTCTGGCAACTGTGTTAGGCTATACACACCAAGAGATTGCATGGAGTTCAACTCTTTCTCCATTGCAACTTTCCACTTACTAGCTTCCTCCACTGACAACTGAAAACCTTTCAGGTGGTTTACCTTTCGTGGTGCGTTTTGAACGCCTTGGTCCCACATCTTCCCCCTCTAAATCCGAACTGCTTGTCTCTGACTGTGGCTCTCTTGGACTAGCAGCACTGTCAAGAGACCTACTACGCTTTGCAGCCCCCTCTGGGCTTGCTTTGGGTGAAGTGGGTGACCTACCACGTTTGCTGTACTTCCCAGGCTTGACCTGGGGTGAAGTCGGTGCGCTTCTGACTACTTGCTTCACTTCCCTAGGAGCTACACCACTTGGACCAGCTGCCTGACCTGGATCTGGTCCTGCAGCACCTGGAACTCCAGCATCAGCTACCTGAGTTTCCTCTTCCTGGTCAAAACCTGAAGACCAGTCAAGAAGAACTTCGGGGTTAGCATGAATGCGTCTCCAGCCCTCTTGTTCACAGAACGTAGCACTCCTGCTAATGTGAACGCGGGTTTGGTCCCCCTCTGCTGGTACAAACATCCAAGCCTTTGAGTTTGGTTCGTAACCACAGAAGATCATTTTCCTGGATCTTGATCCTCCCTTTCTGCGCTTCTGCTTTGGAATTAGAACCCAAGCCTCACACCCAAAAGTTCTGAAATAGTGCACCTTCGGAACTTTGCCATACAACATGTAGTAGGGTGTGTTGTCCACAACTGAATTAAAAGCGCGGTTTGAACAATAATTCACAAATTTATAACATTCCCCCCAAAACTTCTGGGGTAGTCCTGCATCAAACAACGTTGCCTCTACCAGTTCAGACAGCGTTCTAAATTTCCTTTCAGCTAAACCATTCTCCTGTGGACTAAAAGGAGCGGTTTTTCTGTGCCTAATTCCCTTGCTGCGGAAAAACCCTTGTAGTTCTGCACTCAAAAACTCTCCCGCCCTGTCACTCTGAAAACACTGGACAGTGACGGAGAACTGTAGTTCTACCTCGGCTACCCACTCCTGTATCACTCTGGCAGCCTCCCCCTTCTCTTTCAGTGTTATGACCCAGGAAAAATGACTGAAATCATCCAGAAGACACAAAACATATTTTGAACCACCTAAACTTAACGTTGACATAGGCCCAGAAATATCCATGTGCACTAACTGAAATGGCTTTGTGCTCTTCCTCTCAGACCTAGGATAAGAGCATCTCTTCGTCTTCGCTTTCGCACATGCGCGGCATTGCAGGTGTTTTTGACATGGCTTGAACCTGCAACCTTTGACAAAATCAGGGGCTTTTTTCACATAAGGAAAAGACATGTGACGATATTTTCTGTGCCAAGCATGAATACAATCCTTATGAATAGCGCCCTCTGTGCCCTTTGGGGTATTGGCACTTTTAGCCTGAGCATCACCAGTGTTACTTCCACCTGCTTGCCCCCTCCCATCTAGGACAAACAGACCATCAGACCCAACAGTAACGCTTACCAGCTCAGCCCCATCTCTGGCAATTTTGCAAACACCATTGGCAAAACTTATTTCAAAGCCCTCACGCAATAAGCAAGACACACTTAAAAGACCATTCTCCATGCCTGGTACAACATAAACATCAAGGTTAGTGTCTAAGCATTGCATATAAAAAACACCCTTGCTTTTAATTGTTCCAGAAGAACCATCAGCAAGATGCAGGCTTTTTTCATCTTCAAGTGGCCTGCAGTTCAGGATCTGTCCTGAAGGCGGTACAAGATGATGGGTGCTGCCTGAGTCGATAATAAAAGTGAAACTGTCCTGTCCTCTGTTTCGAACCGTTGCTAAGGCAGCAGAAAGACGGCTGACAGGCTTATCTGGAGTTTTCCCACGTCCTCTGCCTCGGCGCTGCTGGCTGGTCCCACGACCACGTCCGCTGGGTTGCCTGCCACCTGGCTGAGTGACCTTGGCTGCTTCCGGAGCTGGGCAAAATCTCGCTACGTGCCCAGGCTGCTGGCACCGATAGCAAAGCCTTGTTGCGCACGCACTCACAGTGGATTCCTCAGTGCTTTTTACTGCACCCCCACTGGCTTCTCTGCGCCCACGGCCCCCCTTCTCAGCCGATTCTTTCTGGCGTCTCAGTTCCTCATCCGCCAAACGCCCAGAAACGTAAGCAATCGTGAGTTCAGCTTCAGGCATTGTCTCAAATGTTAAACACAAATGTTCATAGGCGTTTCCCAAACTAGATAGCAAAATATAAACTTTTTCCTTCTCTTTGAACACAAGCTCATGCCGCTGCAGCTTATGGAATGCATCAATCACATTGGCAATGTGCTCCTTAATGGGTTGCCCTGGTCTCAGTCTCAACTCAAAGAGATGCCTCATAGCATGTAGCTTAGCTCCAGCTGTTTTTCTCTGATGGACCCTTTCCAAACTGTCCCAGGCTTGCTTGGCATTTTCAGCATTTTGCACATAGGGCAGTTGCGCAGCATCACAGCTCATGGCAATGGCACATAGAGCCTTATTGTCTTTCCTGGTTTCTGCTGCAAACCTCTGTGCTTCAGCTGCTGAATTATCAGCGACAGGGGTTGGAGGATTTAACACACAAGTCCATAAATCCTTTCCCAGCAACCACATTCTGGCCCTTTCTCTCCACTCTGCATAGTTGTCGCCATTCAACCTCTGGAACGGCACGACAAATGACTCCTGTAGCTGCTCCGCCATCTTGTCCACCCCCGGGCTCCGTGTCCGTGTACTCACTCAGAATAGCTGACGTTGCTCCTCCGGGTAGACTGCGGATCCCAGCCTCTGGTCCAGGGTCTTTCTGCTAGCGAGTGCATCTGTTAATTGCCGACTGCAAAACAACAGGTTTCTCCCAGCTAGCTCTTTACACCGGCTTTCTCCACGGCTTTTACAGCTGCAATCACCTTTTATTGCTTTGGTGATTGATTAGGTTCTATGACCCATAACCTGTGACGGGTATAGGGCTCCGTTGAGTTGTTTATGACTCAATTAGGAGCCACTAATTATCGCCCAGCGCGCTTTCTCTAGCGCTTCTCTGCTCCCGTAGATCCGGGCTGGCAGTAAAACACACACAGCAGAGTTCTTCTTCTTCTCACACAGCGAAAGCTTGTATAGCCGTTGGATAAAAAGCCTCTTAAGAACACACAGAGTCCAAGGTGTTCTAATAACTACTTAAGTTTATTCTAGAGAGAAAATAACAAACAACCTGGTGAGAACGCAGACATCTTGCGACCGTCTCCCAGGCAGAAACGAAACCAACTGAAACATACAGAAACACTTCTGGTACATTCTGTAACATGATCTTCCTCAGTGGTCAGGTGGACAGTACACAGTTAACCCCTTCGGTTACTTGTTACTCCTCACAATGCTACTGGGAGTCTTCCCACAGTGAAACAGCCTTAGCTGCCTGGCTGAATGTAGCCTTAGGCAAGATGGGAAGCTCTTCAGTGCTGCAGGTTCAACCCAGCCCTCCCAGTCGGGATGGGGGGTAAATTTGTTTCAGTTCACATTTGAAGGCAAAACTACTTAATTTACAAAACACAGCTATCCTTCGAAATTTGCACTTCTCTGAATTTTTCAATTCAGTTCTGCAACCAAACAGCATTTCCCCCAAAAAATGTGTATGTTAGGGGAAAATGTGCATAAAAAAGGAATGTGATTGTGAAAATAACATACAAAATGCATTATATTGGGGTAAAAGGCTTGCAGAAAAGATATGGGCATTAGTCAAAACTGCACACAAAAATGTGTTTGTTAGTATAAATCAGGCATCCCCAAACTGCGGCCCTCCAGGTGTTTTGGCCTACAACTCCCATGATCCCTAGCTAACAGGACCAGTGGTCAGGGATGATGGGGATTGTAGCCCAAAACATCTGGAGGGCCAAAGTTTGGGGATGCCTGGTATAAATGCATACTCTTAAATTTCAACAAGGATTTCTTTTTTTCAAGAAAATGGCAGTAATGCAGGAATTAAAACTGTCTGGCTTTATAGAAAACATATCTAATTCTGCACCCATCCTTCATACTTCTGGCTCTCATACATGAAAACCAATCTCCCAAGCAAGGTTGTTGGTCAGTGGCAGAGGGAAGACCATCTGGGCAGTCCATCTCAGGTCTTCTCCACCTGCCTCCTTCTCTCTCTGTGAATCTTCCAAACAGTGCAGTTGATGGCAGATGGCTTGGAGCAGAGCAGGGCTTGTCCAGCTGGAGTTGGCCTTCTGCTCCTCCATGTTATCTCTGCAGTCCTGGTACAGCTGCAGGGGTGGTTAAGACTCGTCATTCCGTGGCAGACTGTGATCAAGGAAGCAGAAATCCTCAAATCCTGGCAAAGCATCTAGAGTTGATACTGGCTCTTGCATTCCAGTTACTGGCACTCCTGTCTACCTGGAAGCTACAACTTCTAATTTGGAACAGGTCTCTCCACATTCCAGGCCCTTGCAGGAATCCACTCATTCCTTCAGACAGGACTGGCTAAAATAATCATCCCGGCCAAAGTTCTATCGAGCACAGCGTTCTGCTTGCCAACTGTCTCTCAGAGATGCCTCCAGGAAGTGCAGAAGCAAAGCATCGTAGTGATAACCATCTTCTGCTGTTAATCCTTGACAGCTGGTCCTCTGGATGAATAATGTCCATCAAAGGAGCATGCTAATCCTGTGTCCTAGAAAACTCGACATTCCCTTTGCAAACTCTTCTGTTTGCATCAACACATTTCTGCCTGCAATACTTGACAGCTTTTTCGAATCCAGACTATGGAAGAGGGCAATGAAAGATTGTGGGGAGGACAAAAGAATATAAGCAACACTATCACTCCTTATGTCACTGTCCTGTTAGTTTGTCCTTCAAACTTCATAAGAACAGAAGAAAAGCATCCTATTCTCAGAGTAGCCGATAATATGAGCCCCAATGCAGAATCTGAGCCACTCAACAAAAGCCCACCTAGTCTAGAATTCCATTTCTCATCATGGCTAACCAGGGGACGGGGGGATGGGGGACAATAAGGAAGTAAGGGCAATAGCCCTCTCCCATTGCTGCTCCCAAGCAGCTGGCATACTGCCTCTGATCTGGGACTTGTGGGGCGGAATGCAGGAAGACCAACAGTAGGTAGAGCCAGAGCCAGTGATGGACAGAACCACCTAATTCAAGTTTTCTCCCCATCCTCTTCTCTGCTGAGTTCTACAAGGACAACACCAGGACTACTGTAAGTTACAACCACTCCCGGACTGGGAAAGCTTGGTCACAGTAGTTCATGTATTGGTTACGTCAAGACTGGATTACTGCAATGCACTCTGTGTGGGGCTTTCCTTGTGCCGTAGCACAATTTCTGAAGGAGTGAGACTTTGTCATTACCGGTCGGCTCAGAGATCTGCACTGCTTGCCGATTTGTTACCAGGCCACGTTCATGATGTTACTACTGTATTAGTATTTAAACCCCTTAGCAACTTGGGACCAGTTTACCCCATATATGCCCTTTTGACCACGTTGATCCGTACAGAACTGGCACTGTTACAGATACCTGTTCTGCATCTGTAAAAATAAAAAAAATAAAAAAATAGTGTGGTGGCACCTACACTTCGGAACTCCCTGCCTATTGACATCAGGTAGGAGTATTCACTGTACCCTTTGCAGCACCTGCTAAAAACATTTTTGTTTGGACAAGCCTACCCAGATATCTAGCACACAGGTGTGCTTTTCATTTATTTCTGGTTTTAACATTTGAACATTTTAATTGTTTTTGCTAATAATTTCATTGTTGCACTCTTTTTACAAACTGCTTTGAAGTTTTTCACCATCAAGTGGTATATGGATTGTATGAAATAAATAAATAAGGATTAGCAAATTTAACAGGCAATGCTACCCTTTAGACTGGTTGTAAGTAAGAAGGGAGGCAGATGGGAGCTGGCTGAGCATAGGTGCTAACTCCCTGGAGCCCTGGGTAGCTCAACTCCCACAAAATTCCTCATGAAGGGGCCAGGCACCCACAAATTTTGGTACCAGGGCCATGCATGCTGCATGGCACCTACAGCCTCAGGCACCCACAGTTGCGGGCCCAAGTTGGCACTCCTGCTGCTGAAGGTAGACTGAGGTTGGCACCCTATTCACCCTAATGAATCAGCTTCTGCTGCATGCAAGCCTTTGCTCAGTTCCAGGCAGCTTCCCACCCCAAGATAATATTTGACATATTGGAAGCAAACAAGAATTAGGATTTCCGATGGCAGCTCTTCACCTAGAAGGTGTTTGAAGGGAATATGGTGGTTGTGACTTTCACACCAACTTTGCATAATGATGGCACAAATGATGCTGTTGATGTCTTGCATGATCTCCCACACCTCCTCCCTTCACTTCTACTGAAGGTGAATAATTAACTGAATAAATGTCAAGTTGGAAGAGATTTCCTTCAAGCGCACTTCAAACTTGTAATCATTTTGCATGTGAAGTGAGTCAAATGCAAATTTGGAAAATGGAAATGGGACACAGCTTGCTTCCCACCCTGTCAGGAGAGAAAGTAAATGCACCTTTCAGAAAAAGATGGGTGTGGAGGTGCTCTTGGTATGAATATTGCAACTTCTAGAACAACGGTGAGGAATGTCTCACCTGTGGGACTAATGTGAGGAATGTCTCACCTGTGGGAGGGGGGCTAATTTGACCTGAGAGGCTGTTTTCACCAAGCCACTCACACCTGCCTCACACCTGCCAGCCCTACTTTTAGCAGGGAATTTCCTTTGCAGACTAGGTTGACTTCAAGCCAGGCTTCAATGGAAGAAAGGAAAGAACCAAGACTACACTTAGAACATGTTCCTGAATATTTCCTTTGAAGTTGGAACACCAGGCATCATGGTGATGTCATGTGACTGACAGGGGAGTGGAACCACCAACCTGTCAAAGAGCCCACCAAGGAGTTGGGAGGGGGTGAATCCTGTTCCCTATCCCTAGTCTAGAACATGGATGGGCAGCTTGTGGCCCCCAGCCTATTATTTTGTGGTCTTCAGTCTGATTCAGAAGCGTTATGTAAGTAATCATTTCAGATCTCTCGCAAGCGTGAGCTGTCCTTTTCCCAGCTGAAAGAGAGAGAAAAGGGACTAGAGCAGCAGAACTTGAGCCTGCTCCATTTTCCATGTGGAAAAGAAGAAGAGAAGAAGAGTTTGGATTTGATATCCCACTTTATCACCACCCTAAGGAGTCTCAAAGCGGCTACGAATCTCCTTTCCCTTCCCCACAACAAACACTCTGTGAGGTGAGTGAGGCTGAGAGACTAGCCCAAGGTCACCCAGCAGCTGCATGTGGAGGAGCGGGGAAGCGAACCCGGTTCACCAGATTACGACTCCACCGCTCTTAACCACTACACAATGCTGGCTCTCCTTTGGATATTTGAAGAGGCTCTCATATCACATCTCGTTCTCCTCCAGGCTAAACATACCCAACTCCCTCAACCGTTCCTCCTAAGGCTTGGCTTCCAGGCCCCTCTTCATCTTGGTCACCTTCCAGTGCACATAGCCCCCAGCCCACTGGTTCCCTGCACAGAACCAGTCAGCTCTTGGGGTCCCAACTCCACATCCCCCCATCTCCCTGCAACCCTCCCACAAACCCCCCACTTCCTTTCACCCGTGTGTGATCTTAGAATTTTACTTCTTCCATCTTGCTATGTTATTTCTATTTGGTCATTGTCCAGTTAATTCTATTATTCTTTTCTTGTTTACCCCTGTGCGTTTTATACATTATTTATTATTATTTCAATTCCGGAACAATATTTTTTCATGTATTCCTTCACTCCATCCTATTCTTTGATCATTTTCTGATTTGTATGGCCTCTAATAATTGCCATCAATTTTGCCATTTCTACAAACTCTCAGAATATATTTTGCCATTCTAACACTGATGGGATTTTCTCCCCCTTCCAGTTCTTTGCAATCAATATTCTGGCTGCTGCCGTTGCATAAAGGAATACAGTGGTACCTCAGTTTAAGTACACAATTGGTTCCGGAAGTCTGTACTTAACCTGAAGCGAACTTTCCCATTGAAAGAAATAGAAAGTGGATTAATCCGTTCCAGACGGGTCCGCAGAGTACTTAAACTGAAAGTACTTAAGTACTTAAAGCGTACTTAAACCGAGGTTTGACTATACAATTCTCTTGTCTCTAGGGATGCCATTGGCTATTAATCCTAACAAAAAGGCCTCTGGCCCACCATGTATGATAAAAAGTTCCCACCTCCCTCTTGCATCTCCAGCATATATTTGATTGCTTTTTATAAATCTTAGCCATTTTTTCCGGGGTGAGATACCAGCGATAAAACATCTCCATCATATTCTCTTTTATCACATAACAGGCCATGAAGTTCATATCAACCTTCCACAACTTTTCCCAGCTTTCCATTTGCCCATTTTATCATTACTTCTTTGGTTGTTTCATCCTTCAGTTCCCACTCTAACAACAGATTGTACATTTTATTAACCTGAAGGATCGGTAACGGAGAAGTTAGGGATGGGAGAGAAATTCAAGTCAGTCCATGTTTCCAGGAGAATCTACCTAATCTGCCCTTCCAGAAACTAGCTGAGAACCAAACACAGCCATCTTCGGAATTTGCATTTCTCTAAATTCTGCAGTGTAGTTTTCCGGCTGAAGAATATAAACAAAAATGCATCTACCCAAGTAAAATGTGCCTAAATATTTTATTTTATTTTATTTTATTATTTATATACAACCCTTCATCTGAAAATTAAGGGCACTTTACAGCATAAAAGTACAAAATAAAAGCATGAAATTCAGCACGACATGGCAGTATATAAATAAATAAAAAGGCACCATTCCACGATGGTGCGATGCAGTGTAAATAGAAGGTTAGAAACCAGGACAGAAGCTCTAGCATTAAACCTGCTTCTGAATGCACCCCGAGATAAACTGAAATTACAGGCAGCACCCCTCACTTGCCCTCGCTCTGCACCTTGCCTGTTTTGGCCTGGCTGGCCTGTGTTCTTGAACTATGATAATGCTTCTTGCTTGCCTGGGTGAAGGAAAGGGAGCGGTGTGTGTAGAGACTAGCCAAATGTGCAAATGCAAACTTTATATCCAATGATCCACCCAGTCTTTCTTGCATATGTGAATATTGCACAGCTTGAAGCAACTGGATGCATAAAAACTTACACCTTTTGGAATCAAACATTGTCCAGACACATGAGTAGTGAAAGCTCAGGTAGCGCTTCTTTAGCTTCAATGGAATTTCCCCAAAGTTAGCAACACACACCCAGGTATTCTCCATTTCAGTGTCAAATAAACAATTATACTGAACAGTTTTGCCTCTGGCCCCGGGAAGGCTGATCAGAAGGGACAGCAACCCTCTGGCTGAAAATACTTCCACACTCTGGTATAGAAGTAGAACAGATTAAATGCTCCCTGGCGCACAAGGAGCACAATCACGGCTAGGCAAGGAAAGTTTATGAACAGGTTTCAGCTAAAAAGTTAATATGCTCAGCCTGTGTTTTGAAGCAATGAGTGGAAATGGATTTTCTGATTAGCATCAGAACTTAGCAGTATTTAGAAAATGGAAGGGGAATGGCAATGAAGGCGTAATTTCTAAGGCAGATGGATCCCTCCACTTTGTTTTCAGACTCCAGTGGTCAATTTCATTATAGCTGTTCAAGCATTAAATCTCGGACAAAAAGTGTTAAAGAGATGGAATGAAATCAGCCATAGGAACATCGAAAGAAACATCTGCTCCACCTTACCAAGTAGGTAAACTTCACATCCTAAAACAGAGAATGATGTTGAGCATCAAGGTACTGCAGTAGTACGTAGCATGTTGCTATGGCAGTGCACAGACATGAGAACAGCTGTGTTGAAGAGGGAGGGAGCTGTGTATGCTGACCTGAAAGGAACTCTAAAATCTATCTGTCTGTCTGTCTGTCTGTCTGTCTGTCTGTCTGTCTGTCTGTCTGTCTCTCTCCCTCCCTCTCTCTCTCCCTCCCCCCCTCTCTCTCACACACACTTTTGTGGGGCAGTCACCCTCCTGCAAAAAATTGTGTATATTTGGAGCAGACATTTCCCCAAAGTTTTTAGAAAGGGATGGAACATAGGAAGCTACATTATACTGAGTCAGATCATTGCTCCATCTAGCCCAGTATTGCCTGCATTGACTGGCAGTGGCTCTCCAATGTTTTCAGTTCTACCTGGGGAATGCCGGGATGAAACCTCGGATGTTCTGCCACAGAGCTACAGCTTGATGAGAAAAGTTCCTCCTTGGGAGGAAGGGCATGATATTAATTTAATAATGAACAAACATCTGGAGAGCTACTCCTGCATTAGACAAAGGAGAAGGCTGGGGACAAGACTAGAATTAGTGGGCTCTGCCTGTCATTGTCTCTGGTTCCACCTACTGTTGGGCTCTCTGCCTTCCACCCTACCAGTTGCAATGGGCACCAGCCACCGGTGATGAGAATGCAGAATTCCACCTTCTGAGAATCTCAGCTTGGTCTGGTTTAGGTTTGCAAAGCAAGTTCCAATAAGCCATAAGTGAGGTGAAAAGGATTTTCATTTTAAGCAAAGCTACTTTAATTCTCACTAGACACAAATCCTGGGATGTGTTGAAATGCAAATGAATTCCCAAAGACTTCTATAAGGAGTCAGATTTATATCCAGGAGGTGGATATTGATACATTTAATTTACTTGCAAATTGAACTGATAACCTGCAGATTGTTTAGACCAAAGCTGTGTTTGTTAAGAAGTTAATTACCTCTTACAAGCGATTCCTGCTAGGGCTATTAAATCAAGATGCCAGACAATCAATGCAATAGAACCTCTTGCTTGGCTCTCCCACAGCTCTCTGTCACCAGCTTCACAGTATTTTCTGATCACAGGTCACCCATATTAGGTTAATTAGGGCTGCCACATGTCCAGAATTTCCCGGACAATGCCAGGATTTGGCTGCCAAAAGTCGAGTCTGGATGGAATTTTTGTCAGCTGGTTTAAATGTCCAGGAAAACCTGTATGTGGAAGTGGGGGTTCCCCCAAAAAAACTGTTTTGGGGGGGCACAAAAAAATCTCAAAACCCTTTTGAGTCTGGATTTTCACTTCCTGAAATATGGCAACCCTAGGTTAATGTACTTGCATATTGTTTTCTGTCCGTATGTCATCTTTTGGTGGTGGGAGTCTAACACACTGCCCATTGGGTTGCATACATGTTGTCCACAAGAACAGAGTGAAAGTAGCACATTTTTGCTTTTCTGGTTAGATGTCATGGACTGGCTGGATGCAGAGGAGTGCTTGGAGGCACCGGCTGGCGACCCCCAAGGGAGCTCGCAGGGGAAGAAGATTCAGAGCCAGGGGACTGGTGGGGGGGTGATGATGAGTGGTCAGAGGGAGAAGCAGTGGTGAAGCTGCATGCTCCGGCACCAGGGGCAGAGAGCAGGCGGGGGTGTGGCTGGTGCGCGTCCCAGGGGCGTGGCGCACACCCTGGGGGCATGGCACGTCACCCGCAGGGGCGTGGTGGGCTTCCTGGAGGCATGGCCCACCGCCCGCAGGGGCATGGCGCCCGGCACAGTGGGGGGGTGCGCGGCATGTGTCCAGGGGGTGGCCGCGATGGTGCCCTCCACCAGTGGGGAGAAGAGGGGTGTAGGAAGCAGAAGAGGGAACAGGGTTTAGTGAACAGGAAGAGGCTGTAGCAGAGGGCAGTTCAGACTCCAAGGCTGAAGTGGAGGCTGGAGAGGAGGGTGAGTAAGAAGCAGAGTTGAGACAGATTGCTGAAAAAATCAGGGAGTCTCCCACTCCTGCTGCAACCAGCTCCGCCGCCCCCCCTCCCCTCCCCGGCCATCCTATAACACGAAGGGAATTGAAAAGAGCAGAGAGGACAATCGTTGTGCACAGGCACCGTTTGGGATTGCTTGGGAAAGACCCTGGAGAGGAGAAGCCCTAGAGAGTGGTGGAAAGGTGGGGGACCTCCAGTCCTCGGACCAGCTTCACTGGGGAAAGGCCTAGTGGGAAGAGTTGCTGGGATCACTAGACCCGCACTGCACTAGTTTCTTTGAATAAAGACTTAACTTTACTGGCACCATGCTGACCGATGCCTGACTCTGGCTCCTGACATGAGCAACAAAAGGTAGCTGAACTACTCCAATTTTTACGTGGGCAACCATTTTGGCCATGAAAAACAGGAGGGGGAAATTCTCTGCAAGGCACCAAAAATCTCCCTCTTCTCTGCTTCTTAGGCAAATGCCCTGTAATTAGTAGCCACATTCTTAGGCCACATTCCCACCAGACTTTTAAACCACAGTTATACCAGTCATGGCTTCTGCCCAAAGAATCTTCTAGATAGTGGTTAAAGGGTGCTGTGAATCATTAGGTGCCCCCTATTCTCCTCATAGAGCTGCAATTCTCAGAGTTCCTTGGGGAGAGGGATTGATTGCATACCCTCCATCATTTCTCTGATGAAAATAGGTACATCCTATTCAACAACAACAATTTTATTATTTATACCCTGTTCATCTGATTAGGTTGCCCCAGCTACTCTAGGCAGCTTCCAAAATATATAAAAGCATAATAAAACATTAAACATTTAAAAGCTTCCCTATACACGGCTGCCTTCAGGTGTCTTCTAAAGGTTGTATAGTTATTTATCTCCTTGACTCGGGGGTTGCATAACTCCATACCCTCCAATATTTCTCTGATGAAAATGTTGTTGTTGTTTAGTCATGTCCGACTCTTTGTGACCCCATGGACCAGAGCATGCCAGGCCCTCCTGTCTTCCACTGCCTCCCGCAGTTTGGTCAGACTCATGTTGGTGGCTTCGAGAACACTGTCCAACCATCTCATCCTCTGTCGTCCCCTTCTCCTTGTGCCCTCCCATCTTTCCCAACTGATGAAAATAGGGCCACCCTAAGGAAAAGTGGGACATTCCAGGATCATACCAGAAACCAGGATGCCTTCTGTAAATCTAGGACTGTCCCTGGAAAATAGGGACACTTGGAGGGTCTGTGATTTTTGCACTGCTCTGGGAATGGTACAGCTATGGAGGCAATGGGAGTCTCCTAGCCTCTCTCAGCATCTTTAACAAATGACAATTCCCAGGATTCTTTTGGGGCAACCTAAAGTGGCATCAAAGTGCTTTCAAATATAGTGTGGATTTGGCTGAAAAGTTAAACCTGACTTTGGCATAGCTTTAGAACCACAGTGCGCTCTCTGTTTACTGCTGGGTAAGGACTTTCTTTTCAATCTCAATGCCTTTATTATCTGCACTTACAAAGGTGGACTACTTTGGCATGCTGAGCATAATTAGCATTCAGGAATGTTTTGATATTGCTTTACCCTAGTTAGAACCCTCATTAGCAGGAGCTTTCTTCAGAGGAGGAAATGCATCTTTCAATTTTTTGGCTCTTTTAGATCAAAGGCAGACTCTGACTAAATTTGTTTTGATTTGGCGTATTTTGTGTGTGTGTGCCTAGTCAAGATGTTGTTTTTAAAGCATCTTCTCCAAACAGATCTCTGCTTAATTTTGGCTCCTATTGACACTTCTGGAAGCTGTAACACCCTGCAACAGAGCAAACAAGGCCAATTAATTGGGTTTTTCCATTACATAGATTCTGCTGACATTCAACAATAGCTTTCTTGAGCATTCGGGGGTTTTTTAGAAGTTGAGTGCATATGAAACTTTCCACATGTGGTTAATTGTCTTTTTACAACAGCAAGGAGAATAGGAAGAGGGGAAACTCTGCAAATGAATTGTTGTAATAATAATTTTTTAAAAAAAACACGACAATGACAAATCTCACCGAAGGAGGTGGCTCGTGAGTTAGAAAGGTCAATACCTTAAACCAGCATGAAGCTGAACATGACATTTGCTCATAAACTCAACTCCCTAGGCCAGGCATGTCAAACCTGCGGCCCTCCAGATGTTTTGGCCTACAACTCCCATGATCCCTAGCTAGCAGGACCAGTGGTTGGAGAAGATGGGAATTGTAGTCCAAAACATCTGGAGGGCCGCAGGTTTGACATGCCTGCCCTAGGCTATTTGCATGTAAGCTTAACATGAGAGCAGAATGGGCTATATCCAAGACCCAGTGAAATTAATGGACAGGCTTAACAGGTCCATTATTTTCAGTTGTATGCTCTGAAGGATACAACCCAATTTGAACATAAGTCTGTGAAGGCTGGTCCAGTAGGTTGAATGGGGCACTGTTCCAAATCCTCAGCCTGGCTTTAGTCAGCCCACATCTGCCTGCCTGTTTCCTTACAGCCAGTGCTGAGGCTGGCGCTGCCTATGGCTGCCTTCCTTAGTCTCAGTGTTGTCCTTGTAGAACTCAGCAAGCAGTAAGAGGAAAGGGACAAAATTAAAATGAGTTGGCTCTGCCTGTCATTGGCTCATCTGGAGCAAACTACTGTTGCCCCCTCTGTGCTCCACCCTACCAGTGCCAATGGGCACCAATCAACACTGATTTCGGTCAGAACTTGCTGACCTCCAGAACTGGAATAAAATGTGACGAAGTGTGCATGCACATGAAAGCTCATACCAAAATAAAAACTTAGTTGGTCTTTAAGTCTTTAACTACTGAAGGAATTTATTATTATTATTATTTTATTTTATTTACTTTATTTTATTTGGAATAAAATGAGACTTCCATATCAGAATCCCCCATTAAACAGGGTGAGGAGAAGACAGAATACCCAGAGGGAATCCCTGAGGTGATATCCTGAGACAATATCCCAAAGTTGGGATAACATTGTAACTGGATTGTTCTGTTGTTTAGAGAAATGGGAAGCAGTACACCAGAATACCAACTACATGAGGTAAGCAGGGTGTGTGTGGTGATGGATGGGTCACTAAAGACTTGAGCCACACAATTAGTGGACATAAGTTATCTATCTATGGCTAGACTGTTCCACTGGAGGTTGAAGATAGGCTGTGAAATCTCTCTCTCTCTCTCTCTCTCTCTCTCTCTCTCTCACCCATCATGCCAAAAACTGGATGAAGTCACACCTAAGTCAAGTTTTGGTCTTCCATCTTGATTCAAAATGGCACCTGGCTAGGGTTGCCAGACTCAATAGAGGACATGACTTCTGTGCCTTTAATTGCCCTGCTCTCTTTTGAGTCTTGAAACCTTAAAGAGAAACCAGCAGACCCTTTGCTTGGAAATTAAACAAAGGGTCTGCTGGTTTCTCTTTAAGGTTTCCAGACTCAAAAGAGAGCAGGGCAATTAAAGGCACAGAAGTCCTGTCCTCTATTGAGTCTGCCAACCCTACACCTGGCATCCAAAAATCAACAAAGACAGCTGCCCACACCTTGGGAACCCTGAGTTTGGTGATGATATCGGAAGAGGTGGCCAAACCTATGCCAAAAATCAGGTAAAGTCATGCCAAAGTCATGTTTCGATCTGCCATCTTGATCGAAAATGGAGCCTGGCATACAAATATCAATGATGAAGGCTGTCCGACACCTTAGAACAATTTGCTGATGAGATCTTGAGAGGTGACTGAACCTGTATCCAAAGCCATGTTTCAGTACACCAGGAAGAAGGAGAGGCACAGGAAGGAGACGCAGCTTGAATGAGGCCCAAGTCCCTCTGAACAGGTCTGATTTACCCCAGGGTTCAGGCCACAGCCAAATTTGGTGCACAGCCCAAACACACACCTCACCACCCCCACTGCCATGCATACAGAACTAAAATCCCAGGAAGAGGCCAAGATTGCAGAATTGTGTGTGTGTGCTTTTCAGGGAGTAGGATCGTGTGAACATTCGATCCCCACCTGCTGCCTTAAGTGATAAAGTTCAGCGATAGATTTGTTGCCAAGAGTCTGCTGATGTTGTGTTTTCAGCTCAGTGAGGGGAAGACCTCATATTCCCTAATAAGCCAATTAAGTTCTCTTCTCTCTCCCTTGCCGGTATTGTTCATAACCTTCCTCCAGGTATCATAATGCCTCGCCTCTATTCCCTTGCTTCCAGTATATTAACCCACTGCTTATAATTTAGCCCTGTGCCAGTGAGCTTGCTGGTTTAATAGCAACTTTAAGGAGAGTGCTGGCTTCTAGTTTTAAAAAAAGAAGCCGGGGGGGGGGAGAGTAGAATAGTGTGATTAGGTTAAAAACTGTTTTGTTGAGAAGAGAGCACAAATCCTGAACAATACAAGCAGGAGAAACCCCATTGAATTCAATGTTGCTATGCAAACTTCTGCCTTCATGGGGGGGGCACATTGAATATTTGCTTTTTTGGTAACATTTACGTAGATGCTGTGTTGCATAGTGGTTAGAGTTTTAACTTAGGATATAGGAGACCAGGGATTTAGTGGATGAGGCGCCAATGGGAGAGCAGGAAGACAGCATGGAGTACTACCATAGGAACAGAAGGAAAAAGAGATCACTCAGCCTGTTTGTTGGTGACGTGTAAATTGCTATCCTATAATACATGTGTTAGGGGACCCAGGTGGTGCTGTGGGTTAAACCACTGAGCCTAGGGCTTGCTGATCAGAAGGTCAGCGGTTCGAATCCCTGTGACGGGGTGAGCTCCCGTTGCTCGGTCCCAGCTCCTGCCAACCTAGCAGTTTGAAAGCACGTCAAAATGCAAGTAGATAAATAGGAACCACTACAGCAGGAAGGTAAAGAGTGTTTCCGTGTGCTGCTCTGGTTCGCCAGAAGTGGCTTTGTCATGCTGGCCACATGACCTGGAAGCTGTACGCCGGCTCCCTCGGCACAATAATGCGAGATGAGTGCGCAACCCCAGAGTCCCTTACCTTTACCTTTAATACATGTGTTGAACGTTTGATGGAGCTAGGGGTTCCTGTCCCTCATCTTCCAGCTGCCTATAACCCAACAATGATACTGCATTTGTCTACATAGTAGCATATTTTAAAAATGACTGAATAAGCAGGCTTCAAGCAGGCTGGGGTGGAGGGCGAAGTTTTCTCCCAGCAACAGGAGAGAAGCAGAACTTCCACACACCCGCAGAGAAACAGGTCTGCACCACACAAAAAGCAGTGATGAAATGATGGAAAGGTGAAATTTTCTTCCACTGCAGGGGGCCCAATTGCAGTCAGAAGGCCTGATTGCATTTGTGTTATTTTGGTTAAAAGGGAAGTCTTGATTAACAGCAATCAGCTGCAAAACTAGGCTGAATAAATAGAAGTTCATATACTGGGAGGGAGGGTGAGGGAGGGAATGCAAAGGAGGGGAATCATATGCTTCACTCTTCAGGAAAAGTCAAGTTAGATCCCGTTGACCCTCGTGAGTCTGTGCATGGGATTCATTTGATCTAGGCCTCCCCAGATCTCTGTCCTGGGATGCGTAAGTGCTGGAGATGAAGGGCTGGTCCAAAATATTTTGTTGCCTGAAGCAAAGGACAAGCTTTTAGACACACACCCTTCCATGTACAGAAACATCCCGGCCTGGCAATTGAATCTTACTTCATTACTGGAAACAGGGCGGCATCCACCATCATACTGGGAGATGGCTGACAGGCTTAGGCAGGGCAGGCTGTGTGTCTTTTTCATTGGTGGTACCAGTGTTGTGGAATGCCCACCCCACTGCTGAAATACAAGAGGTTCCAATTGCATTGGCATTCCACCAGCTCTCAAACGCACACCTCTTTAGATAAGTAAACACACACACACACACCCGATCTTCTTGGCTCAAACCTCATTCTTTAATGGTTTCAATGACAGTTGTAACTCTTTTTTAAATTGTTGTGCTATGGGCTTGTGCCAGTGCATGGAATGTGAGCGTTTTATCTTCTGATGCAATTGTTTCAGAGTGTATTTTCAATGCCTACTAGCCACGATGGCTGTGTTCTACCTCCACTGAATGCCAATTGCTGGGAATCCCAAGCGAGGGGAGTGCTGTTGGATTTGAAAAGAGGATTAAGCAAATTCCTGAATGATAAGGCTATCCGTGGCTCCTAGCCAGGACGGCTAAACTCTGCCTCCAATGTGAGAGGCTGTATGCTTCTGAAGAACAGTGGTTGGAAACCACAGGAGGGGAGAGTGCTGTTGTGTTCAGGTCCTGCTTTTGGGTTTCACATTGAAGCATCTGGTTGGCCACTGTGAGAGCAGGATACTGCACTAGGTGGGCTTTTGACCTGATACAGCAAGGTTATTCTCATGTTCCTATGTGTGTGTGTCTGTGTGTGTGTGTGTGTGTGTGTGTGTGCAATTGGTTTTATACCTATAAATATATCTGAAGCCACTTTGGCAATTAAGCAGAAGATAACAACAATAACAATAACAATCTTTATTGTGGTCCAACGACCCATAAAATGGATTCAGAATAAAATAGATTCATACAGACAATCCCCCCAGGGAAGAAAGACCAAAGCGTTATTTGTTTAATCATGGGTATGTTGATCTTTGATTCGTATAACTACTGAAATAAACTTTGCCATGGCCACCGTGATATTATTGGACTTCTGGTCCAGAAGATATTTGGTATAGTAGGCTTCAGATTGACCCGGCCACAGGCCCGTCCTAGCCATAGAGGCTAGTGGCGCGGAGAACCACAGCGCCGGGCGCTGGAAGGGCACCAAGTGAGCGCAGGGTTCCGGCAATCTGGCCAGGACTACACTCCACGAGCTGAGAGGCTGCGCCGCATCTCTCTCCTTCTCTGAGGACTCCGCGCTGCGCCTCCTTCTCGTTTCCCCAGCGCTGGGTTCCGCTCAGTCAAGCTTTACCACCAGCATGCGCACAGCGCCCAAGCAGCTCTTGCTGGTCCCGCGGTGCGCGCGCTGGTGGCGAAGCTTGACTGAGCAGAACCCAGCGCTGGGGAAACGAGAAGGAGGCGCAGCGCGGAGTCCTCGGAGGTGGCCTCCCGCTGCTGCCGCGGTCTGCTTGGCACTCCCGGGCCCTTGGAGAGGCTCTGGAGGGGGGCGCTGGAGGGACCTTAGCGCCAGGGCGCTGGATGGGCTTAAGACAGACCTGCCAGGCCGATTTGCCAATAGTGGTTTAGTCAATAGTTCCCTAGCTTGATCATATCGTCTGCAATGCAATAAAATATGCCTCATACAGTCGACATTCTGAGAGCATACAGAGATCCTATTTTGGTAAGGGATGCCTCTCAGTTTGCCGTCCAGCACTGTAGAAGATAATTGAGATTATGTAGGTAAAATAAAGACTATATGGAAAAGAAAATACGATGTGAATATGCAACTCGGCTATTAAACTTTACTCAGAAGAACAATATGTTAAGATTAAAATTAACCTAGTTTAGTTTTAGAGAACACTCACCTCCAGTGCTTTTTTTTGTAAAAAAAAAAAGTTTAGAGGTACTCTCCTTTTGACTCAAGAAAATCGCCATTTTATAGTTCAAATTGGGGGAAATAAATACAGTAAATGGACAAAAGTACAAAGATTCACAAATGTTTAGGGGTATGCATACTCCTGCGTCCCCCCAGAAAAAAGCACTGCTTACCACTGTTTCCTTTTCACTTTGCCAAATGGTAGGACTGGACCTAGCTAATATACACTTTGGAAAGTACACCCTCCTCTAACATTCCCATCTTCTGGGTGTTTGGTGCAGCTAGAGGTGAAAGTGGGTGGAGCAATGAATGTAAATTTGACCTTAGCACAATAGGCAAGTTTCGCACATCCCTTTCTGCCCTCCCATTCAGGCAAGAAAACAGCAGAGTTTGAGGACAAAAATGCTTGAAGATGGTGCAAATGGGGTGGGGTGACCTGAGAACAGGGGGTCTTGGCCTGGAAAGGCTCCAGAGGACCAGATTAAGAGGCATGGAGGGCAACATTCAGCCACCAGGCCTGAGGTTCCACATAGGATCATAGGACTGTAGGAAGCTGCTAACTTAGTATTGTCTGCACTGACTGACAGCAGCTCTCCAAGGCTTCAGGCAGCAGCCTCTCCCAACTACTGCATGTGATATATGCTGTAGCAAAAGTTTTGGGGGGCCTGAAATTATTTTAGTTACAGGTAGGTAGCCGTGTTGGTCTGACGTAGTTGAAACAAAAAATGAAAAAATTCCTTCCAGTAGCACCTTAGAGACCAACTAAGTTTGTCATTGGTATGAGCTTTCGTGTGCATGCACGAGTATCTGAAGAAGTGTGCATGCACACGAAAGCTCATACCAATGACAAACTTAGTTGGTCTCTAAGGTGCTACTGGAAGGATTTTTTTATTTTTTGTTTTGAAATTATTTTATTAGCCAAGAAGAAAAATAAATATGTGTCTTCATGAGATGCACTGCTGCTGTTCCTGGTTTTTCCTTATGCTTGCTGTGAGTTCTTCATTACACATGATTCCTTATGGCTTCATTTAAAAACGTGGCGGGCAGGGAGACAGGACAAAGAGTCTGAATGAAGCTGCCTGTTAAATTTTGCCTTTTGGCAACGCCTTGAGCAAAGAATAATGCATACATTACACCATAGCAGGATTTCGGTGAGCTAGGAGTCTTTTCTGACTCAAGTGAATACCTCTGTCAATTCTCTCTCAGGAGTAGGTGACTGTACCGAACAATTTGATAGTGGTCTCTGGCCTACTTCTCACTGAGGTCATAATCTTGGGCTGGGATCATTCAGTTTGAGATTAGTAATGCTACCAAGATGTATAAGGAATCTATCTCCCTTTCAAACTTATATTGTCCATCATTCCTGTGCGACAAGCTATGGCTTTAATTGACTAATATGGTAAAATTTCAATAATTCTATCCAATATGTATAATGCAATAAATACTTTATTTCTATACTTGTGTGGTTGACATGATGAATCAGCCAAACTCCGCCATCTTTGAGGGTGATCAGATGTTGCTTACTGAGTAGGCCAAGTAAATGAAAAAGTCTTCTGCACATGCCCAAAATGACCTTGCCGTAACCCAGGCATCCCCAAACTGCGGCCCTCCAGATGTTTTGGCCTACAACTCCCATGACCCCTAGCTAAGAGGACCAGTCATCAGGGATGATGGGAATTGTAGTCCAAAACATATGGAGGGCCGAAGTTTGGGGATGCCTGCCGTAACCCCTTTAGTTGCTTATATGGCCTCGGCCCAGTATGCTTATATGGCCTCGGCCCAGTCTCCACCCCCATCGTTCAGCCCGAACACTGAGGTCCAGCTCCGAGGGCCTTCTGATGGTTCCCTCACTGTGAGAAGTGAGGTTACAGGGAACCAGGCAGATGTCAAGGAAATAAACAACTATCTGACTTTTAGAAGACATATGAAGGCAAGCCTGTATCAGAAATTTTTTTTATGTCTAATGTTTTACCATTTTTTTATGTGCTGTAAGCCACCCAGCCAGATGGGCAGAGTATAAATAATAAAAGTATTATTATTATTATTATTTGCTGAAGAAGCCAATCTATTTAAAAGCACCGTACAGCAGTGAGTCATGTTGGAAGAATCAGACATGTTAAATAGTATCCTCGCCTTGTCCTGAATGTCCAGTGTGATCTTAGGATGCACATGCGTGTGTGTGGAAGTATTATCTGCTAACCACACTGTAACTGGGCTCAGGAGTGGAGTGGCAGGCTGAGACAGACAAAGAGTAGGGACAGGAGGATGATATGGGGGTAACTGAGACTGGGGGCGGGGGGCAGAGGCTGAAGGAGGCGAGGACTTCTCCCTTCCAGGATATGGCTGCCCCAGTTGAGAAAGTGAGAATCCATTCTCCCTTGTCCCTCCTGGGAAAAAGAGTACAGCAACGAAATCCAGAGAGGGCATTGACCAAATCCCAGGAGTAGAAGAAATGGATTCAGAAGGGGAGGGCACAATCTGGTCACCCAGGACTCAGCAATGCTCCTGCTGCTGGGAGCAGATGCTTCCTCCACAAGGTAAAATGTGTTTGCAAAGCTCAACAATCTCACGAGTGTCTCACGAGTGAGCTTGCCACGCCCATCTTTAAAAACTTGGCGGGTGGATGTGCCAACTCCTTGGGACAGCTCCATTGCTTCCATGCAGTTCTGAGCTCCTTCTCCTGATCTTCGGTCCCTTCAACTTGGACCACTGCTTCTAGCCATCTGATTCCAAATCACAATGGGGGTCGGCTCACCTATCATTATTTCAGACTAGAGTGCAGTTCAGAATCTAGTGCCGAATGCTTATTATGTCAGTGTGGTTGTTTCAGCTTAACGTTTTTATATTTCCTTGAAAGTTTCTTTTTACTGAAAGGTGGGATCTAAATATTTTAAATAAAATAGTATTGGAGTGTTTCCACTGGAGACTTTCAGAGGTTTGCAGCTTTAAAGAGCAGGAGCTTTATCTTCCTTGGTGCTTAGAGCTTTCTCCAAGCCTGCCATTGACTCTGACTGACAGGTGCACAGTTGTCAAGAATAATCTTGGTGCTGGTGAATAAGATTTGAGGAATATAATCAAAAGCAAGAAAATGGGAAATCTGGCTCTACTTAATACATGGGGGTGAAGGGAGGGTGTTATTTCTGGAGCTGAAAAACATAAACATAACTTGGGAATTTCATTTTTTTAAAGTAATGGTTCCAGTTCAAGGTCATGTCCAAAAATGAACTAATGCCAGTTCACGGTTATTCCTTTACAAAACTGACTATTTGGGTTCCCGTTCAGTTCATCATTCAATTCACACACATCCAAACAATCCTCAGCGTTTTGTTTCAGCTTTATACAGGTGAAACTTGGAAAATTACAATATCTTCGAAAAGTGCATTTATTTCAGTAACGCAACTTAAAAGGTGAAACCAATATATGAGATAGATGCATGACATGCAAAGCAAGGTATGTCAAGCCTTTATTTGTTGTAATTGTAATTATTTGTCGTTAGGCGGGTCAATTATAAATGGAATGTAATTAATGAAATGTAATAGCGATGTTTATTTTTGTTTATTTTTGTATTATTGTAACTATTTCTTTTATTACTGTGGAATTTCCAAAAGAAAGCATTTGTAAAAAGTAAAAGCAAAATAAAAAAATAACAAGTTGCATTACTGAAATAAACACACTTTTCGACGATATTCTAATTTTCCGAGTTTCACCTGTATAAGAGCATTTGTACAATGACATTTGATACTGGCAATTTTATTTCCAGTTCCTTTCCAAATGATCCTCAGCATCGAATTTGCCTTTTTCACAGTTGCCACATGCTGGGTTTATGCCTTCCTTAAGCTCTCCACTGTGACCCCTATCATCAGCTTCTTCTTCTTCTTCTTCTTCTTCTTCTTCTTCTTCTTCTTCTTCTTCTTCTTCTTCTTCTTCTTCTTCTTCTTCTTCTTCTTCCAGAGTGGCGGGGTATAAATAATAAATTATTATTATTATTATTATTCTGCCAAGGCAATGCAAAGCAACTTACAGTGGTACCTCGGGCTACGAACGCTTCAGGTTACAAACGCTTCAGGTTACAGATTCTGCTAACCCGGAAGTCATAGCTGCCAAGTTTTCCCTTTTCTCGCGAGGAAGCCTATTCAGCATAAGGGAAAATCCCTTTAAAAAAGGGATAACTTGGCAGCTATGCCGGAAGTAGTACCTCAGGTTAAGAACTTTGCTTCAGGATGAGAACAGAAGTTGTATGGCGGTGGCGTGGCAGCAGCGGGAGGCCCCATTGCCTAAAGTGGTGTCTCAGGTTAAGAACAGTTTCAGGATAAGATAAGAGCGGGCCTCCGGAACGAATTAAGTTCTTAACCAGAGGTATCACTGTACAGTATTTTAAGCAAGCAAAAAGATTCCATACATTAAAACTAGCATTAAAAAAGAAAATAGGCAATTCTATTTTTTTAAAAAAGCTACATTAAAACATCCTGCCCATGCAAAAATGCCGTAGATAGTTAAAAGCCAAAGGCATGATTAAAAAGGAATGTTTTTGCTTGGTGCCTAAAGATATGTAACAATGGCATCAGGCAAGCCTCCCTGGGGAGAGCATTTGAAAATCAGAAAGCTACCACTGAAAATGACCCATTCTTGTGTTACCACCCTCCAGACCTCCCGGTCTAGGGCACTGGGGGATGTAGTTCAGCAATGACTGAAGCGGAGCAGCTTGCATAACTGCCAAGTTGCTGTCAGAGAAATAAGGGACCGAGCCAGAAATAGCAGACCGGAAGTAGCGCTGCCGCCATTTTGGAACTGGGCGGAGCATGCTTAGACTTTTGATGCTGCTTTGCCCAGTTCCAAAATGGCCGCCGTGTCAGAAGTCGCACTGCAGCATGCTCCGCTCAGTTCCAAAATGGCCGTCGCGCCAGAATAAACCGGGGAAAAACAAAAAAAATCCGTTTTTTCAGCTAGGAACAGCTGGAAAAACGGGGATTTCCTGGGGAAAATGGGAGACTTGGCAGCTATGGCAGCTTGGGGAAGTCTAGTTTAGAGGAGTGTGGATATGGAGTAACCTAGCCATCTATTCCATTTCTCTCACATGGTTGGGGAGCTTGTCGAAAATGTACTCAATGCACTACAAAGCCATTTGTTCACCTTCCGAAGGCAGCATCATGCGCACACATCACCAGACACTACTACTTTCGATTGCTACCGGAGAGCATGGCTGTATTCAGCAGGTTTTTTCCCCCTGCCTGTGGCAGTTCAGTGGGAGGCTCCTGACTCACCCACAACTTTAACTTGAAAGAAATTGGTTTAACTTGAAAGAAAAAGAAACTCAGCATGCAACCCCTTCCCTCCAGATTGCAGTGGTCCCATTGTCTACCCCACCCCTCCAGCCCACCATTGCAAGATACCACTTATCTTGTTCTGAAACTTCCAAAGTGGTTCATTTCAATCTCTTTTATGAAGCGCAGACCACATGATGAATGTGCATGTAATTAGACAGCTGAAGACAAAGCAACACTTTCATGTCAGCATGGGTTTGTTTCTTTCCTGTTGCCTTCTTCTCTCTAGGTCTTTTCTCAAAATTGAAGCCTTCTCTTCCTCCTCCTCCTCCCCCTCCCCCCCGCCTTTTTTGCATTGTGTTCCTGCTAAAGGGACATGATGAAATGTGTCCATTTTTCTGAAGGGGGTAAAAAAAAACCACAATAATGGTTATGGGTTTGGATAAAGATGATTTGGGAAGACGGGATAAAGAGTGATTATGAGCTGTGGTAGGAAAGGAATCTTGTTAGCTGGGGCAGATCTACTATGAAACTAATGAAGCTTAAGCTATCCCAGAGGGACCCCAGAAGTGACTTTAGTCCACATTGCTTTTTTAATTAAAAAAAATGGGTCCAGGAGATGCAAATTGAGTTGCATGACTCAAACTGATTAACTTTTGCTGTATGTATTTCAACAATCCCAAAATTTGAGAGTCAGTAGCACAGATGTTGTACAGGTTGTTGCAAACAACCCCATTGAAGAAAATAACAGTGGTTACGCAGACCTCATTGCTGGTTGTGAAGGGGCCCCAATAACAGTTCAAGCTTCAGGGCCCCAAAAATTGTAGGTCCACCGCTGGTTGTCAGCACAGTATTGAAAGAACAGGACACCCCCGCTGCCACTGCCACCAAGAGAGATTTCAGCAACCTTTGGAAATTAGGAGGGAAACTCTGAAGAGCCTAGGGTTGTCTTCAACCAAGTTCTACTCAAAGTAGACCTATTAAAATTAATAGACCTGAGTTAGGCTCCATTCACACCTTACCTTTAATGCACATGTTGTTGTTTAGTCGTTTAGTCGTGTCCGACTCTTCGTGACCCCATGGACCATAGCATGCCAGGCACTCCTGTCTTCCACTGCCTCCCGCAGTTTGGTCAAACTCATGTTCGTAGCTTCGAGAACACTGTCCAACCATCTTGTCCTCTGTCGTCCCCTTCTCCTAGTGCCCTCAATCTTTCCCAACATCAGGGTCTTTTCCAAGGATTCTTCTCTTCTCATGAGGTGGCCAAAGTATTGGAGCCTCAGCTTCACGATCTGTCCTTCCAGGGAGCACTCAGGGCTGATTTCCTTAAGAATGGATAGGTTTGATCTCCTCCAGCACCATAATTCAAAAGCATCAATTCTTCGGCGATCAGCCTTCTTTATGGTCCAGCTCTCACTTCCATACATCACTACTGGGAAAACCATAGCTTTAACTATACGGACCTTTGTCGGCAAGGTGATGTCTCTGCTTTTTAAGATGCTGTCTAGGTTTGTCATTGCTTTTCTCCCAAGAAGCAGGCGTCTTTTAATTTCATGACTGCTGTCACCATCTGCAGTGATCAAGGAGCCCAAGAAAGTAAAATCTCTCACTGCCTCCATTTCTTCCCCTTCTATTTGCCAGGAGGTGATGCACATACCACTTTAAATAGCCATAGCCTTTCCCCAAGGAATTCTGGGAGCTGTAGTTTGTTAAAGGTTCTGAGAGTCCTGAGGAGACTGCCTATTCTCCTCCTGGAGCTATAGTCCCCAAAGTTCCCCATAAAGAAAAATTGGTTGTTGAACCACTCTAGGAATTGTAGTCCTAAGAGGGGAATAAAGGTCTCCTAGCAACTCTCAGCACCTTTAGCAAACTACAGCTCCCAGAATTCTTTGGGGGAAAGCCCTGACTGTTTAAAGTATCGTGGTGTGTTAAATGTATGGTGTGAATGTGGCCCATGGACTGCAAGAAGATCAAACCTATCCATTCGGAAGGAAATCAGCCCTGAGTGCTCACTGGAAGGACAGATCCTGAATCTGAGGCTCCAATACTTTGGCCACCTCATGAGAAGAGAAGACTCCCTGGAAAAGACCCTGATGCTGGGAAAGATGGAGGGCACTAGGAGAAGGGGACGACAGAGGATGAGATGGTTGGACAGTGTTCTTGAAGCCACCAACATGAGTCTGACCAAACTGCAGGAGGCAGTGGAAGACAGGAGTGCCTGGCGTGCTCTGGTCCATGGGGTCACGAAGAGTCGGACACGACTAAACAACAACAATGTGACCTTAGTCGTATCTAATGCCTTCAGTGAGGCTACTCTGAGTTGGACTAGCACTGGATACACTCTCAGGTTTGTGCATGCTATAGAATGAGGTAGAAGAACCCTGGGGAGGCCACTTGACTATACTGGAGTGGCTAAGATGGCTTCTTCCAGATATTGCTGGGCTCCAACTCTCCTCAGCCCCCACCCAGAATGGCCAATGACCAGGGATGATGGGAGTCCAATAACATCTTGGTGCACTTTCTTGGCTTCCCCTAGGCTATAGTGCTTGCTGTGGGCAGGGATGGAGGAAAAGGGTGTTTCTCGCATTGAATGTGGACCTTCCTAATTCTCACTTCCAAACCTGTGCAGAAACTGGAAAATAACTATCCTTCGAAACGTGCATGTTTCTGAATTTTGTCATGCAGTTCTTCAAGGAAAAAATGGCAAAATGCATATATTTAGAGGTGAGTGTACACCAGAATGTACATAGTGGTGAAGATAGCAAACAAAAATGTGTATATTAGGCAAAATTGTATTCCAAAAATATATTAGGAGTGAGGCTCATGATCTACACAAGAGTAAGACTGGGTCGAATGGGGCAGCTCCCAGGTAAATAATTGTAGGATTGCAAGCAAAGACTTGTGGGTCACCTTAAAGCCCAACACATTCATTATGGCACAATAAACGGGAGTCCATTTCCTCAAATGTTGGACTGTAAAGTTTACCTTTGAAGTAATTTGTCATAAGTCTGTCTGAATCCAATGCTCAGCTCCTGATATTTTCTACACTAAACCTTGGAATGACTTTGGGGAGACTGAGCAGAAATTCTCTCAAGCAAGAGAAACTCAAGGAAATGCATGAGTGAGTGGAGAAAATCGGAACGAGTCCCTATGGGGTTTTCCATCATGACGCTTGTTCCAAGCTCTTTTTCTCTTTCTTCTCCCTTTTAAAGGAAATTCACCTTGCTGACTAAAGGACTGAAATGGCACAAAGTCTCTGCTGGAATGAAAGTGCCACCATGTAAGATGGAGTCAAGTGGTATAGTCATGTATTTAAAGTAGTATGCACAGACAAAAAATGAAGATATGATAAGGTGAGTCGTGTAAAGTTTCCAGGCATGGGCACACTTCAGGCAGGTGGTATCTGTTTTCTTTTGTGTTCTTCATATTTTTTTTATTTGAATGCTGAGGTCCACCAAGGTGCAAAATAATGATTCAAGGGTGAAGACCAGGTTCAAAATGGTGGCTCAGGGTGTAGTGAGAAACTCTATTGTACGTAAAAAAAACAGTTAAACTGTGCCTTGAGCTCATATTGCAAATGGGTATGGCTTAGCAGGCTCTCAGGAGCCTCTACTCCCCACTTTCCTCAGCCTTTTTTCTCTTTGTGCTTCCTGGAACAAGTAAGGAGCAATGCGTACAATGGCTCCCAGCTACAAGGAAAACCGAGTGAACTGAATCTCTCTCAAAGCCTATTTTTAAAGCCTGCATCTTTGCTAATACAAAGATTGCATGATCCTTTTTGTAATGGAATCAAGTACTTTCATTTTAAGTTCTTCTTTGTATTTCTGCCAGGAGATGGAGACTTGTTTGAGGTTACGTCTGGAAACCCTGTGAATAAAACATTCACTTATTTGTAAAGCTATGTCTGTGATTTATTCTAGTCCAAGTATTTTTATGCGGAATGTTTGTTTAAAGGTGGATGAGGGCAGATGTAAATCTAACCAAGTTTGAATGTGCTTGGAGCAATCGCCGTTGTGCTTAATTCTGCAACTGGAGAGTAGGATCCCCCCTTCCAAACCTTTCTCTCTCCAACATTGAGCCCCTCCATCCTATACTCAGGTTGTATATGTTTTTATAGATCCATATATTCTAAAAAACCACCAGTCTGCATTGACCTTCATTCCAAAGAAATCGAACCCTGGGAAAGCACAGGCACCTCTGAAGCCTCTCAGAAAGAGTGTGTGCAGAAAGAGGGAGAGAATATGCATATATCTTTCCTCACTTAACATTAATGTAGTTCAGTCGCTGGTGAACATTCTCTAGCTAGGAATTTCTCAATGGCCTATTAGCACCATAAAACAGCCATTCTCCAAGAACAACAGATAATTTAATTTGGTAAGCAAGATGCTTTCAACTGCATTTAGGAATTCATTTGATAGATTTTTCAAATGAGCTCATTGGAACACAATCAGTCTGCTGATTCTTCCTGCTTGCCTCTCTCTTTTCTGTCAGGCCCAACTATGAAATCATTAAGGGCTAAGATTTTATTTCATGGGGATTAAGGAAGTGTGCAAACGAGACCACTCCTTTCTACACGTCCTGTGTGTGTATGTGATCGTGCATGTGCTTTTTCCACCCATACATTACTACAGTGCTTGGAAATGCTTATCACTTACATACAGAAAAAGTCATAATTTGCATGAAAGAGGGATTGCAGCAGGCAGCCCCGACAGCCAGGCTCCAAAGCTGCTATCTCCTCTGAAGCCTGCCTTTGGAGACCACGGCACAAAATTTCATTTCACTCCAAAGCTGGTTAGCCAAACCCCCCAAGTGCTCGCAAAATCTCCAGAGCTGATGCACACAGTTTAGTCGCCAGATCAAATGACGGCTGGTGTCCCAAATGAGGGTAAAGCTGTATCACCCACAATTTCCCAGGATATCTAATTCCTCATCATAGCCCATAGACCCCAATAGGGCTGTTGCAAAATGCCTTCTCCTAGTTTGTTATGCCATTAATGGTGGGGGAAGAATGGGAGAAATAACATCTCAAGTGGCTCAGGGGGGGAAGCTGCATGTTCAGTTTAGGTGTGTGTATGTTGTGTAGCAGGACTCGGGTGGTGCTGTGGGTTAAACCACTGAGCCTAGGGCTTGCCGATCAGAAGGTTGGCAGTTTGAATCCCAATGATGGGGTGAGCGCCCGTTGCTCAGTCCCTGCTCCTACCAACCTAGCAGTTTGAAAGTATGAAGTGCAAGTAGATAAATAGGTACCACTCCGGTGGGAAGGTAAATGGCATTTCAATACGCTGCTCTGGTTCTCCAGAAGCGGCTTAGTCATGCTGGCCACATGACCTGGAAGCTGTACGCTGGCTCCCTTGGCCAATAAAGTGAGATGAGTGCCGCAACCCCAGAGTCGTCTGTGACTGGACCTAATGGCCAGGGGTCCCTTTACCTTTACCTATGTTGTGTAGCAAGCAATCAGTCTCCCACCTTCCCCCACCCCACCCCCCACGTCATTGTTCAGCTTAAGGAAAGAACTCAGCCAGCTAAAAAGAACAAAAATGGGTTGGGTGCAAGATGAAACCCAAGAGGTTCGGCCCTCTCTCTTTAGCTGCTTGACTAAAGGAGCTGAGCACTGGCAGAGCATGCCAGTTTCGGCCATTGTAGAACTGGGAGAAATATAACAGATTCTGACATTTTCAGAGATGAAAACAGAGCATGAGCTGAATGTGGAGGAGGAGGACTGTGGGCACTGAAAATGTACCCACAGCGCATATGGCGAGCAAACAAGGGAACGCTTGATGACAACCCTGTGTCTGGAACCTACATGCTTGGAAGTAAGATTTCATGAGAGCCCAGCTGGTGTATGTTCCACCACGAGTGGAGCTTAACTTGATGTTCTACATGAAGTTGAATGAACAGCTGGGGAAAACACTGATGTCACGGGGAGTGGGAGTTTTCTCCTAAGGCTTTTACATTAGTATCAACTGGGTAACTAGTATGGTTACAGGCAGCCAACTAACCATTCCTTTTATGAGATAGTATCCTGCAGTGTTTCCCAACCTTGGCTCCCCAGCTGCTTTGGGACTACAACTCCCATCATCCCTAGCTAGCAAGACCAGTGGTCAGGGGTGGTGGGAATTGTAGTCTGAAAACAGCTGGAGACCCAAGGTTGAGAAACACTGGTATACTGGTAAGTTGACCTCTTAGCTCCCATCAGCCAGTTAGTTTATAGGAAGTAGTTAGAAATGAAGAACACAAGAAGAATCCATGGAAAGCCCACAAGTGGAACCTGAGCACAGCAGCTTGCTCTTCAGCAACTAGTATTCTTCCTCTGATAATGGGGGTAGAACATACTTGTCATGGCTAATAGTGGAGTCAGAATGAAAGATCCTTCAAAGGCAGAACCATAGCTGCCAAGTCTCCCGTTTTCCCCGGGAAATCCCCATTTTTCCAGCTGTTCCTAGCTGAAAAAACTGGTTTTTTTGTTTTTTCACGGTTTATTCTGGCACGACGGCCATTTTGGAACTGGGCAAAGCAGCATCAAAAGTCACTTCTGAGCATGCTGCGCCCAGTTCCAAAATGGCGGCAGCGCTACTTCCGGTCTGCTATTTCCGGCCCGGTCCCTTATTTCTCTGACAGCAACTTGGCAGGTATGGGCAGAACCCTTCCAACTCAGGAAAGGGGTGTGTTTGTGTGGGGAAGTGGTTTGCAGATTGGAAGAGACAGGTAAAGAGCAGAGGACTGGCGTAAGACTGAAAGGGAAGGGCATCTCCCTGGGTGCCTGGTGTGTGTGAACGGATCCGCTGCCTTGTAGGAATGTCAGAACTATCCACTGCTCTCTTTCCTCCAAATGAAATGAAGCCACCTTTGTGGTGCAGAGAGAGAGAGAGATGGGACAGGGCCCACTCAGTCACTCACCTGAGAGGCCAACAGTGATCTGGCTCCACCTCTATCAGCCATCCCATCTGACTGCAGTAGAGGAAGAGATGGGGTGCAGAGCCTCTCCACTGACTGAGATGAGAAGCAGTGCTACTCCACCGGATTGGAAGGCCTTTTGGCTCCTCCCCTTCATGATATGATAGCCATGTTCAAATATATAAAAGGATGTCATATAGAGGAGGGTGAAAGGTTGTTTTCTGCTGCTCCAGAGAAGCGGACACGGAGCAATGGATTCAAACTACAAGAAAGAAGATTCCACCTAAACATTAGGAAGAACTTCCTGACAGTAAGAGCTGTTCGGCAGTGGAATTTGCTGCCAAGAAGTGTGGTGGAGTCTCCTTCTTTGGAGGTCTTTAAGCAGAGGCTTGACAGCCATATGTCAAGAATGCTTTGATGGTGTTTCCTGCTTGGCAGGGGGTTGGACTGGATGGCCCTTGTGGTCTCTTCCAACTCTATGATTCTATGATTCCATGGAATTGTTTTATAGTGTATTTTGATGGCTACTGGCCACAGCGACTATGTTCTACCCAGCGGCAGACCAAGCCAATTGAGTGTCTGGGGCAGCACGCGTGCCCTGAGCCCAGAGGTGGGACCAGCCACCCATGCATAGCTGCCAAGTTATCCCTTTTTAAAGGGATTTTCCCTTATGCTGAATAGGCTTCCTCGCGAGAAAAGGGGAAACTTGGCAGCTATGCACCCATGGGGCGTGGCGAGCCAGGGCAATACACTCCATGGGGTCTCCAACGAGTCTGCCTGCCTCCTCCCACTACAGCTGAGGGGGAGGTGGCGGACGGATCATTTGGTGCAGCGTGGAGCCTGTGGGTGCCCAAGCCACCACATCACTCCCAGGAGAGATGTGTGGCACGGGCGTGCTGCAGGCCCTACGGTGAGTGCTGCCCGGCATTTTGTCACCCCCCTCAGTGGTGTCACCTGGGGTGGACCGCCCCCACCGCTCCCCCCTTCCTCCACCCCTGCTTCTACCTCTAGAATGCCCCTGAGTACCAGAAGTAGGCAAAGTGCTGTTGCTGGACTAGATGTGGCACCTTCCTATCAAGATATCATAAACGCTTCCAAAGTAAAACTGTCAGGGCAGCTGAAATGGCTTACTCATCTTATATGACAAGTGTCATAGTTTTTGTGGAACATCAAGTTATTTAAGCGTTACACACTAGGGATCATGTCTCAGAATTCCTTTGTGGCCAGAAAGAGCAGCTTATTAATGTTTCTGAGAAACACATTGCAAAATGTGCCCTGAAAATTAGAGGTGGAAGATAATGGAATGTGCGGAGATCTGGCTCTCATGAGCCCACAATGATGTCATGGAGGTAGGGGTGGGAGAATCTATCAGTTTCAGTCTCTCATTTTTTTTCCAGTTTTAAGTTCAACTCTCCATATTTCAAATCAGTTTGTGTTGTTATTTTTTTAAGACCTCATGTAAACTCATCAGCTGTTTACTGCAAATTTCTGCTCGTTTATGCGTGCATTTTTGTCTGTTATACACATTTTTGCATATTATATAATGCATAACGGCTGGAGAATGTGCAAAATGCAGCTGAGATATGCACTTTCCCTAAGGCCTGTTGGAGATTATGTATACTAACCAGGAAATGTGCACAGTTCCCTCTTTGTAGATGACTATGTGGACATTGTCCACAAAGCCTGCTGAACATCCATGTTTGTTATGCATATCAACCACTTGGCTTACATTACCCTATAAAAAAAGAACTCCTAATGGGTGGGTGGGTGCATATGTATGTGTGTGTGTGTGCCCTATAATGAACGCTCACTCCTCTGACTGTGGGCGCCCTTTGCGGGACCGCGTGCATCACCCCCCGAGCCTCGTGGGACGTACCAGCCGCTTGTGCTGTCCCACCCCTCTGATGCCGCAGCCGTCAGGGGGTTCCCGCCAAAGTTCAATTTGAATTATCCAATCCGCAGCATTGGTGGAGGCGGGGCCAGCCAAGTGGGCTGTCAGTGAGCAGGCTTCACTCCGGTCCGCTCATGATGTTTATAAGGGGGTGGAGCCAACAAAAGAGCACCCTGTCAGTTGTCAGTTGCGCAGGAAAGGGGGTGGACTGCCTGCGTACACAAATATCTTGCAGTGCCCCCAACCTGGATCTGATTAACCCTTCAGCTGGGGGGCTGGGAGAGATACACACCCAATGCCTGAGCCAAGGTTTTTCCTACATCTGAAAGAGTTAATAAAGTTGTGGCCAATTTAATCCCATAACACGCTGTCATGAGTTATTCTTTCTTCCTGGGGGTCTCTAGGGGGTCAGGGGGTCTCCGCCTGGGCACAAAATTTATATAGCATACCAATTGCATGGACAGAGACTGGTGTTAACATATTGCACTTTCATTTACTTAAAATATTTTAAGGCCATTTATCTAGGCATATGACCATAGAAGGCTGACATATACTGAATCAGATCATCAGACCACGTAGCTCAGTATTGCCTTCACTGACTGGCAGAAGCTCTCCCAGATTCCAGGGAGGGGTCTCTCCCAGCCCTACTACTTGGAGATGATGGGGAATCAAACCTAAGACCTCCTGCATGCAAATTAGCTGATCTGCCACTGAGCTACGGCCTTTCCCCTTAGAAGCAAAACAAAAGATACAGGAATAGGACAAAATGTAGAACTTCAAATACACTCGAAATCAATGCTTGTCATAAAAATCAAAAAGTGATGTGTAAGAAGTTCTATACTATGTATGGAGGTCAGTGACAGGGCCCTGCTGCTGTGATCATACCCACCCACCCATTGGTTGTTCTGAGATTTAAGACTCCGCACAAAAGGACCGACATTGAACGGAAAGAAGCTAAAGAGAAGACACAGTCAGAACCCAGAAACCGTCTTTCAAAAAGAAGGGAAGAGAAGACTAGAGGGAATGTGTGCAGATACCATGCCATGTCATAATTTGGCTGTTGTTTCTGAAGCTCGCTGAGTCACAGATGTTACCTTTAACAACTGATTTGTCAATCGTCACCCACTTTCTGACAATGACATTGAAAGGATAAAGAGCTCAGCTGAAACTGCATATCCGTTTCCTTCCTAACCTGATGCTGAATTTAGCAGCAAAATGACTCGAGCAAAATAGCAGGAAGGAATGACTTCCTTCTTTTGCTACTTTCCTTCTCTTGAAATTCTGGATAGCACTTGTGGACATCTTTTGTCCATTCCTGCATGAAAGATACCTGGTCCTTGAAATTATATCCATCACATTACCAAAAGACCATTGGTCCATCTAGCTCAGTAATGTCTAAACCAGTGTTTCCCAAACTTGGGTCTCCAGCTGTTTTTGGACTACAGTTCCCATCATCCCTGACCACTGGTCCTGCTAGCTAGGGATGATAGGAGTTGTAGTCCAACCATTGCTGGATACCCAAGTTTAGGAAACCCTGGTGTAAACTGATTGGTATAAACAGCTCTCCAGGGTTTCAGAAGAGGGAATTGTGAGTCCTACCTGGAAATGCCAGGTATCAAACCTCTAAGCTATGCATTACCTCTAAGCTATGGTTCTTCTCCCATTTGATACGTGAAAAATGCTGCAGAAGAAAGAGTTAACCCCATTCTCTGCAGTGCCAGAATTCCAGTCCCGTTCTGAGAGGGTGCTGCAACTACATTTGCCATTTTGAGAAGCTACAGAAAATTCAGTGGTTATTTTCCTGGTGCTTCATCTTAAGGTTTAAAGAAATATAAGAGGGAGAGAAAGAAGTCCCAAGCTGCTCATTTTTTTAGATTTCAAGAAGAGTCATGCACCAGTGTGCTAAGCAAACGGGCCAAGAGGAACAGAGTGCTGTAGAATGAATTCATCAGTAATGGAGATTCAAAATGCATTTGGGTGACACAAATGTGATGGGTGCAAATTAGACACAATAAAATAATTGAGCATTATTCTTTGTATAATTAATTTGTTACTTGCTGACATTAATTGCACCCTTCCTTTCAAATCCCCGAGTTGCAATTCTCAATCAAATGCTTCCTAAGCTCCTTGAAAGGCAACGTGTGGGACATGATGGGGGGACGTTGGTTCCTTGGACACCTCCAGGGGCCTGCTAAATTATTCCTCCTTGTCCAGACTTTGTTCCTGAGTTTGTATATTTTAAGATTTCAGCATTTCAAAATATGGTCCATTACTCTGATGCGTAGCTGAAAAAAGACAGGCATGAATGGGAATGTCTTGTTTTATTGGGTATTTTCAACAGTGTGGTGCAGCAGCAAAATAAGCTAATGCTATTCTAGGTTGCATCAACAGAAGTAATGTGTCCCAATCAAGGGAAGTAATTGTACCACTCTATTCTGCTTTGGTCAGACCCCATCTCAAGTACTGTGTCCAGTTCTTGGCAGCAGAATTTAAGAAGGATATTGACCAGCTGCAATGTTTGCCGAGGAGGGCAACCAAGATGATAAAAGGTCTGGAAACCAAACCTTATGAGGAACAGTTGAGGGTATGTTTAGCTGTTGTTCTGGCTCTCCCATGATTTCCCAACTTCCCCCCTCATCTGCCTCTGAACTGCAACCTCCCTCAAAGCCCGCACACCCGCAATTTCCAGTGTCTGCATCTGCGCAGACGTGATTTATGGCATTGGCATCGGCACAGACATGATTTTCTGCATCTGTGCATGCGCAGATGCGATTTCTGGCACCACAGAAGCGAGTCCCCACACTGCACTGTGCTGGTTTAGCGCAGCGCGTGGGGACTCACCAAAGCAGGTGACTTGGTCCGGGAGTGGCTCGTGGGCCAGTTAAATGACCCCCATGGGCCTTAGGTTGCCTAAGGTAAAGGGACCCCTGACCATTAGGTCCATTTGTGACCAACTCTGGGATTGCGGCACTCATCTCACGTTATTGGCCGAGGGAGCCGGCGTACAGCTTCCAGGTCATGTGGCCAGCATGACAAAGCCGCTTCTGGCAAACCAGAGCAGTGCACGGAAACGTCGTTTACTTTCCCGCTGTAGTGGTACCTATTTATCTACTTGCACTTTGACGTGCTTTCAAACTGCTAGGTTGGCAGGAGCTGGGACCAAGCAATGGGAGCTCACCCCGTCGCAGGGATTCGAACCGGTGACCTTCTGATCAGCAAGCCCTAGGCTCTGTGGTTTAGACCACAGCGCCACCTGCGCCCACAGCGCCACCCCTGATCTATACTGTCTTCATCTTCCTCCTCCCAGGAAGGGTCATACTGGGGAGGCATTCTCCACCATTGCATCAGATTGCCTTGACCAGCACTGAGTGCTAACCTCCTCTAGAGAGTCAGCTTCAGAGCCAAACTCTCCAGCAATTTGTCTTCTTCCCATCATAAATGATAGCAAACTCTAGACCTTCCTGCCAGCTCCTGCCATCCAATGCCAAGAAAGGAGCCAACGTGTGCCATCTTTGCTGTTGTACAAAGGATAAATATAGTCAAAGTCAGATTAATATTTCCAACATTACTCATTTCTCCTTGATAGAGAAGCAAAGATCATGCACAAGATGACAGAAACCCATCTGGGATTGTAAAAGTCACCATATGGATGTCTTTAGCTAATTATAGTTATTTATTTATTTTTATATGAAGGAATTGAAAAAGAGAGATCCATCCATTTTAAAATAATAATAATAATAATAATAATAATAATAATAATAATAATAATAATAAATACTATATATATTTTTTCCTAACAGTGTTTGCCTCGAATCTCAGGATACCAACAGATGGGTTGAATACAACATCTTGTTGTGTGTTTGCTCACCTCTTATTCACAGTTCCTTCATTTCACATAATGCAGAATTTCCTCGTGTCACCCTTTAGCTTTTAAAACAAAATTTTAGCAGACAGGGAATATATTCCAATTCAAAGTATTCTATGGAATAGCAGTGGGAAGCATCAAGTTCTGCATATGGAATAATGTTGGTATAGTATAATGTTGGGTTTTGGAGCAGAAGCAGAGCAACCCAATGTCAAAGCCCTGTGTTATGTCCTGACCTGACCTCAAGCAGAAGCCAAGATGTAGGGCCTTGGACAGGTGTAGGACCTTGGACAGTTCCAAGAGAACAGTATGTATTATCTGAGGAGGCTGCGATCATTAAGTTCCAAGCCTAAAACTGCCTCCCTGCAACACTGACCCTCTGATCTTTAGCCATTGCTCTGGACCTTGAGTTCTGCCTGAAATAAACTATGTGTGTGTAGACAGCTTGCAGGCTCAACACGGCAGGCAGAACCCAACCCAGGACATCTTGCTGCATGAAGTGAAGCTCAAGATCCCACCAACCCCCAGACTGGTAGTTAACTGACATTGGCTCCAACCCATAAAAGCATAAGAGCATAAGGCGAACCTGCTGGACCAGACCAATGGCCCATCTAGTCCAGGAACCTGCTCTCACGGTAGCTGGCCAGATGCTTGTGGGAAGCCTGCAAGCTAGATATGAGCCCAACAACGTTCTGCACACCTACGATTCCCAGCGCCTGCTATTCAGAGGCATTGTTGTCGTTTAGTCGTTTAGTTGTGTCTGACTCTTCATGACCCCATGGACCAGAGCATGCATAATACCTCTAAAAGTGGAGGTAGAACATAGCCAACTCAGGCCCCACATATCTGAAATAATGCCTCCTTCTCTACAGCATCCTGAGATTGGCGGGTGGGGCCCTCTTGGTAGTTCCTCCACCCTCAGAGGCTTGAGGGGCACCTGGAGAAAGAGTATTCTCTGTAGCAGCTCCTAAGCTATGGAACTCCCTCCCCGCAGGGTTATGTCTGGCATCTTCATTATACAGCTTCCAAAGAATGGTGAAGATGCACCTCTTTACACACTTGCACGCGTGTCTGTTCAAATATAGAAAAGGATGCCATATAGAGGAGGGAGAAAGGTTGTTCTCTGCTGCTCCAGAGAAGCGGACACGGAGCAATGGATTCAAACTACAAGAAAGAAGATTCCACCTAAACATTAGGAAGAACCTCCTGTCAGTAAGAGCTGTTCGGCAGTGGAATTTGCTGCCAAGGAGTGTGGTGGAGTCTCCTTCTTTGGAGGTCTTTAAGCAGAGGCTTGACAGGGATATGTCAAGAATGCTTTGATGGTGTTTCCTGCTTGGCAGGGGGTTGGACTCTATGATTCTATGATTCTAAGAATCAGCATTTAGCAAATGAGTTTGCAGTGAGTGCTGAGCATTGTGAAGCGGACAGTGAATCATTACAATCCCCAAGAGGGTGAAAACATTATACATTTGGAAGTGAGCAACAGCATATGTTTACGCTTCCTTAAAATCAGCCTGAGGCCATTTTATTTTTTAAAAATGTCACTCTCCAGGATAATGCCGAGCATGAAGCAAAATATGAGTGTTTCTACATGCTTACCTTTTGTACATCTGTTTTTGTCTTTGTTTTTTAGCTTAGCTCTAATTGCACAGCCAGAGATACATTTGTTACTCTCAACAAGGAGCATGCTATTTAATGATTTACAATGGAGGGAAAGCATCACCGTGGAAGGAGCTGAGATATATCGTCATATATCATTAATAGTGCATTAACCTGCAAGGCGCTTGGTGAGCACTGTTGATCTTGTCACAACAACAGTGGGTACAGGGTGGGCTCCAAGGTTGGGGGCTGCTCTACTCAGATTCCAAAGCAGATTCGCCTGATCTGGTCTAGGCAGATTGTAACCAAGATCAGGTCAATGGCAGACTTCAGAATCGGTCTTAAGGGCTATGTGCTGACTCTATTTCACCCTTTAAAAAAAATCCTTTAGAAGTTCAAAAATATTGTATGGTATTCAGAGCAGACCCGTTGAAATATTATTATTATTATTATTATTATTATTATTATTATTATTATTATTACAGTGGTACCTCCGGTTGCAGACGGGATCCGTTCCGGAGCTCCGGTTGGATCCTGAGGTTTCCGCAACCGGAGAGACCGCTTCTGTGCATGCGCATGCAGTGGAAGACAGTAGACCGCTTCTGCGCATGCGAGTGGTGTGGTAGAGTGCTTCTGCACATGCACTCGTGGCGAAACCTGGAAAAATACTTCCAGGTTTGCCACGTACGTATCCCGAAGGATACGTAACCGGAGGTGAATGTAAGTAGAAGTACCACTTATCACCTGCCTTTCACCTTTATGCACTATTGCATGGGTAGGCAAACTAAGGCCCAGGGGCAGGATCTGGCCCAATCGCCTTCTAAATCCGGCCCGTGGATGGACTGGGAATCAGTGTGTTTTTACATGAGTACAATGTGTCCTTTTATTTAAAATGCATCTCTGGGTTATTTGTGGGGCATAGGACTTCGTTCATTTCCCCCCCTAAAATATAGTCCGGCCCCCCACAAGGTCCGAGGAACAGTGGACCGGCCCCCTGCTGAAAAAGTTTGCTGACCCCTGCAACTATTGCATCAAGACTCTCAATGCGCAGTGTTGAATGGATGTGTAGCACCCTTGTGCACTTGTTAAACATTGTCAAATGAATGTTGGTGTTCTTATATGGAGGATCACGTTAAGATTGGGTCTGTGCCCTCTATTGTACTCCTTTGCATGCCCACCACAGACAGGGGAGAGAAGACTTAAGTGAGCTAAAGAAATTGATAGCAGATTTCCCTTGTGTAGGCCAACTTAGTGCCCTCCATATGTTTTGGACTACAATTGCGCGATCAGTGGAATAACGACACCAGACAACGTTCTATGGGATTAAAATTGACCACAACTTTATTATGATTCAGATGGAGGGAGACCTTGGCACAGGCATTGGGCATTTATCCTTCCCAGCCCCCAGCCGGGGGTCTGGGTAATTTCCAGGTTATCCAGCATATGTGGGGGTTGGGCTAGCTCTGGAGAACATATGTTCAAGCAGATAGCCCGCCCCCTTTTTCTCCGCCGCTGGAGGGGGAGGGAAATTAGGCCCCTGGGTGAGTGGTCAATTCCTTCCCCCCCCCCTAGACCCCTTTAACTGGAATCCTGGTATCGCCAGGTAAGCCTGGTAAGGCCTGCAGCTGCCAAAGTTGTGACGATTTGCTACGGGAAAGGCGAAACCTGCCAATGCAGGGAAATTCCTTTCCGGCCCTTCAACAGCAGCCTTGTCGTAGCAGCACCTGCATGCGTGTTCGCCTGTGGAAGAAAAGGGGTTAACCTGCAATGTAAGCATTAATTTTTTGGGAGTGGAGGGTGGGAAAGCTCTGGAGCCGTCGACTGCTTCCCAGGTATGTCTCGCCTTCTGCTGTGGGCACTGGATGGTTACTTCCTCCTACCTGGCCAATCCCACCCTGGCAACACCTCCCCCAGCTGGATTGGACGCCTGGCTGTGTGGGCGGAGACCACAGGTATCCAGCCCAAGAAGGTGGTGCCAGCCTCTGAACTGCTGGGGGCTGCCTGAGGCGCGACCGCACAAAATGCACACCCCTTTTATATGGGGAACGGTCATTCCCATCAGCCCTGGTGCTTGCTGGGGCTGATGAGAGTTGAATTCTGGAGCATCTGGAGGTCATCAGTGAAATGAAGGCTGGTGGTTGCTCAGTCACTGTATAAGATCTGGAATATTAAGGGGAAAATATGATTCCTAATGTTTCCTGTTCCTCTTTGAAAACTGGACCAGGTCTTCTGGAATTTCAGAATCTTGGGAGAAATCAGATGAAGAGCATGGAAGCAGGTCATTGGATCATGATTCTTGTAAGTCACATTAATGCACAGACAGAGGCCCCATTTGAACGCTACATATAAAGCAGCATCATACCACTTTGAACAGTCATGGCTTCCTCCCAAGGAATCCTGGAGACTGCATCCCACCTGGGGCCGCCCTTTTCATTTCCCACTATGCAACAGAATGATGCTACTACATAGAGAGCATTCTGAGAAATTAAAAATGTCATATTGCAGATCCAGCCACACAGCAGGAGGGGGTCCAGGACAAGTGTGTTCAACACTGCAGGAAGAGGATTCTAGATGTCAGTACCCACTATAATCATTGTGAGCTAAAAGTTTGCAAATAAAAAAGAGCCAGTGTTAGTGTAGTGGTTGGAGTGTTGGAGTAGCACCTGAGAGAGCAGGGTTAAAGTCCCCAAATCAGCCATGAAGCTCACTGGGTGGCCTTGGACCAGTCAATCACTGCCTCTCAGCTTAACCTACCTCACAGGGTTTAATTGTGTTGATTAATTAAGGAGAGGGAGAATCATGTATGTCACCTTGAGGTCCTTGGAAGAAAAAGGAGGGGTATGAATAGAATAGAATAGAATAGAATAGAATAGAATAGAATAGAATAGAATAGAATAGAATACTGGCCTGTTCTGTACATACCAAAGTGATTTTTCTAGAGCATGAGAGAAGGGTTAATTTTATTTTACTTTCCCCCCTCTTCATGCTAATAAATAGGCCTTGAAGATATGAAGGCCCTATCCCACCTGGACCAGGCAGGATCATTTTCCTCCTAATTGCTGCTTCCCCCTCTTCTGCCTCCCCATCCATTCTAAGCCGCTTTAAGCCCCCGCCGGGTCTGCAGTCTGGAAAACCGAGAAGGAGAATCCTTTAAGAATGGAGGTATTCATGTTACATTTGTTGGGCAAAATGGATGTGTAATTACATTACTGCCATGCACGAAGATAATAAGGCAGGCCAGATGTGAGTGGTGCGCCACACTTCTTGGCCTGGGGCTAAAGCTGTGTGGTGCCAGATGGCAGTGATGCCGAGACGCTGGGCAGAGAGGGGAGAGGGACAGGCAGCATGCTTTCTGAGCGCAATTGCACACACACACAATCTCAGACCAAGGCCCCATTCATTGACAGCTCTGCAGCCTGTTGGCTCATCTGCCTCACTTGGCAATTCTAAGTATGAGCTGCAAAAGAGCCTCCCTCTCTTCTGAAGGCAGAACCACGCAACTGGAATAGGGGTGTACGGTTTAACGTCTGGCCTCGGATGCGCGACCGTCGAGATACTATCCTCATCAATCTGGTTTTCAGATCCTCCCAGCGTGCTGCAAGCAGATGGGTGGCACAACAAACAGCATTTTGCTGCTTAAGACAGTGTTGGCCAAATTGGGTCTCCAGCTGTTTTGGGACTACAATTCCCATCATCCCTGACCACTGGTCCTGTTAGCTAGGGATGGCGGGAGTTGTAGTCCATAAACAGCTGGAGACCCAAGTTTGGCCAACACTGGCTTAAGATGATGTAGAACAGGCTTCCTCAACCTCGGCCCTCCAGATAGTTTGAGACTACAATTCCCATCATCCCTGACCACTGGTCCTGCTAGCTAGGGATCATGGGAGTTGTAGGCCAAAAACATCTGGAGGGCCGAGCTTGAGGAAGCCTGATGTAGAAGATGACACAGGAGAAGGGCCCTAGTGGTGGAACAACTGCCTTGCATGCAGAAGGTCCCAGATTCAATCCTTGGCATCTCCAAGTTGGAACAATGTTCCCCTGCATGAAAACTTGGGGAGCCACCACCAGTCAGCCTAGACAATGCTGCGCTAAAAGGACTAGTGGTCTAACTTGTTATAAGGCCACATTCATACCATATACTTAAAACAGTATCATGCCACCCTGTCCTCTGCCGACCCCTCAAAGCCAGTGGCCACACAGGGCAGGGCCTCGGTGGTAGCAGCCTCTCCTCCTCATCATCTCCTGTTCTCCAGCAGCCACTATAAGCTGCCTAAGGGAAGAGGCCAGCAGCAGCAGAGAGGCAACAAGGATGCTCACTCGCCTCAGCTCAGGACAAGCACCAATTTATCCTTCTCCCTGAGTTTGGCAGCAGCAGCACTGGCACGGGAAATAGAGACATTCCGGGATCAAATCGGAAGCTGGGATGGCTTTCCTACTTCTGGGACTGTCCCTGGAAAATTGGGACACTTGGAGGGTATGGTAAGAAGAACCCTTCCTTCAAACCCACCTTTTCCTACACGTCCTTCCCACCATCTTCCCTCCCTATTTTTGCTAGATTAGTCCTGCTAATCCTGTCTTTTCTCACTCTCTCTGTGAGCTCAGGCAGTGATGTGTAACTTGTGGGAAGGGCCCACCTACAGGGCAGGGTTAAGTATTGTTGTTCTGATGTGGCATTATAATTCATGGATAAGTAGCACTGGTATTCACATCAATTTTTTTTTTTAAAGGGTACATCAAGATGTCTAGGGGCAAAGCACACTGCTCCAAAACATGTTTCCTCTGTTTTAGTACACAAAAACTGTGTGTTCCCTATGCAATTTTAATTTGTGTTTTGGATGCTTCAAAGAACCACCTCACCAGACAAGTCCTTGTGCCATTCCTTGCATGTATTCATCGTCGTAACAGGGCTGGGGAACCTCAGGCCAAATACATCCCTCCATGCCTTTCTAATTGGCCCCTTGAGCTTTTCACAGGCCCCACCCCTCTGAAGTCCCACCCTCTCTCCCCCAGGCCACATCTTCCAGTGGCCTTGCTTCTACATTTTCTCTGAGTCCCTTTGCCTGGCATTAATCAGTAGAGTGTAATGATGGACCTGGGCTGGATCTAGACACATTATTTAAAAACAAAAACAAAAAACATTTCAGCAAAACGCGTTGTAAACCTTATAACGGGAAATCAGGTTGCCGAAAGACAGAACTCCACAGCGTCATCTGGTGTCACAGTTTTATAACACATTTAAAACGCTTTTTAAAAAACAACAACAATGTAGCTGTGTGCCTGGAAGCTACTGTGCATAATGTTATTACAGTGGTGCCTCGCAAGACGAATTTAATTCGTTCCACGAGTCAATTCGTTTTGCGAAAAATTCATCTTGCGAATCGCAGTTTCCCATAGGAATGCATTGAAATTTCTTTTTTCTTTTGCCCATAGGAATGCATTAATTAAATTTCAATGCATTCCTATGGGAAACTGCAATTCGCAAGACGAATTTTTCGCAAAATGAATTTGTCTTGCGAGTCACCATCAGATCGCAAAACGCATTCGTCTTCTGAAAAATTTATCTTGCAGGGCATTCGTCCTGCAAGGTACCACTGTATTCTTACAAAATCCCCCTAGTTAAACTGGAATTCAGGGCCAAACAGGCCAGAGGGGCTCTATTGCATGGACTATTATTATTATTATTATTATTATTATTATTATTATTATTATTATTTATATCCCTAAACAGGGCTGCCTTAAGATGGGGATGGGGACCTATGGTTCCCAGGGACCAAATGTCTGGTTTCTATCTGGTCCTCGGGTCTCTTTTTGCAGACCACATACCCTCTTTGCAAATGGCACCCTTTACTGGCCCTTGCTTTTCACCTCCTCTGTTTTGGCCTGGCTGGAATGTATATTTGAACTATGGTGATGCCAGCATGCCCCAGAGACACTTGTGTCTGATAGGGAGCCCCATAGCTCTGCCCCACAGCATGGACTGCACTGGCAGCCTCTCTCTGGAGTTCTGGACAGGGAGCCTTTTGCTGGCCCTGCCTCAGGATGTGAGGGATTGAACCTGGAACTTTCTAATACAAAACAAATGCTCTGCCGTGGGACTTCAGCCCTTCCTGGAGGCAGCCTTATACCGAGTCAGACCCTTGAATTATTGACTGATTGATTGCAATACCACCAGGTAAATGAGGTGTTTAAGGAAGATAAAAAGAAGTAAGATCTAGGTTGGAGACAGATTTATTGGATGATAAGAGGAAAATGTTATCGAAAATGTACAAATTACTTTTGGAGTGGCATACTAAAGGTGAAGAGGTTAAAGGGGTGATGATACAATGGGCTAAAGATTTTGGATATAATATTCAGTTAGGAAAGGCTGGGAATGAAGCCTTTCGTGGGAAAGGCTGTGGAATGAAGGTATTAATTTTACTGCATGCAGTACACTTAAAGAAAATATGGCAAAAAAATGATGTATAGATGGCATTTTACACCATCAAAACTTGCTAAAATGTATAAGACAAGATATAATGAGTGTTGGAAATGCAAAGGAAAGGAAGGTATATTTTACCATATGTGGTGGACTTGCAAAGAGGTAAAGGCTTTCTGAGAAATGATATATAATGAGTTAAAGAAAATGTTTAAAAACACTTTTGTTTAAAAAACCAGAAGCTTTTTTATTGGGTATGGTATAGTATAGTATAGTAGGTGAAGAGATAGCAAAAAATAAAAATAAAATAAAAGACTGTTCATACCGGTATATGCAACAACCGCAGCAAGAACTCTTTCGCCCCAAAATTGGAAACAACAAGAAGTACCAACGAAACAAGAGTGGCAGATGAAAATGATGGACTTTGCAGAACTGGCGAAGCTGACGGGAAAAATCCGAAACCTGCATGATCAAGAATTCCAAAAAGACTGGAGTAAATTTATACAATATTTGAAAGATCATCAATTAACAACACTAGTAGGGTTATCTGAAGAATTGTAATGAGAATTTTTTTACCTTTCTATATTTACTTAAACTGTGAGGTATTTCGTAATGAGTTATATTAGAATTGGAAAATATATAAAATGCTGTGATATAAAGGTTAGTTTTGAAAGCCAAGAAGCGGGAGGGAAGGAAGTTGACAGGCTCCAAAGAGCCAAACCTAAGACCTGCTGCATCAGATCCCTCCAAGTGTCCCTATTTTCCAGTGACAGTCCTGGATTTACAGAAGCCGTCCCAGTTTTTATTTGATCCCGGAATGTCCTGCTTTTCCTTAGGTTGTCCCTATTTTCATCAGAGAAATGTGGGAGGGTATGGCTGCGGTAGGGATTTCCCCCTAATATGTAGTGAAAAGAAACAAATTCATAACCAAGCTGATGGGCAACGTTCTGTCCCTCTCTGTTATATAATACAGTCAAACCTCAGCTCCCAAACACCTCCATTTTGGAACATTTCGGCTCCCAAACAACGAAAACCCAGAAGTAAATGCTCCGGTTTTCGGACATTTTTCAGAAGCCAAATGTCCCATATGGCTTCCGCTTGAGTGCAGGAGACTCCTGCAGCCAATTCGAAGCCGCATCTCGGTTGTCGAACCAATCAGAAGCCGAACGGGCTTCCGGAACTGATTACGTTCGAGAACCGAGGTTTGACTATGGTATAACAGGAACCCTGGCACTGGGAGGGAGTTTGTGTATCTTCGTAAGGTTTCAAAATGTTTGCTCATTTTGTTACCTACCTTTCTTTGAGCACATGCAACAAAGTGAAATCACATAATACTTCTGTATTTCTTCTTACACTCGGTTCAGTCTGTTGTCAAAGTACAGTACGACACCCACCCAGTCTAAAGCAATTCACAATAATAGAGACTACCTTCTCCAGGAAAGAAAGCTAAAGACATTGCTACAGTCGGGGTTATTGTCTACCTAATCTGTATACCATTTAAAGGTACTTTAAAAGCTCCTATCACCATGGTATCTAATCTGTTCCGATAACGAGCATTCGGTGTGCAGCCTTTAAGTGGCATATTTGAAAGCATTTATGAAATGCCCAGCAATTTCTGCTTTATTTGCTGGAGCTGCCACAACTCAAGATCACATTTTGCTTTTTGTATATTAGTCATTTTGGTGGGAATGTTAGAGATTCTAAAAGCATAACACAAAGAGGAGAGAATCCAAGTCAGGCCTATTAACAGTGTTTGGTTTAATCCAGGCACGTCCAGCAGGTAGATCGTGATCTACCAGTAGATCACTGGATGTCTGTGGTAGATCACTGCCCCCCCCAAAAAAAAAGCTCAGCAAGTTTGGCTCCCCTAAAAGAAGCTCATCATTTTTGCCCTGCACCCATTTAAAAAGTGGCTTTCCCCCACCCTAAAAAAGAGATCAAAAACTTTGACCTGAACCCCTAAAAAGGGGGTAGATCACTGCCAGTTTTTAACTCTGTGAGTAGATCGCAGTCTCTTGGGAGTTGGCCACCCCTGGTTTAATCCAACGGCTGGTTCACTTAGAAGATACAGTGGTGCCTCGCAAGACGAAATTAATTCATTCCGCGAGTTGTTTTGTATTGCGAAAATTTCGTCTTGCAGTTTTCCAATTTAAACAAATCAAAGCAAAAAAAATGCAAAAAAAAATCGTCTTGTGAAGCACGGCCACAGAAAAATTCGCCTTGCGAGTCAACAAAAAGATCGCAAAACGCTTTCGTCTTGCGAGTTTTTCGTTGCACAAGGCATTCGCCTTGCAAGGTACCACTGTAATAGCGCTTTTCACAGTCAAGAACATCAGGAGCTGCCTCATGCCAAGTCAGATCCTTCATCCCTCAATCCACGCGGAGAAGCCAACTCCTAGAGGCCGATGTCCCTTTGCCCTCCCCACAAAATACTTGAGGGTGCCACTCCCCTCAATCTTTGTTTGTTTGTTTGTTTGTTTGTTAGATTTATATACCTTCCCCTCATCAGAAGACCTCAGGGTGGTTCACAGAATAAAATACAGGATAAAAACAAGTAAATAAGTAAAACAAAACACCAAAACAATAACCCCTGCTTCCCACAGACAAATTTAAAAGGCTTTAGAATATTAATCAGCCAAAGGCCTGCTTGAAGAGGAATGTTTCCCCTGATGCCTAAAATATATAATGAAGGTGTCAGGTGAACCTCCCTGGGGAGAAAATTCCACAAATGGGGAGCCACTACAGAAAAGGTCCATTCTCGTGTTGCCGCCCTCTGGACCTCATGTAGAGGAGCCACGCAAAGAAAGGCCTCAGATGATAAACTCAGAGTCCAGGACAGTTTATATGGGGAGAAGCGGTCCTTCAGGTATGGAGGTCCTGAGTCATTTAAGGCTTTACAGGTCAAAGCCAACACTATGAATTGGGCCCAGAAACTAATTGGCTGCCAGTGCAGTTGGGCCATTGCCATTCAAATAGTGTGCATGTGACGTGTCTAGTGCTCAAATATATGGGGCAGAGCGGGTGCATGCATGTTGCGCACACCCATATGTAATCATGTGCAATGTTTTATGGATAGAGCCCAACACTTTATCCAAGTCTCTTCAGGTACAGGTGTGAGACACTTGTTCATTTTTATTTCACCTCCCAGTAGGACCGATTTCAGACACTCCCCCCCCCCATTGTCTTCCAAACAGAAGACTTTGGCCTCTTCAGCAGTCCTAAGCGCCATTTCCCCTGCAATCCCTGCCCATAGCTGTCAAGTCCCGGTTAGAAAAATACAGGATCAGCAGTGCCGGCACCGGAAGTCGCTTCTACGCGCTCTGCCCATGTCTGGGCACCAGAAATCGGCACCGACATGGGCAGAGCGGTACCGGAAGTTGCTTCTACACATGTCTGGACATGCGTAGAAGCGACTTCCAGTGCCGGCGCTGCTCAATTTCCGGTGCCCAGGCATGGGCAGAGCAGCACCAGAAGAAATCCAGGGGGATTACGGGATATTTCACCATTCGGGATGACAGCGGGAAACGGCTTTAAAAACGGGGGTTTCCCGGGGGAAACGGGAGACTTGGCAGCTATTTCCCTGCCACAAAAAAAGAGAAATTCTTACATACACAATAGCTAAACATCTTTGTAACTCTGCCTGAAAACATTCACACTGCTGCATGCTGTGTAGCATTCATTCCTCATTTAGAGAGAAACCTCTGACATGGCATTTGAATGAAAACAATTTAATATTGGTGTGTGCCCATTACAGAGTCTGTCACATTACCAGGAGTATTCAGGCATATTAAGGCTTTGGGACACTCAACGAAAGATGCCCATTGTCCTGTTCAGAACAGTAAAAACATCAGCACCTTCTCTACCCACCCAGAAACAGCTCAGTTTCTCATCTTTCCAACTTCAGTTCTCGATATTTCAACATCAACTTGCAATTTTTTAATTAAAAAAAACCAGTAACCTCGTGACAATTTATCAGCATTTTAGTGCCTATTTCTCATAATATACATGATTTTATGTGCAATTTTGCCTAATATACACATTTTTGCAGAGCACTTTTGCCCCACACCTGGAAAGAAGACCCATTAATATTTTTTTAAAAAAACCACTTGCTAAATGGTTTTTAAAAATAACATTTGTTAAATTTTAATGAATTTGAGACTGCCAATTAGCCAAAGTGGGGAAACCAGCAATTGCATAAGAGGGATCTATCCTGCACCCCTTGGGCATGTGAGTATTGCTCCCCAGCCAAGGACTGGGAGAAGTGTCTTCCTCTTTGAATGTGCAGCTGCCCCATACGGGGATTGAACTTGCAACCTTGGCATTATCAGTGCTATGCCCTCTAACCAACTGAGCTATCCGGGTTGACAATGCATGTGGCCCTCCATACCGCTCTAGCTTGCCCTTGAAATTCTGCCTAGGCCATGTCCCTATCCTAGGATCCCGGTTCTCATCCATACCTTCCTTGAGTACTTTGGTGTCTTATTGAACTGTGATAATGCCTCTTGATTGTCTAAATGGAGAGAGAGGCTGCCTAGAAACCTCTTGCTGAAAGTAGCTTTGTTTCTTTCTCCCAGGAAGCAATTTTATTTCTCATATTAAGAAAAAGTGTTAGTGGTTCAATAGCATATTATTGACCGTGTCTCCAACCAACCGAATGTTATCATTTGGTAATGGAATGGAATGGAAATCAAAACAGTTAATGATCTCCCAAACACTAGTCTGTGGGGACCTTATTTCTTGACATACACACCCAAAAATATTGCTGTGCACAGTGGCGTAGCTAGCCGCCTGGCAACCCGGGGTGGCAAACCTGAAGGCACCCCACCAGGGGCGGGGTGTCCGTCGCGCGCATGCGTTGTGCGTCACGGCGCATGCATGGACAGAAAGGATACGCTGCGGCAGCATGTGACACAGCGGGCAGTGGCGGGCAGCATCTGGCAGGCCTCCCCCTCTCCCTCTGGCCCTCCCTCCACCCGTCCTTACCGCGCTCGAGGCGGTTCTCCTCACAGCCAGTTTGCACTGGCTCCGCAGGGGCTGGTCCTGCTTGCCCGCTGCCTGGCTTTCTTCAGGGCCATCTTGGAGGCTGCACTGCCAGCAGAGGGTGGCTCCTCCGGCAGGGAGGAGACACTGTGGAGGAGCCGGGCCCGGAAGCCGCTGGAGCTCTTTCTGCAGCACACCCTGGCCTCGCCTCCACATGGGCAGTGAGGGGGGCTCGCAGCGGTGGCGGCCGTCGAATGTGGTCACCCCCGTCTAGCCTGCTGCCCCCTACCCAGCCTGCCGCCTGGGGTAGCATGCCCCCCCCCATTACTACTCCACTGGCTGTGCACTGGGGAAGGGAAGGAAAACCTTACATAAGATGCCTATCCAGGGCCGCATTTAGGTTTGATGAGGCCCTAAGCTAGTGAAGGTAATGGGGCCCTTTATATGTCCAGCTGTCCTTTGTCAACAACAAACTGTCACTGTTTTTCTGTGTTGAGTATATGATATATGGTAATTTATGGACCTAACAGGTATCTAAAGCCATTTGCACATGCAGAATGTAGGCACCCTATATATAGAAAGGAGCAAACCAGTGGTATTGTAGGGAGCAGGCTAGCAGGCAGGGCCCATTACTTACATCATAGGAGCCTACAAAAAACACTGTTGCTGTATGTAGGTTTTATTTTATTTGTTTTTTTTATCTTATATTTTGGAAATGTACATCCAGGTGTTTTTTCCTTTAATTTTTTGGGGGGCCCTCAAGAGAGTGGGGCCCTAAGCTATAGCTTGTTTAGCTTACACGTAAATCCGGCACTGTGCCTATCTCGTATCAGGACATTTTCTGCTTTCAAACTCATTCCTCCAATTTGTTTCACTATTATTAAGGTGAAGCATTGTCGATGAGTCAGATTCCTTTCCCCCAAGAACACACAGATGAAACTTCCTGTCTCCCTGCCTGCCCCACAGCTGTAAATTATCAATCCAATTGTGTCAATCACAAAAGTCCTGGGGACCTCTGCAAATGGAGCGAAAGAAGCCACACAGGTGTCTTCAAGGTTTTCTATTATAAGGGAACCTCAGGCTGATCTCTGAGTCGTATGCTGCCTTTCCTTCTAGCAGAAGATGCTGCTGTAAGACACGTCTCTCAAGCACAAATCTGCCTCTTGCGGCTTATCTTTCAAAATTTGCACTTCTCCAACTTCTATGCTGCAGTTATCCAACAGCCAGTTTGGTGTAGTGGTTAGAGCATTGGACAAAGACCCAGGAGACCAGAGTTCAAATCCCCACTAACCCATGTAACTCACTGGGTGACCTTGGGCAGTCACTCACTCTCAGCCCAGGCTACCTCGCAGGGTAGTTGTGGAAATAAAACAGGGAGGAGGAGAACTATGTACGCCACCTTTGACTCTTTGTAGGAAAAGTGGGACATGAAATTTTAAAATGAAAACAACTGCAGCCCCAAAAGGGCCATATTAGTGAAAACAGCACACACACAAAGCATTTCAATAGGGAAACGGCTTGCAAAAATGAGCAAACATTGTTTTTGTGCATAGAAAAATCCTGTTCCTTCTATGGGTAGGTGGGGTGGTATTTGCCATCCTGAGATGGGAGCACCCTGCTCCCCAAGTTTTTCCCCAAGCTCACAGCTAAATTTCAGGGTTTTTTTCTCTCACTCTTCAAGAATTGCAGTTTCTATTGACATTCTAAGCATAGCTGCCAAGTTTTCCCTTTTCTCGCGAGGAAGCCTATTCAGCATAATGGAAAATCCCTTTAAAAAAGGGATAACTTGGCAGCTATGGTTCTAAGGCATGAGAACCACCTTCTGTTTCCAGCGATATTAAAACAGCCAACCATATTGCTCTACCTGTCATAATCCAAAACAAAAGTTGGAGGATTTTGGTTTGTATTCATACATTTTTGTATATGTACTGTATTAATGTATATTTGCCTCCAAGCAGGACATCACTGGGAACAGGAAGCATTTGGAGGGATTTGACTAATTTATTGGAATATATAGAGCAGAAATATCTGGCAGCTGGAGTCTTAATTATGGGAGACTTCAGTGCGGGAGTTGGATCATCAGATGGGAATTCCCTAGGAGGAAATCTCTCCATTTGGGCATGTCTCTAGAGATTATGATTTTAATAACCAAGGACAAAAACTATTAGAATTTATGGATAACCATCACTTTCTTATGGGCAGGGGACCTGTGGACTCCCAGATGTTGTAGGGCTCCAATTTCCATCAGCTTCAGCCAGCATTGCCAATGGTCATAGATTATGGGATCTGTAGTCCAGCAACATTTGCAGTGTCTTACAATGCAACTCCTATCATCAAGCCATCTCCAAAGCCTTCCTCTCCCCTCTCTTTCAGTCTTTTGTTTTCCTCCCAGTGACCTTCATTTTTTCCAACTCTTTGGTTTGCTGAGGCTGCTGCATCTCCTGTAGGGATCTTTGTCCAGTCTGTGTCTGGAGTAGGCAAACTAAGGCCTGTGGGCCGGATCCGGCCCAATCGCCTTCTCAATCTGGCCCGCAGACGATCCAGGAATCAGCGTGTTTTTACATGAGTAGAATGTGTGCTTTTATTTAAAATGCATCTCTGCGTTATTTGTGGGGCATAGGAATTCGTTCATTCCCCCCCCCAAAAAAAATATAGTCCGGCCCCCCACTAGGTCTGAGGGACAGTGGACCGGCCCCCTGCTGAAAAAGTCTGCTGACCCCTGCAATTTAAACTTCCCACAGAATCACATTTAAGTACATATTTTATTATTGTCTCTCAAGATACACATTATGTAATGTATTTTGATGCATTTTTAAAATCAAGAATGGTACAAAAAGTGAGAAATAATTTCATCAGTCTAGGAGCTGTGGATTGGGTCACTTGCTGCTGGTGTTGTAGTTGTCATTGTTGCTAATCTCAGGGTTGTGGGTTTGAGCCCCACTTATGAGTGGAAGATTCCTGCATTGCAGGGGGTTGGACTAGATGATCCTCACGGTCCCTTCCAACTCTACAATTCTGTAATCTATGATCATTTTCCCCCAGACTGGGACTCAAGGGAGCTGACACAAATTAAAAACAAGACAGATTAAATACAGAAAGCTAAAAGCATATAAAAAGATAATCATCCAAAGTAATTAAATTGTAATAGAATTAAAACTTGTTATCCAACTTGTGATCCTGAACTTGTTATTGAATGAAAGTGGACAATTCAGAGCAGACAAGATGAATCATAGAATTGTAGAGTTGGTAGGAACTTCATCTGCCATCTTGTCCAACTCCCTGCAATGCAGGAATCTCAACTAGATCATACATGACAGATGGCCATCCAACCTCTGCTTAAAAACCTTCCAGGAAGGAGAGTCCACCACCTCTCATGGGACTCTGTTCTACTGTCAAACAGCTCTTCGTACTTCTTCACACTATGGGTAATTCAACTGTGAACAGTTGCTTCCATGAGCCATCTATTTATTTGGCTTTAAAGGGGGTTTAGACAAGTTCATGGAATAGAAGGCTACCGGTCAGGCAAACTATATGCTACTTCCATGATAAAATGCAGCAGGACTCCCAATACCATGCAGGCAGCACTATGGCTTTAATGTTCCGTTTGTAGGATTCCCATAACCATCTGGTCATCCACTGGGGCTAAACAGAATGCTGTGTACTACATATAGCAGGTCTTCGCCCTGGACCAGCAGGTTTCTGCAGAAGACCTTCTGTTTGTAAACAGTTATGTGTAGAAAGGCATGTGATTTAGGCTCACATTCCGCCTTCTGCATCCATGAAGCCTTCTGTGGGACCAATTATCCTGCACTGCCGGAGATCATGATCCCAAACATTGCAGCTCGTATAACAACTTTGTTTTTGTCTCAGTCAAATGGCAGACCTTCGCCTTTCACAACATGGGGGAATTGACCTGTTTCTTGAGCCATGAGCAATGTTCCCCTTCAGCAACTCACATCCACATCTGAAGAAATCCCCGCAGGGCGTTTGGTTCAGATTATGCATGCCTTCCCAACTGTTTGATCCCTTGCCTCTCTCTCTCTCTCCACCTGTGCCACCTGCCATCTTGAGATCTGGCAATGGTTCCTTGCTGTTATTCTGATAGTTTAGCAGATGAACTCCATTCAGCTGTAAATATGCAGTTGTGCTGCCAAGCAGTGAATGATTGGTCTCAAGCAAAGGGGACTCTTTCCCCCCCCCCCCCACTATAAGGTTCTGGCATGTCATTCTGTGGTTAATCACTTTTAGTGAGTGTCAGTCAAGCCTACTCAATGTGACTCTAATGGATGTTCCCAGTCCATAGCAGAGAGCTGCTAGATGCCAGATGCCAATCTGTTTTGTCACTGATGTGCCTAAGATTCTCGCAAATCAACGACTACAATGAATCAACCATGATTTGTATTTTTTAAAAAAGGGGGGAGGGGAGAGCCACAAAATGAGCAAGAATCCAAATGTTAATGGTGCAGAGCTTTCGAAGTAAATTGATATTTTCCCTCCATGCATGTGGGAGAATGGCAGTAATTTATAGCATAAGTCTTATAGCAACAGAAAGGCTAACAAATTTATTATAGAGTGAGCGCTCATGAACAACAGCCACTTCATCAGATGCCTGAAGAACAGATAATGCTTTATGCATTTGACAAAGTGGACTGTTCTCTGTGAAAGCTTAGGCCAGAGGTCATCCTCCTTGCACATGCTAGCAACATGGAACCCACAAAAGCTTTCACTGGTGCCTCGGACTTCGAGCTTTTTTTTTTTTTAAAAAAAAAGAGGAAGTCTCTAGCCTTCCTAGAAAGAAGAATATGGGGCAAAATGCTCAGGGACCTTTGTGTGAAATGAGATTGTGTGTGGTGTGGCTACCTCTCTCTCTCTCTCTCTCTCTCTCTCTCTCTCTCTCTCTCTCTCTCTCTCTCTCTCTCTCTCTCTCTCTCTCTCTCTCTCTGTAAAGTCATGTATATTGGGACAAAACATCTGAATTTCACATATACGTTTATTGGTTCTGAACTGAAGCGGACTGACCAGGAATGATGAGGAGCTCAAGGTGGTGTACATGATTCTGTCCCTCGTCCCATTTTATCCTCACAACAACCCTGTGAGGTAGGTTAAACTGAGAGCTGCTGACTCTCAGTGAGCTTCAGGGTTGGGTGGGGATTTGAACCCCAGGCTCCTAGGTCCTATTCCAGCACTCTCACCACTAAAGGTAAAAGGTAAAGGACCCTGGACAGTTAAGTCCAGTCAAAGGCAACCATGGGGTGCAGCGCTCATCTTGCTTCAGGCTGAGGTAGCTGCCATTTGTCTACAGACAGCTTTCAGGGTCATGTGGCCAGCATGACTAAGCCGCTTCTGGTGCAACGAGACACCTTGACAGAAGCCAGAGCACACAGAAATGCCATTTACCTTCCCACCGCAGTGGTACCTATTTATCTACTTGCCCTGGCGTGCTTTCGAACTGCTAGGTTAGCAGAAGCTGGGACAGAGCAACGGGAGCTCACCCCATTGTGTGGATTCGAACTGCTGACCTTCCAATCAGCAAGCCCAGGAGGCTCAGTGGTTTAGACCACAGTGTCACCCACTCCCTGAGTCTAACCACCACACCACACCACACCACACTGGCTCTCAAGTAGAGAGGGAACTCCTGGGACTCAAAGCCCGCACTGCAAGCACCACAGAGTGGTTCCTTACTAACTTAGCAGACAGCAAGAAGAAGAACATAGCTTTTTGGTGGAAGAAGCAGTGCAGTGGAACAGAAACAATGCTGCGTGCGAGCAAGGCGGAACAGAATGGAAAACTAAGCTCTTTTACATTCCTAGTTATGTCACAGTAGGCTGCCTCTCTTGATCAGCAAAGAGTGAGTGAATCATTCTGCCCCTAGGCAGGGGAGTTGGCTGCTGTCCTGACCTTCTTTTCATCTTTCTTATGATGTGACCATTGCCAATCAGAATTTTTTAAAAAATAAAATGTCACATTGCTAGCATCATCTTTTTACAGTAGATTTGCCTGGCAAATGATCTTTGTCACACACACACACACACACACACACACACACACACCAGTAATACATCAAAGCCTACCCAGGTGGCTTTCCAAATTCCTAGAGCCCTTTTTAAAATATGTGAACCCACGGCATGTCTTTCACACATTGGCTTCAGATAACAGGTTCCTCGGCGTGGAAAGGACTGGTATGTCCAAAGTTTTTAATCATTGGTATCTCAGCACTGTGCTCAAAGTTCTTAAATACGCTGAGCCGACAAAGTCCACTGGCTACCAAATTCAAATTTCCTGCCTCTGTTCAATAAAGCTTGTTGGCAGGAGGGAGGGAGGGAGAGAGAGAGAGAAGATGAAGATAAGGTTGCTCCGCATGGTAAAGACTTGTTTACTTGTTACATTTCTCTCTGAGGAATTGTTCCCTTCCTGAACACATCCCTGTGGATTCTGCACCCCCCTCCTAGAGTTGGACAGATGTTACTTTTCTCAATTTTAAATTGCTCTGGCAATCTCATCCTTCAGTTTGAGACATGGCTCAGTTTTAGAGCCTGTTTCCAATGCCCTAGCTCGGCCCTGACAAGGCTATAGCTCAGTGGTAGAGCATCTGCTTTGCATGCAGAAGATTCCAGGTTCAATCCCTGGTATCTTCAGGTCAGGCCAGGAGAGAATTCTGCCTGAAACCCTGAAGAGCCATTATTAGTCAGTGCAGAATACTGGATGGTCCAACACTCTTAACTCGGTATAAGGCATCTACCTTCCTATGTACCTATATCAACCTTGTTAACAAAGATCTTTTTGAGGATGGGCTATAGCTCAGTGGCAGAGCATGTGCCTTGCATGCATGCAGAAGGTCGCAGGTTCAATCCCAGCAACTCCAAGTAGGGCTGGGAGAGACTTACATCTTGTCCACACAGTAATGAGTTCTGCACTCCCTGAGCTCCCCATTGCTCACTGTGGAAGATTCTTAAGAAAAGGAAATGAGCCCTGCTGGATCAGCCCAAAGGCCCATCTAACCCAACATCCTGTTCTTACCACAGCCCAACATGCCCATGGGAATCCCCAAAGCTCCTCTTCTATTTTTATGTTCTTATTTATCCAGGTAGTGGTGTTCATATTGCACTAGATGAGTTTCAAGTACTCTATCTGAAAGTGTTCATTGAACCATCTTTATCCTAGGAGGTCCAGGTTGCCTCCATGGGACACAGGTGTGTTCAACCAGCTTAGGCAGCTGCTCCAGCCTGGATGGAGATGCCCTGGCCTTGTTGAACTATTTCCTGGTAAACTTCAAATTTGACTGCTGCAATATATGGGCCTGTCTTTGAAGATGTTTCAGGTCCGTATAGTTAAAACTATGGTTTTCCCAGTAGTGACGCATGGAAGTGAGAACTGGGTCATCAAGAAGGCTGATCGCCAAAGAATTGATACTTTTGAATTATGGTGCTGCAGGAGACTCTTGAGAGTCCCATGGACTGCAAGAAGATCAAACCTATCCATTCTGAAGGAAATCAGCCCTGAGTGCTCACTGGAAGGACAGATCCTGAATCTGAGGCTCCAATACTTTGGCCACCTCATGAGAAGAGAAGACTCCCTGGAAAAGACCCTGATGCTGGGAAAGATGGAGGGCACAAGGAGAAGGGGACGACAGAGGATGAGATGGTTGGACAGTGTTCTCGAAGCCACCAACATGAGTCTGACCAAACTGCAGGAGGCAGTGGAAGACAGGAGTGCCTGGCGTGCTCTGGTCCATGGGGTCACGAAGAGTCAGACACGACTAAATGACTAAACAACAACATTGAAGATGTTTCAGAAACTGTGATTGGTTGCAAGGCTAACTGGGACTGGGCGTTACAATCACATAAGGCCAATGCTTTGCCAACTGCAGAGTTTTCCAGTTCATTCACCCCCACAAGCAGAAAAAAGACACAAGACAACATATTCAATGGTAAAAAATGGTTATATTTATTAAATTTTAACTCAGGGGATCTGTCAATTAGCCAAATACCTCATTGCAATTGGGGGAATCAATTATTGCATAAGAAGGAACATCCTTCACCCCCATTAGACATATAAGACAGCGAGTTAATTGCTCCCCAGTGAAGCACTGGGAGAAAGTATCCTTGTTCTGGGAGAATCAGCTAAGTGATGCCCAAGATGCCAGACTCTGCTGTCTAGCATTCACCATGGTCCACAGACCAGGCTCTAAGGGCACCCTAAGAGTCTGCCCTTATAATGCCTCAGGGTGGCAGTGAATTTAAACCTTTACCTTTTCTTTTCTTTCCTGGCCTGCACTGAATGCCAAGCAGCCAAATTATGCCAAATCAGCAACTGATGCCGGCTGGAACATGTCCTTGAATTCCGATAGTGTCTCTTGCTTGCTGGACGGAGACTAGAGAGGCTCATGTGCATATAGAAAGGATCCTATTGTACACAGGTAAAAATCATACTCATTGTTCTGCCCATGTTTTCCTTGGCCATGTTCCCACTGTGACCATGTGACCTTCAGGCTGAAAAGGGTTGCCCACCCCTGCTTTGTAGCATCTGCCTGTCTGCCTGTCTGTCTGCCTAGCCATCCCATGGTCAGTGTACAGGGTGACAAAAGAATCATCAGTATTTCCAGCCAGGACTCAATTTTAAGGCGGGTGGGAATGAGAAGGTGACTTCCTTTCAGCTTCCTTGCCAGCCTACAGTAATAAGACAGCTCTTCAGCCTTCTTTAATTATATAACAGTTGGTAAACCTGATAAGATCTCTTTTTTCCCACCCTCCTGTGGGGAAATCCTATAATGCCATTTGCAGTTCTTTCCCTGCCTGTGATCGCTTCGTAATAGCTTTAGGCTGAGGTCCAGTAAATCAATATGGCTACACACCAATCTGCACCGGCTCTCAGTGGATCCATACCAACCCTTTATTTCTTACTCCCATAGTCTTCATGGGACCTTGACAACTGTCAGTCTCAGAGGAAGGGAGCGAAGGGAGGCTTCCATTTGCCCTGACTGCCCTGGCCATGATGGAGGGGCAAAATTCCCAGATCAGTTCAGGATTAGGACCCCCCCCCAAAAAAAAACCAAGCCGAGCACATGCCTACTCCCACTTACTAGACCAGGCATCCCCAAACTGCGGCCCTCCAGATGTTTTGGCCTACAACTCCCATGATCCCTAGCTAACAGGACCAGTGGTCAGGAATGATGGGAATTGTAGTCCAAAACATCTGGAAGGCTGAAGTTTGGGGATGCCTGTACTAGACTTTGGGGAGGAGGCAGGAAGGCACTCCTTCAGCTTGCCGGCCTGTGCAGGGGAACCAGTCACGTTCCCCTAAATCTGCCCCCTCTCTTGTTGAGCAACATGAGACATTAAGAACGTATGAAGAGTTTGCTGGATCAGGCCAATGGCTCATCTAGTCCAGCATCCTCTTGTCACCATGCCCAACCAGGTGCCTGCGGGAAACCAGCAAGCAGGATTCAAGCGCAAGAGCACTCGCCCCTCCTGTGGTTTCCAGAGACTAGTATTCAGAAGCTTTTGTGCTTCCATCCGTGGATGCAGAGCCATCCCGTCTAGCAGTCATCAATAGCCTTGTCCTCTGTGAATTTGCCTGATCCTCTTTTCAAGCAATCTAGGTTGGTGGGCCACCACTGCCTCTTGTGGGAGTGAGTTCCATAGTTTTACGATGGGCTGCATATACTTTCTTTTGCCTGTCCTGAATCTTCCGCCGTTCCATTTCATTGGGTCTTCATGGGTGATTGTGTTATTGGGGGGGGAGGGGAGAGAGAAAAGGTTATTGTCTAGCTCATATTAAAGATTGTTCTGGGTTTGCTCTTGTAACAGGGAGTGGTGAAACCAAAACATATTAACTTGCAACCTTAGACCTGATGTGAACACATAATGGCTTTTTATTACACTTGCTTTGGGAGGCAGCACTGTGGGAAGATTTTATTTTGGGGGGGAGGGACATTAAAATGCCAGTACTTCAGTATATTTTGCACAGGAATGGAGGCTTGTAAAGCCGCTGGTTTGTCTACTGCCATACATATATTTCTGTTACTGTGGTCTGTCAGAGAGCTCTGCAAGAAGTAGGGAATCATAAATATTGAAAAGGAGATGTATATTGACTCTTTCGATTTGCTCAGAGTCCTCCCCCTTGTGCTGTTTCTGACCTGGGGGAATTATCAGTCAGATTTCTCTAAATGTCAGCTTCTGTTCCTTGAGCATCTCAAATTAGTAGGCAGGCCTTTGATAATCTCGCAGGTTCAATGGGAAGCAGATTTCCATCCCTACCCCACCCCCACCCCTTGCGGCAGGGATCCACACGCCACTGGGCCTTGCAAATAAATTTGACAAGTATTCCATGCACGTTCAGCCTTCAGACCAGTGGCAACGTGGGTGGCATCCGCATCGAACGCAGGTTGAATGTTGGCTGAGATTCAACAGCTCTTTCAAGGCTCAGCTGAAAGAATGCCCTGAGATATTTTGCCAAATATCTGAGTGATGTGCCCTGGGTTTCCTACTGAGCCCCACTGCAAAGGATACATTGGAACAGGAGAACCTGCCAATATTCAAAAGCAGGGCAGATACTTTTATAACACTGGCTCAAATTATACAGAAATAAGTAGAGAGACAGCAACTTTTTTGAGCTCTGTGGAACACTTATTCAGGCTGAAGAAAAAGGAAAGGAAAGAGAAGTGTTTCCAAGCATGGAGACAAACCTACAAACTCCAAACCTCCAAACCTACCTCCACTGACAGGGGTATTATGCCTCTAAATATCACCTGCTAGAATTTACAAAAGGGGAAAGTTCTGTTGCACTCATGTCCAGCTTGCAGGCTTCCCACAGGTATATGTCTGGGCACTGCGAGAACAGGATGCTCGGCTAATTGGACCATTGGACCAATCCAGCAGACAAAAAGAATAATGGAATTTGCTCCCACAACAAAAAATGGAATCTGTTCCAGCAAGAGGCAGTGATAGCCACCAACTTGGAAAATAAGGAAACCAGGAAGGAAGGAAGGAAAATGGAAATGAAGATTAAATTTCTGCTAGTTTTCCAAAAGTGGCTTTTACATAGTATGGAAGATCACATAAAATGTTTAAATTATCAGGTAAGGGAGCACTGTGAAAAGTGGAATAAAGTGCCGTCTGAGTGCAGCCTTATGCCCATCAATTTCAATGACTCTACTCTAAAATGGGACACTACCTAGAATATTTAATTTTCCCTGTCTTGCACTAGAGGTAGCATTTCTCTCTCAAGCTTCCACCCAAAGAAGGTCAGTGTTCAGTGACAAAACAATTCACCTTGTTTGACTGTCCCCGCCCCCACACAAAGGAGCTTTATTAGAAACAATGGCATGGACATTATATTCAGCATAGACCCACTGAAATTAATGGACCTGGGTTATTCATGCCTGACAATTTCACTGTGCCTATTCAGAGTAGGACTAGCACTGGACACAACCCAGTGGAAAAGCTGAGTGTCAATGAGAGGAGAACGTCCATTGCACCATCCCCTCTACTTTGATTTGCTTCCTTAACTTCATTTGACGACTGCTATTAAGAAGAGCCACCTCCCCCCTGTTTCCAGAGATATCCCTGGTCTTTCATTATCTAGCTTGAGCTTGAATTTTTGCATTTAAAGTTTTCACATTAGAGTAGCATTCCCTGATGAAGAGGAAGATCGGAAACAAAAGCAGGTTCAATTTTTGATCTGCCGCACCTGTGCTTCATCTCTCGCTATCTTTTTTTTAAGTCAACTGTAAAAGAATATGACACTTGGGCATGATTAGTTCTTCTCATTTTGTACCTTTCCACTGGAGGGAGGGGGCTGCCAGTTTCATGCTCCTCCCTTGATCTGCCGAGTTCCTAAGCATGAGTCAGAAGTGCTTCATGTCAGAAATTAGGATTCTCTCCAAGAGCCATGAACTGATGAAGTCTTTTGTTGTTTTGAGACAAAATGCACTGAGTTCTTCTCTTTTAGAAGTTAGTCATCCTTTTCTTAAGCCTCTCTCTCTCTCTCTCTTTCTCTCTCTCTCTCTCTCTCTCTCTCACACACACACACACACACATTAAAACTGAAACAATATTTGCAAGCTGGCCTGAGTAATTCTTATGCTTTGAGATTCTGGTGCCTTAAATTAAAACTTCTATTCATTTCGTCTTCTGCCTACTGTAGGCACTTGAACCTCAAGTTCTGGAGGTCGTGTTCACTGGTACTTGGGACAAAGGCCCTTCAAAATTCTCAATCTTGGGCTGTGTCATTTTCATTTTACTTAACAGAAGGATACATGAACTAGAATCCAATCTGTGTTCTCAGTAATTATATGCTAAAGGTGTATGATGTGCTTTTGGGGTGTATTTTAGACTTTAGTGTTGTTAATAAAAAGTTTTAAAGCTTTAAAAAAGAACATTCTCCATGCTGTTTGTGGAAAGAGAAATTTATTTGGGGGGGCGGGGGAATTTACCTAATTTCTATGGGGGAGGAAAGACCACTGGTTGGCCAGGGCAGGCACAGGCCAAGGACTCCAGGGGCTTGGAAGGGCCCCTCCTTGATATATCACAGGTGCATATCTAGTCACCATCATCTCTGCCAGATGGTGGGCAGTGCCACTTGGAAGACTAGAAAAAGTCAGCTTCCATTCATGGTGGCTACCCGCATTGCATTTTTGGTAAATGGCAGGCAACCACCATGCATGGGACATAGCTGCCAAGTACCCCGTTTTCCCCGGGAAACCCCCGTTTTTACTTACCTTTTCCCGGTGGTCCCCCGTATCACTTCGTCTCCCGTTTTTCTCCGGCGGCCATTTTTTTCTTTCTGATTTGCCCTTCTATGGGCACCATAGACGCGACTTCCGGTGTCGTCGGTGGCCATTTTTTTATGCCCATAGAAGGGCAAAGCGACACCGGAAGTTACGTTGACGCAACTTCCGGTGTCACAGGGCTGCCGGTCCCGGATTCTGCAGTCCGGGACTTGGAAGGTAAGGCATGGGAGCTGACTTAGCTCCCATTCAAAAGCATCATCACAAGTCCACCACTGAAGGGTATCTCCAGGGGTTCAGTACAGGGTGAGTGTTTGCCACCGCTGCCCAAGCAGTTGTGGTGCCCAAGGAAGTTGGTGGTGGCCACCTACACAAGCAAAGCTAGGTCCTCAGTTGGAATGTATATGCGTTGGGAATGGGGGCCCACCACTGACACCAGCCCTGAGAAGAGATAGTCTCTAACAGTTACTTGAGGGCCGTCATTAGCCGTTGCACTAGCATGGCTTTCATCTTTTTTCATTAAGGTCCCCATCGGCACCACTGCTAGTGAAAGCAGTAGCAGCCTGGCCGCCACTTTGTAATCCCCCACAATGCCCCAGGTTTAGTGCCATCCCAGGGTTTCCAAACTTAGAGGTTTCTGGTCAAGTCCTAGCCAATAGGAAAACAATGTCAACAGGATTCTACTTTTTCTCCTCAAGTGCTAGAGTTTCTGCCCAAATAATGCCTCCCGCAGTTCCCAGAGAATTAATTTAGAACAACGTACAAGATAAAAACATGCATTTATGCGTCCCCTGTTATTATTCCGAGCCCTTTAATATTACTTGGGGGTAAAGCCTTAATTGCTTTTCTTGTTATCCATTATCTGAGGACATTTCTGAGACATCCCGTAATGAAAAGACTATTCAGATCACATCACAAGCACCACAGCAGCCTTGGTTATTGAATAATATTCTCTTTTTTCCCCCTCTTGGTAAAGGAAAGGGCATTTAAAATCAAAGAGAAAAGGCCAGTAAAATGATTGTTAAACATAAGAAGGCATTGCATTACAGAGCATCACAGATGCACTTGGAGATACATCATTGCAAACTTCCAAAAACCATTAGCTGTACCTCATCATGGTTTTTTTTTTCTTTAAAAAAATTGTTATAAAGAAAACAACAACAATACAAAAATAACAAGCCTCCACACCTCCCACTTCCCTTCTTCTTCCAACAGCAGTGGTATTACAAAAACACAAAATTTGTGAGCATCATTGGTTGTGTCCCATAATCAGGTAATGTAGGGAGTTTGAGCTTCAAACAACAAGGGATGATAGCCCTGAATTATCCACTCTGGTGGACAGCAGCTCACCCTACCCTCCCTCATCTCCTAAAATGGTAAACTGAGATATTAGGGACGGAATCTGTGAGATGATCCCAGGGTCTAGTTGTGACCAGAACACCTGGCCAGAGACTAGAGTCACCAGCTAAGGAGCTAAACTTCTTGACTCTGAACTTGATGCTGTTGATCCAGGGACTATTGAACCCAGGATTGGCAGGCAGGAGCCTCCCAAGCCAGATCTCACACCAGCCCTGAAGAACTGGAGCCAGGACCTCCATCGACACCTTCCCCAGGGTCTGGGTTACTACCTTGCAAGTCCAAGAGAAAAGGGAATGTACCAAGTCAGACAGCAGGAGAAGTGTCCAGCTTTAGGCCAGAGGGCTTACCTTTTAAGAGGCTATGGTTCTCCAAAAGGGGGGCACCATCTAGGAGAAGGTGCCTGGAGGCTAAGGCTTTAAAGTTCTCTTTTCACATCCAATCCTTCTTGGGGCAACTTGTGCACTTGGAGCTCTCCATGGTGCTGAAACAGCCTTTTGCTGTAGGCTCCTCCATGGAACTGGAGCAGGATAATTTGTGACCTTCTGTGTGCAAATTATATGTTTTGCCATTGCGTTCTGGTCTCACCTAGCATTTTATTCTATAAATGTACAGAAATGTCTTTGTACAAAATGTTACAAAAAGTACGTTTGGAAAAATAAAAGTGTAAACATCATGCAATAATTCAGGAACGCAGGAGGCTACTTTACACAGAGTGGAACCCTTAGTTGATCTAGTTCAATACTGTCTACATTGACTGGCTAGTCTTTCCAAGGCTTCTGCCTGGGGGTATTCCAACTCCTACCAGGAGATGCCAAGGAATGGACCTGGGACCTTCTATCTGCAAAGCAGATGCGCTGCCCCTGAGCTACGGCCCTTCCCCTTAATTTCCATGCCTTTTAAGTTAATTAAATTGCACTCATGGATAATTGCTTCCTTCTGGGTGAATTCACATGAGCACAACTGTGGGAATGGCAGGTGGGAATCTAAAGGAAAAGAAGACTGCATTCACTTTCAGCCTGGATTGGTTACTTTCAGCCTGGAAGGGTTTTCTTTCCCTTTGAATACTTTGAGGATTTCTTCACCAGGCTTTTTAAAACATGAAAAGGTAACCTATCAAGATGGGAATTATCTCCCAGGGTGAACTGATGCCAAAGTTCTCCATTTTAAATAATATTGTGGACTCCTTCCCCCCCCCTTTTTTTTTTACAATAGCTATTATCTCACGCTTCATTCAGAAGCACTGTAATTTGAGTGTGGAAGGAGCAGCATGGGCATGTCACTCTAATGAAAGTCTTTGTATGAGATCTGGATAAGTGGTGTCAAGTGTACAGCTTGCCTCAGTTCCAACATACAAGAAGAATTCTGTTGCATTCTCATTTCTCAAACTGAACCAGCTACAAGAAATGCTGAAATCAGGCCTCCTATCACCATTCGCCAGCCCTCAGGCAGCTCCTGTGATCCCAGCAGGTTGGCAGGGGCTGAGACCATCATATATACAGGGGGTGTCACTGCTTGGAGTTGCCAATGTGACTGAAATAAGCCCCACCCCGAGGTATGTTGCACTCGGGTCCTTGTTACAGGCTTCCCATAGGTATCTGGCTGCCCATTTTGAGAACAGGATGCTGGGCTAGATGGGCCACCAAAGCTCTTCTAATGTTCTTAAGAATCTTCTACAAGGAGTAATGGGGAGCTCAGGGTAGTAGTGCTCATTACTGTGAGGATAGGATCGGATGTTACAGTTTGCTGGAGAGTCTTTCTTGTGATCAACAACATGCAGGAATGTATGAGATTTGTGGTGGTGGGCATCTGCTTAGGCACTGTAAAAACTGGATTATGGACTTAGATGGGCCACTGGCCTGATCCTGCAAGTTCTTCTTATGTTCTTCTAGCAGCCCCTCTTGGGACCCATCCAGTATAAAATAAACAAATATGTTTGACAGTCCTTTTGCCCTAAACCCCTTGCTAGATTAAAACTACAGAAGTTCCTATGACTTTTTTTTTAAAGACCGTGGAAGGCTCCCACTTGTCACTTCCCCCTGCCTTTGATTAAACTGCACCAGGGTCTAAGAGACTGTTTTTTAACTGTCCTGAGCCAGGGACGCAGTCATAGGAATGGGCCAGTTTCAAACTGGTAGATCTCAAACAAAAGGTTTCCTTTTAACGTTTAGGTGTCCTGAGTGTGTTTTTAAAAAGAAAGAAAGAAAGAAAAGTTCCTTTTGCTTCATTGCACCTTCTGGAAAGAAATTCAATCAGCCTGGAGTAGATCTATATTGCTGCCAATTGCACCAGCTGATTAATACCTGCAGGAGCAATCACTTACAGTACATCATCTGCAGACTGACAAACAATTTATTATCAAGGGCTTAATTGCTTGTAATATGATAGATCCTTGTAACGAGGCAAGCAACTATATGGCCAATTTAGAAATGTAACAGTGGGGGGGGGCAGGAGGGTTACATTACAGGGATGAATGACCATTGAGGTTATCTTTAGAAGAAGAAAATGAGCAGAGTGGATGTTCATCCCAACTGCATTACCTAGGGTTGCCAGACTCAATAGTGGACAGGACTTCTGTACCTTTAATTGCCCTGCTCTCTTTTGAGTCTGGAAACCTTAAAGAGAAACCAGCAGACCCTTTGCTTGGAAATTAAACAAAGGGTCTGCTGGTTTCTCTTTAAGGTTTCCAGACTCAAAAGAGAGCAGGGCAATTAAAGGCACAGAAGTCTTGTCCTCTATTGAGTCTGGCAACCCTAGCATTACCAGTCCAGTAGCAGAGTGTCACCCATATATATATACAGTGGTACCTCGGTTTATGAACACAATTGGTTCTGGAAGTCTGTTCATAAACTGAAGCGTTCATAAACTGAAGCGAACTTTCCCATTGAAAGTAATGGAAAGTGGATTAATCCGTTCCAGACGGTCCGCGGAGTAACCGTTCATAAACTGAAGCGAACTTTCCCATTGAAAGTAATGGAAAGTGGATTAATCCGTTCCAGACTGGTCCGCGAAGTACTTAAACTGAAGCGTTCATAAACTGAAACATGGGTGTAATTGGTTCCGGAAGTCTGTTCATAAACTGAAGCGTTCATAAACTGAAGCGAACTTTCCCATTAAAAGTAATGGAAAGTGAATTAATCCGTTCCAGATGGGTCCGCGGCGTTCATAAACCGAAAATTCATAAACCAAGGTGTTCATAAACCGAGGTTCCACTGTATGTAAAAATCGTGAAAGTGCGTGTTGCGTGTTCCACTTTTCTCTGTAACCACTTGACCGATCGTCCTGAAATTTTGACACAACGATCCAGGCCACTCCCCGAGTGTTGTTAGAAAAAAATCCCTCAAATCTCACACCTCCGCAGGTACAAACCTCTTTTCCCACAAAGTAAAACAGTGTCCTCAAGTGGATTTCCTCCCACAGTACACCCCCTCCCTTCCTGTGAAATCTACACCACACCCACAAACCCCACCTCCACCACGAGATCCACCACTCACATACATACATCCAGCAGGGGTGTTGAAGACCAAACCAACTGAAAACAGGCCTTTTCCAGCAACAAGGCCCAACATTGCCAAGTGGAGGTAGGGGCCTGCCTGGGGGGGGATGGGGGGCCGAATAGGGGGCAGGGATACGTAATGGGTCAGAACAGGGTGGGGGGAGACACAGGGATGAAACCTGCCCTCTCCACAGTATCTCGACTCAGGGGGACTCTGAGGCTCAGGGGGATCTGAAGGGGGGCTATTACCCTCCATTTCACAGACTAACGCACAGCAACGCGTGCAGGGCCAGCTAGTCTCATATATAAACATGGGTATCGGAAAGCCCAATATCCCCCTACTCAGCCATGTAGCTTACTGGTGACTTTGGGTTCGTCACCTTCTCTGAGCCTAAGCTACCTCACAAGGTTGCTGTGAGGACAACATAAAGTGGGGGAGAAACATGTATGCCACCTTGAGCTCCTTGAGAAAAGGCGAGATATAAATGTAAACAACCTGAACATTATAGAAACTGTTTCTAGTGTGCCTTAATTTTTATTGTCCTGTGACCTCTGGGTATAGAGAAGTATATAAATTCAATAAATAATAATAATAATATTGCTGGAAGATTTACCTTGAGACTGGATCCTAATGTTGATTCAAGGAAGATCCTTCTACTACGGATCCAGCACACAATCCTCAAAACTGCTCAAGCTATGACCAGTTGATGAGAATTTTGCCCAGGTCCCTCAAGTGTGTATTTTTGCTCCTAAGGCACACAGGAAACCAGAAACATGATAATGGTTTGCCTGTTCTAACTGTATAAAGTTAGAACAAGCCCTTTAAAACACAAACACCTATAAAAGAAATATACAGAGAACTACATTGAGGGGGGTGAGGTTGTGTGTGTGCTCGTCTGTATGATAACATGAATATTTATATTGTCCTACATAAGTGACTTGGTTGCACGCAGACCTGACAGCTGCCAGTAACTTAGGTACCGGGACACTCAGAAGCTGAACTGTGAAAAACATCACATCGTAATCTCCATTGTGTAACAAGCTCTAATAAGCAGTAAACATTAACTGTGTTAGAAGCAGGCTAAATCCAAGGGATGAATTTTCTAGGAAGACTTGGCCAGATCAAAGAACACTATTGTTATGTACATTCCTAAGTATCCCCTGCTCTTAGCTTGAGTCGACATAACAATGCAGGCCAGGCTTCTGAAGCCTGCATTGTGATATGCTGCCCTGGCACAAAACATCCAGTCAGGCACAAGATGGGTGTTGACAGGGGCTGGCTGAAGTGTATATAAATCCGACCTTTTTCGCTTAGAGCAGGGAACACTCAAGAACATACGTAACAACCATCACTATACAGGATCTCCATGAGGCACTTCCCAATGCCAGACACGTCAGAAACAGGAGCAACCTTCCAGAGGTTCCTGAACACCAACAACCCACAGCCCTAGCAAGCAAGCCCAATGGCCAGGATAGTGGGAGTTGCGTGTCGAGACCCGGAAACCACTCCCTCGTTGATGAATAAGATATAAGGAGACGGATATTAGGTTCATGTTATTGGGCAAATTTAGACCACAACTTTATTGGTTACAGAATGTGAGCTATATTGGCTTAGGCATTGGAATTGACCCGACTATATCCGATTCCTGCCCATCACGCAGGGAGTCCAGTAAGAGTCAACCACTGGTAGGGGGAGCCCCATTGATGCAAACCAACTTGAGCTCCCCCAGGGTTCCCAACAGGGTCATGGCATGACTCTAGCCCCATCCCGAGCTTCGGACAAGATCCACACCCCTGGATTCCTTTAATGGAATACCCTTAAGCTTGGAGGGGCAGGTAATGGCCACACCTCCCCACCACCAACATAATATCAACCAATGCCTAACCGCCAAGCCTTACAAAGTTGTGACAATTGCTATGAGGTATGCCAAATGGCCCATGCCAATTTGCCAAGTGGAAAAAATCCTACCAGGCCCCTCAACGGCGACCAACCAAGGTCCATAGCAAGGCCAATGTCGAAACCTGAAAATTAGGGAGGGAGGGAGGGAGGGAGGAAGATTGAGGAAGCGAGCCAAGAGGAAGCTCTCCGACTCACGCCTCAGTTTAAATGGGGCCCGGCCACACCTCCCCAGCCAGCAGATTGGCTGGCTGGACAATGACATGGCCAGGAACCTCCAGGTGACGCAGGACTTCGTCCCCTGGCCCCAGAGGGGAGTGGGTGGCCATGTGGTCAACCGCAACTCCTCCCCACTGGAAAGTGGAGCAGATTTGCTAGATGAAATTAAGATGTTGACTAATGGAGACCTGGCAATTCACCATTGATACCAGGTACTGATGCTTAGCCCTGAAGCTCTGACGAGAACAAAATGTGGGTCTTGCCCCTTATTGTGCAGGTTGTATAGGTCTTGCAGGAAAAGACAGATGTATGCAGATTTAAAAGGTGGCTTGCTAATTGGGGTTCAGCCGCAAAGCTCATCTGGGTGGACGATGCCACTGAATTATTGCCATATGCAATCTTACACAGAAAAAAAGAAACAAAAAAGAAAGAAAGGTTAACTACCCAGGAATAGGAAATTAATAACGGAAAAGAAAGCCTTTGTGCAATGTTCCAAAAAAAAAACTTTTCTTCATAATTATGTCAGTACTATGTTTCTAATCATTCCTCATGTTGAGATAAAAGTGTTATCAAAAGGATTGTGTTTGAATGTGAATTATTCTTTTCTTTCATATCCTGAGCAGCACCATGAAGACTCTTAAACGTAACAGGAAATGTCAGGTTTACTGGGAAACGCATGACTTTTTCTACAGAAGTGCCAAGACTTGATGTACCTTTGAAATTATAATTCACAAGAATAGATTGGGCGGGGGTGGGGGGGGACCAGGAAAGTTTTAAAACAATGGTGTAACAACTTGTTACATGCAGTTACATAACTATCTCCGGCAGCTTTTAAATACATATTTTTGCATCATCTATGCTTGTTACCTCCATTTGCTACTGTACTCTCCCCTGATAAGAATGCAAAAAGAGCCTCCTGACTCAAGCCAATGGCCTATATCTCATCCAGCATTCGGTTCTCATGGTAGCCTAGGTGCCTAACCCTTTGTACCCTCAATGCAGCTGTCAGGGGGAGGGAATTTCCAATCTGCCCATTTATTCCTACTTGCCACTTCTGTTTCACAAGAGGAACTCTTAGTCCAGGACTGCTAAGCCTTATCCGGTACTTTGTTGAAAGTTTTTTGAAAGTCCAAGTACATGATATCAACTGGATCATCTCTATCTATGTGCCTGTTGACACTACCAAAAGAACTCTAATATGTTAGTGAGACAGGACTCACCCTTGCAGAAGCCATGCTGGTTCTGCCTCAGCAAGGATTGTTCTTCGATAATGACTCCCAGCACTCAAAACAAACTACAGTTCCCAAGATTCCTGGCAGGAAGCCATGACTGTTGAAGTGGTATAAGAATGCCTTAAAAGTGTGATGTGGGTGTGATCTAAAGCTGTAAACAATGAGACTCAGATTTGGGCAGAAATGTATAGGATTGTGCTGTAAGCTCCTTGGCACATTTTAATTCTTTTATTGTTTTTAAAAACCATTTTATTTCATTCTGTTCTTCATCTTTTTGGGGAGGGAAACGAGGTTGTGTGTTTTTAAAAAATACACGACTGTATTTAGGTTGCCTCCTGACAGTATTATTTTCCTTGGCATTCCTCCAAAGCCTGACTTTCTTCGTTGATTTTATTTTTAAGGAAAAAGAAAAGAAAAGAAACATGTTGAGTTTCAACACAGTTGACAAGCTTTAAGGCTGCTTTAAAATTGATCTAATTGTGTTTCCCCTCTTTTAATCATTGTATGTATAAAACAAAAACAAATGAAGGGTGACCTTTGTATAATTGATTTTCAGCATGGAAATTACCCACCAGAAATTCTTTGCTTCTGGTGCAAAGATTTAAAACAATAGAATGCCCCATTCTCTTCAAAGGCTTGCGTGTCTAATGTCCGCACCCTGGACCAATTCCTTAGCCAATTCCTATTAATAGTCTGAAACTTGCATTACAACTTTAGTGAGTAATGTGTTCTCATGAAGACATGGGTGACTGTCAGGGCATCTACAAGTTTATAGCTCTGTAAGCTGCTTGAGCATAAAGCCCACGATGTGGTAGCAATAGTTTCACAAGCAACAAATTCTAACCTTTGGCCCTGATCACTGTCAGGCAACTGAAAATCCCATCTTTCCTATTTACATGCTGGCAAGTTTCTAGCCCTCTCTGCAATGGAACTAAGTTGAGAAAATAAGACCATCAAGATCCTTCCTCAGCTGTCACCTACCAGGTTATAGGAGAGAAATGGGACTCCAGGGCCCCTCTATCTGCTCTACTGAAAGACTTCTCTCCTTGCATGCTGGAGTGCCAGAGCTTCTTTTTCTCCCCCTCCCTTCCAATCCTCTTCCCCCACCTGCGTTGAGGGCAAGAACTATTTTGTAGGCTGCTCTGGGAGCCTTTTTAAGCTGAAGATCGAGATGAAACCACTCATCCTCATCTAGAGCAGGCATCCCCAAACTTCGGCCCTCCAGATGTTTTGGACTACAATTCCCATCTTCCCCAACCACTGGTCCTGTTAGCTAGGGATCATGGGAGTTGTAGGCCAAAACTTCTGGAGGGCCACAGTTTGTAGATGCCTGATCTAGAGGGAGAAGAGGTTTGAAAAGGGAACAGGAAGTCTCAGGGTGGAACCACTCTTTCCTGCTGATTGTCCAAGGGCAAACTTGCAGACACATCCAAAATAAGAGACAAGACACGTGTTACTGGGTTAAATCCAGGATGCAGCTGTTTAAACTCATTTATCTCAAGAGTGGGGGAACCTGCAGCACTCCCACAATACAGCAATGTGGGGGATGTCCCATTCACACAAACAGAAACTTTGTTCAAAGCCTACTTGCCATGTGAAGAGGCTGAGAGGCCATTGGCCAAATCTAAAGGACTCATGGGTTATATCTGGCTCCATTTTAGATTAACCACAGTTTGCCATATCACCCAGACCTTGACAAACTGTGGTTAGTTTTAACTATGGAAACCAGCCAGCATCAAACTGTGCTTTAAAAAGTTGACTTGCTTTCATTAATCATATTCAAGATGGACCACAGTTTAGCATTTGGGTGACATGTGAAATTGTGATTAATTCAAAAGAGAAGCAGAAGCTTCTACCGTCTTCCTCATGGTCGTGCCAAAGGAAAAAAAGGAAACTCACACATGCCTGGAGAAAGCTAGGCCTATTTATTTAGCACAGGGGTAGCCAACACAATGCGTTCCAGAGGTTGCAGACTCCAGTTCTGATCAGCCCAAGCTAGCAAGGCCAATGGTCATAGATGATGGGAGTCGGAGTGCGCTGACATATGGAGGGCACCATATTTGCTGGTTTAGCATTACACCTCAACACAGGCAATGTGTGCATCTTCTGCAGTTTGTCCTCCGTGTGCCAGTAGCGCTTTAGTCATGCTGGCCACATGACCTGGAAAACATGACGCTGGCTCCCTCGGCCTGAAAGTGAGATGGGCTCCGCAACCCCATACTGTAGTCGCCTTTGACTGGAATTAACCGTCCAGGGGTTCTTTACCTTTACCTTACTTCCCACCAATTTATATCAACACTGAGAAGTGAAATATTCCAATTAGACACCAGAGCTCCTTCAGCAAAATGCATAGATTTTCACAGAGTCATAGGTGGACTCTCAGGGACCTTGTAGAGAGCCCATATACCAGGTCACAGTTCTAGCAACCATCACTTGCATGAACTTATTTAAACAGGAAAGCAATAGTAGATTTCAGTGTTGTCACAAAGTATCTTTAAATACAGTAATTTTGTCAAATTATGAGTAATTTTCAGTTGCAAAGAAAGTCTTCTGCTGTTTAGGAGAAATAGGAAAGGAAAACAAGCTGAGCTATTATTGCACTTTCAGAAATCTAGTCCCACACAGGCACAGAACTCAAGTGTTGTCATTAAGAGTAAATTATTTAATCAAAAATATGTGAGCATGTATATTCACAGCTTTGGATCAGCAGCCGGCTTGTTACTCTGTTTCCCAGTTTGTATCAACGATACTTGATTTTTTTATTTTTTAAAAATCTATTTTTATTAAAATTTGTAAATTGTAACAAGAGAGGGGGAAATTTACATACAGACAAAAGAAAATGACAAAAAGAACTAAAATCATATGTAATATAAAATCCAGCAGAAGACAAAACTGTTGCAATCATTTTCCATGCAAGAATTTTTCATACAAACTTGCTAAATGAAAACATGAAAGAATGAAGGCATGATGTGTTAAATTCGTCGTTTCCCTTGCTCCCCAGTTACTTGCAATCCAACAGAAATATAAATGGCATGCCTGCATAGCTGCCAAGTTCTCCCTTTTTTTAAGGGAAATTCCCTTATGCTGAATAGGCTTCCTCGCAAGAAAAAGGAAAACTTGGCAGCTATGCATGCCTGCCTAAATATACTTTCACAATGCCACTTACCCTCTTTTTTGTGGGGGGGGGGGGAGAAGATTTGCCGTACCCTCCACCCCTACAGGAAGAGGAGAAATGGTTTAGTCTGGGGTGGAGCATGCTGTGGCATGTGGGACACATTTGTCCGATCAGGGAAGAGGCAGTTATCAGGCTATTTAAAGGGCTCCCAGCCACAGGGCCGTCTCCAGCATACCTGGGGCCCTGGCGCCGTGGTGCGACGGATCCCTCCGGCGCCCCCCCTGCCCCGTTTCCCAGCGCGGCGGGTGGGCGCCATGCACAGCGCAGCTGCCGCCTGGAGGACTGGCACCCTGCGCCACCCAGCCTGGCCGTAGGGCCGGCCCTGGGCCAGGGGGTGCTGGCCGCCCCCTGTTGCAACGCCTCTGCACGCGGCGGAGGCGGTCCCAGGCCCACGCGCCTCCGGAGAACGGCCTGAAGCCACTGAACAGCTGAGAGGCGTGCCTGGGGCTGCCTCTGCCGTCCTTCTCCGCAGGCGCAGTAGCGCCCCTGGTGGCCTGGCGTCCCGCACCACCGGACCCGGGCCTAGAGATGGCCCTGCCCTGCTACACTCTTTCCCAGGGCCCTCTTAAGCATATCATGGTGCAAAGATCCCTCTGGTGCCCCTGTTTCCCAGAGTAGTTGACCTTTTTTAGGTGGGGGGGGCAAAGTTGTTGACCTTTTTAAGGAAAGGTTTCCCAGAGTTGTTGACCTTTTTTTAGGGAGTTGACACCACGCTTACACATTATCTCTGCTTGGGAAAAGAAGGAAAAAGAAAACAGGAAATATAAACAAAGAACCAGTAAACAGTTAGGATGCAGCTTAAGTGTATCAGAAAGGCACCCAGCCAATTTGGTTGCCAATAAATATTCCTGCAGCCATTTCTAAGATCATGGTCTTCCCAACTAGTGGCTTTGTTAATTGTCTTACTTTAAATGTTGTGATAATCCTATGCTCTTTTAAAATGTGGTTTTGGGGAGTGGAGGGTTATTAGGGTTGTTTTTATTTTCATTATGTATGTTGTGGTTTTGATTTTGATTTTTTTTTCAGTGAAGCGCCCCGAGATCTTGGGGTATAGGGCGGTATATAAATTCTAATAATAATAATAATCCTAGTTCCCACCATCCACATGCCTCTTTTGGTCCCGGTACACTGGCATGTTTTGCACCAGCTTTCTTTCAACTAGCACCAGTAAATAAAACTGGAGGTGTGGGGGAGAGAGGTAGCAGTGAGAGAAGAGAGACAGACATCCCCTCCCATATCCTATGCCAGGGGTCCCCAAACTACGGCCCCCGGGCCGGATGCGGCCCAATCGGCCTTCCAATCCGGCCCGCGACGACCCCCGCCGCCCGCTGCCGCCGCCCGCTCTCACGGCGCGCGGCGCAGCGGCGATCTAAAAAATCGCCAAAAAATCGCCGAAAATCCTTTGTGCGCATGCGTATGGGCCTCTCCTGACCCGGAAGAGGTCATTTCTGGTGCACTTCCGGGTCAGGGGAGGCCCATACGCATGCGCACAAGCGATTTTCGGTGATTTTTTTTCCCGCGCGTGTGCGCATGCGCACGGGCGCGCACTCCCCCGCCCTCCGGCCCACCGCGCGCGCACTCCCCTGCCCTCCGGCCCACCGCGCGGTCGGCGCGGCGGGCACCGGCCCGCCGCACGGTAAGTCTGGGGACCCCTGTCCTATGCCTTCCTGCAGCACTACTCAGAAGTAAATCTGACTCTGTTTCCAATAGGGCTTACTCTCAGGTGCATTTACATTGAATTACCATTGCTGCTCTCGAAGCTACCAACATGAGTCTGACCAAACTGCGGGAGGCGGTGCAAGACAGGAGTGCCTGGCGTGCTATGGTCCATGGGGTCACGAAGAGTCGGACACGACTAAACGACTAAACAACAACAACCATTGCTGCAGAAATTATACCTTTATATTGCTTTTAATTATCACCTGCCCCAGGAAGGTGACCTTTGCAAAATGAAATTGCAAGGCTGCGTTGCAATATCAGAAATACCGAATATAAAAGTGGTAGGCAAGGGGTGAAGGGTCTAGACAGATGGCTGGTGACACACAAACTACCAATGCTTCATCCAGCCCACATCATAGAAATGGCTCCCCCACCCCTTTTAATTTCATGGGGGGGAAGTGATCAGGGGACCCTTATCAGCCGCACACAATAGAAATCATACCCCACCACATACCCAACTATTAAAACTCCCTCTTGCCAAGCAGCACGTGGGGGGCAGGCACAGCGGCGGAGGAAGCCTCTCGGCGGCACCCATAGAGCAGGGTGCGCTCACACGGTGCCCATAGGGACACAATGCGAGGCGCGGCAGGCAGGGCTGGTGCTAGGGTTTTTTGCGCCCTAGGCGAGATCACCTTCTAAATCTGTACGTTTCTTGCGAGTGGAGCAGAGGCCCCAATCCACACACGCTGCACGGGGTCAACAGAACCCCTGTGCTCTCCCCACTGTGGGTTTCCTTCCCCACAACGCTCTCCAATGTGCGCAACCCGCTTTCCCGCATCCCACCAGGGCCCGGCCGGCGGCCGGCACCGCTGTTTCTCCAGCCCAGCTCCCCTAACCCCAGCTGCCACACAGGCACGTTAGGCTCTGCACGATCCTCCAAAGCAGCGCAGATCAGAGCGTTGGGTGGAGGTTTAAATGTCGCTGCTTTTCTGCGGGCTGCCCTTTGCGCAACTGGAGCACAAAGATCATCGGAAGGGAGCGCCTGCGCGCTCGCTCCACTGGCTTTCCGTCGCGGGAGGCTGGGTGCTTAGGCATAAACGAGAGCCATCCTCTTCTCTCCGATGTGCTGGACACAGCTACGGGAAGGGAGGCTTCTCGTCCTCCCACCGAGCCCAGCCCAGCAAGAGAGAGGAGGAGCGGCCTCTTTCTCCTGGCGGCTAAGGGCTCTGCCGTCGATGGCCGAGCAAAGGCGGTGAAAGAAACCAAGCATCGCTCCCATCCCAAGACAGCTAACGTGGTGGCACCGCGGCTCCCGCAGTACCTAGAGGGGATCTGCCTCTGGAACAGATCGCGCAACGCGGCTGCAAACAGGTCAACTCGAGCCACAGTCGCCAAAAAAGCGAGAGGATCTCTCGCACTATGTCAGGAGTATGGGCTCTGGGGTCTGTAGTGCTTTGCAGGACTGGGGCCTGCCTCAGCTTGTGCTGGAGAAGCTAGGAGTGGCCACTCAGGTGAGGCCACTTGATAACTCACTGCACCTGGTGGCAAGAGCTGGGAGGGATAAAAGCTCAGCATTTTCCTTCAGCTCTTTGCCACAGCAACGTGATCTCTGCCTTGTTGCATGTTGTATCTGGCCGCCTGTTCCTTGATCCTTCGCCTTGCTCCTTGACCCTTGGACCTTCACCTTGCCAACGCCTTGCTCCTCGATCCTTGGACCTTCGCCTCGCCGACGCCTTCGCCTTTGTGACACCTTGCTTCCTGACCTTCAGTTCTTCGACCCTGTGACTTCCTGCTGCTTGACCCACGCCACCTGGACTCCCATTCCTGCTTCCACCCTGCCATCTTGCCTCTGGTCCTGACGTCCTGAGTCAGGATTGCTACCTCCCGCCGACCAGACCGTGACACACTGGCTCGTGCTCCCCGTGCGCCTCGGGAAAGCGGCCTGAAGCCGCTCAACAGCTGAGGGTACGGAGGAGGCAGCCCCATGCTCCCGCTCCCAGCGCGCCTCCAGAGCTTTGCATGGGGAGCGGGAGCCTGGGGGCGGGGCAGCCTCCGCTGAACAGCTGAAAGGCAGGCAAGGCGGCCCCAGGCTCGCGCTCTCCACACGCTTCCAGAGAGCGGCCTACATCTGCTCAACAGCTGAGGGCACGGAGGAGGCAGCCCCCAAGCAGTGTGGTGGGCGGTGGCGGCAGGCAGGCTGGCCAGCGCCCCCTCCATTCTGGCGCCCTAGGCGGTTGCCTAGTTGGCCTAAATGGATGCACCGGCCCTGGCGACATGGGGTGCGATCAGTGGCGATCCTGCCCAGGCAAGAGGAACTGCCCAGGATGTGGGGTTGCAAAAGGGGACGTGGGGCTGGGAGGGATGAAGTCCTTGCCTTCCCCCCACCCACCCACAGCCGCCACCTCCTCCTTTCAGGGCAGGGCGGAGACTTGGAGCCTTGCTGGAAGCCAGAGAAAGCCTCTCTCAGCACAATGAAGCCGCTGGGCGGGCCCCTTTACAGCCCTACACCAATCCCAGGTGCGCAGGGAGGAGCCGGGCAGCTGCTTCAGTGCCTCACTTGGCCCCGAACTCACGCAGAGCCCGCAGCAAAAGAACCTGCTTGGCGCCCCTGGGAGCCCAGCGCTGTGGCATCGTGCACCACTAGAGATAACAATTAAGACATCCCTGCTCTTTCCCCTTCTTCATTAAGCATCCATCCTCCCACCTTTTACACTGTGGGCCTTGCTAGTTGTTCTGTTGAGGTCTGAGGGTGAATTTTGTGGAGAGCCCCTGACTCCTCATTTTTGCCTATTTCACACTGTCTGGTGCTGTTTGCAATAGGTGTGAAATGAATTATTTATATTTTAGATGTAGAATCTAGAGATTTTTTTAAAAAGCCAGTTAGGGATAGGGAGTGGTGGTCCTTCTTCTAATTAAAGAAGACTCACTAAATACTCGCCTACCAACCCAAAAAAATTCCACACAATTATCCATTTTACTTGCTTTTTCAGTGGGCATTGTCACAGGCCTGGCTCTAGGTATAGTCCCGGTGGTGCGGGGCGCCAGGGTGCCGCTGCGTGGTGAAGCCGTGGTGAAGCCGTGCTGCGCGCTGCGAGGGCGGGGGCGCCGGAGCGATCTCCGCGCCTCAGCGCCAGGGCGCCCGACCTGCTTGATACAGCCCTGGGTATTGATCAGTGAATGAAGCCTACTCTTTGTGTAGGTGCATTTCATCAATTATCTCTTTTAAATCTGGTTTGTTTTTGTTTTTTTAATAAGGAGCCTGCTGAAATACAGGCTGTTTCTAAAGAGGATGGACTCTGTTAAGAACGTCTGTTGAACAAAGAAGGTAGTGATTTTATCTGTCTCCAAGTAATCTCCATGGCTGCTTCAGTCTGAGACAATGGAATCATTATGCACAGTTTGGTAGATGTGAAGAAACTGAGAGAGAGAGAAACACAGGTTACAAGGACAATGGTCTATTCTGTTCCAGTTTTACCAATCACCGGCAGACCTTTGAATTCAAAAAGAAACATTTGATTCCATACAAGGAGGGAAATAATCTCAACAAGAAAGCCCACTATTGGAACATTTTTCACTGTTAAAGGCTGCAGTCTAAACCCCTGGCCAGCTGCTGTTATGCCCAACCTGCCTTCCTGCCAGTTTCAAGGATCATCAGAATGCAGGGTGTCTCTTGCTTTCAGAGACCACCTAGGGAGCCTCTTACACTCACAAGCACGGATGCTCTTTGTCATCATCCATCCCATCTGTTCGCAAGTTTTATTTCCTCAGTTAGGTACTCCTGGTTGCACTCCCACAGCTTCTCTGTAGTGGTGGTTCCCTGCCTAATAGAATTCCTTCTCAATTTGATAGTGGGCTGAAGACACTAGAAGCTTGGCTTCTTGTTTTCGTCAAATGAGACTCACCAACTCAGAAAATGACTAGGATTGCCAGACTCAATAGAGGACAGGACTTCTGTGCCTTTAATTGCCCTGCTCTCTTTTGAGTCTGGAAACCTTAAAGAGAAACCAGCAGACCCTTTGCTTGTAAATTAAACAAAGGGTCTGCTGGTTTCTCTTTAAGGTTTCCAGACTCAAAAGAGAGCAGGGCAATTAAAGGCACAGAAGTCCTGTCCACTATTGAGTCTGGCAACCCTACCAGTGACGCTCCTACAGATGATCTCAGGAATCAAGCTGGAATGTAAGGATCCCTGAGGTACTCAGGACCTAAATCATTCAAAGTTTTGAAAATCAATGTAGGGACCTTGAACTTGGCTTGGCAGTAGATGGGCAGCCAGGAGATATATTTTAACAATGGTGCTACCTGTTCTTTGTCAGATGCCCCCATCAGCAATCCGGCTGCTGCCTTCTGAATCATCTGAACAAGGTCCAAGGTTAGCCTCACATAGGCTGCATTGCAGTACACATTTTTGCCAAGCAATTTCCCCTCACATAATGCATTTCCTATGTTAATTTTGCCAACGTATGCATTCACGTGCACACTTATATGCCTTTTTGTACACATTCTTTGGTTGGAGAAGGGCACTGAAGCTTTCAGATGAATGTGAATCTCGAAGGGTGGCTGTGTTTTGTTCACACAATATTTCAGAAAGTGTAAATTAGGGAGGATGACATAGGATATGAAATCAACCCTACCCAATAGACTAGAATGTGGTCGACAGCCCCCTTCAAATCTATATCAATGAAAAGAAAAGAACTCTCGTTGAAACTAACTTATAGATGGTACCTAACTCTAAGAAAACTAGCACTAATACGTTCAGGAACCTCATCAAAATGTTGGAGAGGATGCACCTCCACAGGCACATATCTCCACATGTGTGGGAGTGCCCTAAAATCCAATCATTCTGTACGACATCCATGCAAGAAATTTGTAAGATAACTAAGCAAGTGCTAGAAATTAACCCAGAATTGGTTTTACTAAATATCTTTCAAGATAACAACACTCACGCAGATCACAAAGAACTTATAATCCACCTATTGTCAGCAACCAGAAACATCATAGCCAGACACTGGAGGGACCTGTCAGGAGTCAGCATGGACCAACGGTACCAAGTTGTATGGGAAACAGCCCTACTAGAAAAACTAACTAGTAAGCTGAAACTGACACGAGGACAAACAAAAGAAGACACCTTCACCCCAATATGGTTCCCCTTCATCACTTATACAGCCCAACAAGACAATGACAAAAACTTACCATCAGCATACAAATCAATATGGCTAACCTAATCAAAACACCCTCCCTCCCCACTCACACAAGAAACTAAGCATCATCACAGCCAACCACAAATGAACAATCACATCCTAAGACGAATCCCGACCTCTCTCACCAACAAAGAAGCATGAACAAACAACAGAGAACCTGCACAAACGACGCTGACGCCGAACCCCTACACATATCAAGAAAAACAGAAATATCGGCAATCCACCACACCCAACTCCCCATCCCACCCACCTCTTTCCGCCCTTCCTCATAATGTCTCAACAAGTAAAATTGATGTGTAAAAATGATACATGGGAGGGGGGGAAATATGAGACATTGCACTACCTTTGTAACCCAAGAAAATCCTTAATAAAAAAATAATTACAAAAAAAGAAAGTGTAAATTAGGTAAGTTTGCCTTTAAATGTAAACTGAATCGAATTTCTCCCCATCCCTAATTGCCTTTGATCCTGAAAGCAGAATATATCACCATCATGGCTAGCAGTTATAGACAGCCTTACCTTCCATGAATTTGTCTAAGCCCCTTTAAAACCCTCCAAGCTGGTGGCCAAATCACATCTTCTGGAACAGGCATCCCCAAACTGCGGCCCTCCAGATGTTTTGGCCTACAATTCCCATGATCCCTAGCTAGCAGGACCTGTGGTCAGGGAAGATGGGAATTGTAGTCTAAAACATCTGGAGGGCCGAAGTTTGGGGATGCCTGTTCTGGAAGCAGATGTGATGGTGGCTGTAAAGACTTTGAAGGCCTTTTTTGTTGTGTTAATGGCCTATTTTGGGAGAAAGGAGGTTGCACAGAGAAAGAGAAACCAAGGATCTGCCTCAAAGGATAGAACTCCTTTAGTGCAGTGAAGGCCCCCTTTTTAGACACATTAAAGACTTCCATTTTCTTTCTAAAACATGTAGTAAAGTGTTATGATTCCATTGAACAGAATTTTGGCTATCTCTGCAGCAGTTGTTCCACACCTGCCTTTCAAAGCAATTAACATCTGAAACATTGCGCTGTACATCAAATGGGCCCTTTTGCTTAGCAAATCAGAGTGTTTTGCCTCTTTCCTAATATTATCTCCAGGCAATTCCGGCAGTGCTTCTTATATAATCATACATTAAGTGAACAGAGCTATCTATTAGCTTTCAATCATCACTTATTAAGGGGAGCCCAGTCCTCCAAATACAAAACAATGGGACAGGAAGCAGAAGATTTAATATTGTGTCGACGGCGCCTTTTGTCGAGTACACTCCTTCACTGCATCAAGCATTTTGATAGCTCAAGGAAACAAGAATGGGGAAGACTCAGATGAATGCTCGCCTTTTTTGCTTTCAAGTACTCCAAGTCTATATACCTGCCCTTACTCTCCTTTTTCCCCAAGGAGTGCTCATAACTAGGAATGAATAGCTGTAAAGATGGGGACAGGGTGAGAATTCAGGCCCAGAGGCCAAATGCAGCCCTCTAGAGCAGGCATCCCCAAACTTTGGCCCTCCAGATGTTTTGGAATACAATTCCCATCATCCCTGACCACTGGTCCTCTTAGCTAGGGATCATGGGAGTTGTGGGCCAAAGCATCTGAAGGGCCGCAGTTTGGAGATGCTCTAGAGTCTCCCAGACCACAGTACTGTCCAGCTCTGTCTCACATCCTTCTTTGTTGCTTTTAGTTGACTAGAATGTGTCCCTGAACACCAATAGGATCTCTCTCTCTCTCTCTCTCTCTCTCTCTCTCTCTCTCTCTCTCTCTCTCTCTCTCTCTCTCTCTCTCTCTCTCTCCCCCCCCCCCAATATGCTGAAGAAACATCACTTACCCCTGACCTTCAACAGTTGAGATGTTTTGGGGCAGGGGTAGGCAACCTGAGGCCCGGGGGCCGGATGCGTCCTAATCATAGCTGTCAAGTCTCCCATTTTTCAGGGAAAACCCCCTTATTTAAACCTGTTTCCCACTGTTATCCCGAATTGAAAAAAAATCCCATAAAGCCCCTGGATTTAGAAAGCAGCTCCTACTGGCCAGGGAGGCTCCTTCTGGGCACGTCTGGACATGCACAGAACCAATTTCTTGTGCCACTCTGCCCATGTCTGGGCACCGGAAATCGGGCAGTGCCGGCACCAGAAGTCACTTCTACGCATGTCTGGACATGCGTAGAAGCGACCTCCGGTGCCGCGCCGCTGCTGATCCCTTATTTTTCAATCCAGGAGTTGACGGCTATGGTCCTAATCGCCTTCTAAATCCAGCCCATGGACGGTCCGGGAATCAGCATGTTTTTACATGAGTAGAATGCGTCCTTTTATTTAAAATGCATCTCTGGGTTATTTGTGGGGCATAGGAATTCGTTCATTTATTTATTTTCCAAAATATAGTCCAGCCCACCACATGGTCTGAGGGACGGTGGACCGGCCCACAGCTGAAAAAGGTTGCTGACCCCTGTTTTGGGGTGAACCCACCTCTTCTATGCTTGCTGCTTTGGTTCAGAATTATTGGATAATTTTTTTCTTGTTTTCATAATTATATTATTTTTGTAACCTGCCCTGGGTGCAGCCCCGGACAGAAAAGGAGGAGGAAGGAGCAGGAGCAGATGAGAGCCTGGAAGACTGGTACCCAGGGATGGAGGGTAGAAATCCTCTCCTTGTGACTCAGTATGTCAGAGAGGGGAAAGCACTGGCTCTCTCCCTTCCTGCGGAGTGCAGAGACTCATCAGGGAGCAGGGAGAATATTGTCTTTGTTCTATTCTGAATCCTCCCCAGAGGTTATTATTTTATTTATTTCATGTATTTACTTAGCACTTAATATTTGACATTTCTAAGAATGTGTATATAAAATGTATTTTTTAATAAATAAATAAAAACTGTTCCAAAAGATCAGGAAGATTGGGCCAGTGAGATGATTTTTTTTTAATTTAGATTCTTTACTTTTGGATCAGGTAGTTTTCCCCCAGACAATTAGTTGAGGTCCTGATTGAAATACCATTTGCTGCATTATAATAAAATAATTTCTTTTTTAAAAAAGGAAAAGGTAGAACTCTGAGCTAATCGGAATGTTTTGCATCCCTTTAACCTGGTTCAATTAATATGACTTCTGTCTGACATTCTACTTTGAATTAAAAGTCTCTGGATATTATCTTTCCAGGAAGACAGAAGCATACAGCATTACCATCTTTTTTAAAAAAAATATATGAAAAGAAGGCATGGTGAAATCATTTTTAATCAGATCCGCCGTGACTTTGCTTAACCCCTTTGCCAATACACGGGAGTTATTTTTTTCCTTATCATACAGATTCTTTGTGGCATTTCCCAATCAGAAATCGCATCCAAGCCTGCCAAAAATGAGAAGATGACGTCCCTTGCCGATTACATGTTCAATGTCCTCTGAATAATATATCCAGGTAAGTTGTCAAAGTCTCTCTTCCCCTACTCTCAGTCTCCCGTCAGGGCTTTTCCGGGGATAGAGACATTGCGATTAGCTCTGCGAGTGCGGCTTTCTCCCGATTGAAGTTGTCGCTGTTTTGAAAAAATTAAAAGGTTCTGACCCGCTTTGCCTGGTCCTCGGACCCTGGTCGGCACCAAAGAGTCCTTGAAAAAGAGTACTTTGCAGAATGCTGCTTTTATTACAAAAACAAAAACTTCTCCAACCACGGCCAACAGCTTTACACATCAAAGGCAACCAGCTTTCTACCCTTCAACCAACCAACGCAACCACCAACACCCAAACAGATCATCCTATATATACACAAGCATATTTGGGTGAAAGATTGCTTGAGTCATGCAGTTCATTGTAGCCCGCTGACTCATGCTGACCTAGTTCCTTTTTTTGAATTAAAGAAACAGCGGCTAATTTTTAAGCTGTGACAGAAGTGCAGAGTGTTTGAGGACCGGGACTTTCGCAGGGAAACCAAAATGATTGTTTACAAAGCGATTGTACTACCAACCTTACCATATGCTTGTGAAACATGGACCACTTATAAACGCCATCTCCAACTCCTCAAAAGATTCCATCAATGGTGTCTCTGAAAAATTTTACACATCACTTGGGAAGACTGGCGAACTAATATCAGTGTACTGGAAGAAGCAAAGATGACCAGTGTTGAAGCAATGATTCTTCAACATCAACTTCGTTGGACTGGTCATGTTGTGTGGATGCCTGATGATTGTCTTCCAAAGCAACTACTCTATTCCAAACTTTAGAATGGAAAGCGCAATGCTGGTGGTCAACAAAAGAGGTTTAAAGACTCTCTCAAGGCAAATCTTTAAAAAATGTATTATAAACACTGACAACTGGGAAACACTGGCCTGCGAGCACTCCAGTTGGAGAACAGCCTTTACCAAAGGTGTCATGGGCTTTGAAGACACGCGAACTCAGGACACAAGGGGAAAATGTGCTAAGAGGAAGGCATGCTTGGCAAATCCACACCGTAATCAACTCCCGCCCGGAAACCAATGTCCCCACTGTGGAAGGACGTGTGGATCCAGAATTGGCCTTCACAGTCACTTATGGACTCATTGTTAAGACCATGTTTATTGAAGACAATCCTACTCGGCTACAAGTGATCACCAAAGAGTGATGAGACAATTATTTGAAATTGGGGGATGTGTGTGCTTGAATATGCAAGTCCCCCAGCTCACTTAGAGCAGCAGCAATTTGAGGTGGGTACTGTTCTCCATTTCCTCAAACAAAACCTTCCTTGAATTACCAGCACACCTCTCTCCAGAAAGCTTTAAAAAATCCACCTCCTTAGGAGGAAGGGGATACCAGCAGGTACAGTCTCCTTCCACGTGGGTAAGAGGCCCTTGGCAGCATGTGGCACACAAACGCAGCAGAAAAGGGCCTTAGCTGAGTAGTAGAGCATGGTGGATACATATATAATCATGTATGGTGCAGAGAAAGTGGACAGAGAATCTGGGGCCACCCAATGAAAATGAAGGATGGGATACTTAGAACAAATAAAAGGAAGGCCTTCTTCACAGCTATGTAGTTAAACTACAGTATGGAGTTCGTTGCCACAAGACATAGTGGAAGAACTTTTTCAGTCCAAGGGCTGTAGTTCCTTGTGGGAAACCTTCTGGGGGGCATATAACAGGGGTGGGTGGAACAATGGGTGAGACACTTAGTTTTGTACAGTATTTCAGACCCTCCAATTGCCCCTGTTTTCTAGGGACAGTCCTGGATTTACAGAAGACATCCCAGTTTCTGATTTGATCCTGGAATGTCTCGCCTTTCTTTAGGATGTTCTTATTGTCATCAGAGAAATGTTGGAGGGTATGGAGTTATGCAACCCACTGAGCCATCTGAAGGCAGCCCTGTATAGGGAAGTTTTAATGTTTGTGTTTTATTATGTTTTTATATATGTTGGAAGTTACCCAGAGTGGCTGGGGCAACTCAAGTCAGATGAGTGGGGTATAACAACAACAACAACAGCAGCAGCAACAACAACAATGGACGTCCCTAGTTTCTTTGGATAAATGTTGGAGGGTATGCTATATTTTGGCAAGCAAAATGAAGGCATTATTACAGCTCAAAAAGATGTTCTCATCTAGCAGAAGAACTGGGGGAATGTGTGGAGAATGGCCAGTGACTGGGGAGAGTCCTGAGGGCCAGACAGAGAAATGGAGGGCCACATTTGGCCCCTAGCCTGAATTTGGGTTTAGAACACCTATTTGAGGACAGAGAAGTAGAGGGTGGCAGAATAAGAATTGGGACTCTTTGGGGTTGACGACATTTCCTAAAAACTTCTGCAGAGAAAGAATTATGTCCCCCAAAGACTTGGAACAAACTTTAGATGGGAAGCAGGAAATAAATGATCTTGTTTAATGTATGGATCCACATGTCAGTTGCCGGTTCCCTTGCCCTTGCAGGCTGACCCGTCACTGTCAGAAAAAATGATAGGCTATCTACTTTAAGGACTAAAAAAATATATTTCTAGTCTAGCTGAAAGAAAAATTTCCAGACAGGGAAAGAAAAAAGGGGGGGGGAGCCAAAGGCTTCTGGCGGCTATTCAATAATAGCCAAGGTATTTGTATTTCAAAAGCAGCTCTTGGCTGCAATCCAGAGAATGGTACAACTCTACTAGAGCTGTATGAAATGTTCACACATTTCAATATTCAGGCCAAAAATTGCTTGTTGGGGAGCCAAATATTTCTTTTGAACAAACACACAAACACATTAAGAAGTCATGACAAAGAAATGGCAGTTTCATCTTTTTTTAAAAAAAAAAAAAAAAACCTTGGTTAAGGAAGTTTTATTCTTGAAGCTTCATTGTGAAATGCTGAAGCTTACTGTTCAGCATACACATGGGAAAGTGCACTAAACTTTTCCATGTGGAATCTGAAGTATAACACTTCCCATAACTCATGTGCGGGCAAAGGTTATCCGTGGTTATTGGCCACAATTGGGTGTGTTCTCCCTCCTCTGTTGGAGGCAGAGGGTCTCAGAATAACAGTTTCTGGGAAACACAATTGGGGGAAGTGTTGGTATGCGCAAATCCTGCTTGCTAGTTTCCCAGAGGCACCCGGTTGGCCACTCTGAGAACAGGATGCTGGCCTAAATGGGCCACTGGTGTGATCTAGCTAGGCTCTTTGTATGTTCTTAACTAATAACTAGAGCCTCCTGCCCTAAAAAAAAAAAACCCAAGAGACCAGGTAGAATTTCAAGCTACCAAGGTATATTCTTCCTGCTTTCAACTTTTTCCACCATTAACATTTTGTGCTCAAATTCTATTTCATTGATTTAATAAATCGGGTTTTCTTTTTCTTTTTTACCTATAAACTGAACCTTAATAACCCTAAAGTTGCATCCAGACTATATTAAGTTCTGTCTAGGTTCCATTGACATTAGCCATGAATTCCTAGTTTCCATTGAAGTCATGATTTGATTTGATTTTGATTTTTTGTTTATAAGTCACTTCTTCTCCTGGGAAAGACCACCTGGTGGGACCTTCACCAATTAGTGCATATGTAAAGGTAAAGGTAAAAGTACCCCTGACCATTAGGTCCAGTTGCGGACGACTCTGGGGTTGCGCACTCATCTCGCTCTATAGGCTGAGGGATCCAGCGTTTGTCTGCAGACAGCTTCTGGGTCATGTGGCCAGCATGACTAAGCCGCTTCTGGTGAACTAGAGCAGCGCACGGAAATGCCGTTTACCTTCCTGCCGGAGCGATACCTATTTATCTGCTTGCACTTTTACGTGCTTTCGAACTGATAGGGGGGCAGGAGCTGGGACCGAACAACGGGAGCTCACCCCATCGCGGGGATTCGAACCGCCGACCTTCTGATCGGCAAGCCCTAGGCTCTGTGGTTTAGACCACAGCACCACCCGCGTCCCGCCAGGTGCATCTTTAAGCTACTTATTTTCCATAGTTTAGCTCTACCTACCTGTAGCCCCTCATGTTCTCTCTTCTAGAGTTTTTCTTTCCCCACCCTTGAACTTTTCCCTTTCTCTCTCCTTGCTAGCCACTGGACTTCACTAACTTGGGCTTGTTTCCTTATGCCTCCCTGTACCTTTATTTCTCCTTATAATCCAATTTTCTCTCTCCTAGTTTCACTTTCCTTGCTCTGTAGCCCATCCATGGTCTGTAAATCCATCAAATATCTGTCTGTTCCATCTATCTATCTCTCTGGGACCTCTCTCTCTCATTCCAACATCCTGCCTTTTATGCAGCTGCTGTAAGCACCTGGGTAATGCTGCACAGCTGCTCCTGTCCCATCCTGTCACCTCTAGCTCACCCTTGTTTTGATTTGAGCCAGCAAAGAGAGGAACAAAATAGATGGCAACAGCATCCTCACGACACATAACAATATGAACATTATCAAGTTAAATCTACATTGTTTTTGTTGTTTAGTCGTTTAGTCGTGTCCGACTCTTCGTGACCCCATGGACCATAGCACGCCAGGCACTCCTGTCTTGCACTGCCTCCCGCAGTTTGGTCAAACTCATTAAATCCACATGAGACTCCTTAAAATGTGCAGTGAATCTTCCACCAAGCACAGCAATTAATAAAACAGCATACAGTCAAACCTCGGTTTGCGACCACCTCCGTTTGCGACCACTTCGGTTTCCAACCACCGTGGACCTGGAAGTGTTTACATCCGGGTTCCGCAGCACTCGGATGCACAGAAGCGATCTGCGCAGAAGCGGTCTATTGGCACTTCACGCACGCGCAGAAGCATGCCTCAGGGAGCGACGAACTCAGGGAGCAACTGGCTCCCTGGAACCAATTGTGGTTGTAAATGGAGGTATGACTGTACTGAAATAAAAACATATTAAGAGGTACTGTAAAGATCAGGAGCAATAGGTCTAATGTACTTTCTGGGGGAGGGCATTCCACAAAGAATGAGCCATCACTGGAAAAAGCCCTAAGCACATCTGTCAATCTAGTACAGGCTTCCTCAACCTCGGACCTCCAGATGCTTTTGGCCTACAACTCCCATGATCCCTAGCTAGCAGGACCAGTGGTCAGGGATGATGGGAATTGGAGTCTCAAAACATCTGGAGGGCCGAGGTTGAGGAAGCCTGATCTAGTATTTCTTATTGATGGGCCGGAGATCAGAGGCTGATTTTGGAGCCCAGGCAGCCTCATACAAGTCAAGCAGTCCTTCTGATAACCTGATCTCAAACCATCTGGGGGCAGAGATAGGCAACCTGTTGTCCTCCCGATCTTGTTGGATTACAACTCCCATCAAACCTAGCCAGCATGGTCAGGGAGATGAATGTTGAATCCAGCAACATCTGGAGGGCAATAGGCTGCCCATCCCTGCTTTAAAGAGACCACAGAACCAGAGGCTAGAGGGCAGAAGTCAACTGAATTCACTCCCTTGGCACCAGGGCCAGAAGAATAAGAGTTGGGCCCCTGGGTCTGAGTTTCTCCTCCGCTGCATTGCCAGTCCAATAGGGCAGGGAGTGCATCAGGAGATGTAGCAGAATTTTATCTCATCTTTCAATTCATTTTGTGCAGATAGAGCTTTGCAGTCTGAAATCTGTGTGTGAGCCTTCGTAAACCTTCCCTAGTAGAACAAACAGACTGTTTTAAATATGAGCAAGCCTGTGTTCCCTTGCAATTCTTAGCACCGCTGAATGCAAACATATAAGATATGTTGACAGAGAACAAAACGCTAGGAGATCGGCCAAGCATAATAATTACACAAATTCCTAGGTCAAGAAGAGAACAAAAATATCAACATAGATAACTGATGGCAGACACTGGCAGGCCACTAGTACACAGAGCAGTTAGTCAGAAGACAATGAAGAAACTGATAGATGCTTCTGCGTATCCACATGAGAAGGACGGGGTGGGCTAGTCAGAACAGCCAAAGGATTTCTGCGTGGTTCAAGAATGATGACAGTGTGTTGTGACTGTGCAACTGGAATAATAATAATATTATTATTATTATTATTATTATTATTATTATTATTATTATTATTTATTTATACCCTGCCCATCTGGCTGGGTTTCCCCAGCTACTCTGGGCGGCTTCCAACACAATATTAAAAGACAATAATCTATTAAACTTTAAAAGCTTCCCTAAACAGGGCTGCCTTCAGATGTCTTCTAAAAGTCTGGTAGTTGTTTTTTTCTCTTTGACATCTGGTGGGAGGGAGTTCCACAGGGCGGGTGCCACTACCGAGAAGGCCCTCTGCCTGGTTCCCTGTAACTTGGCTTCTCACAGCGAAGGAACCGCCAGAAGGCCCTCGGCACTGGAAAGATTGCTGTAACTGTCTGACTGGTTAAGTGGCAATCACCTGTGTAGTTGGATGTGTAAAAGGATTGTGCCTGACATCATTAAAGGGCAGCATCTGACTGATTTTAATTTTAATTTTTATTTTTTATGAGGCTGACCCTACGTATGTTTGCATTAAAGGTAAAGGTAAAGGGACCCCTGACCATTAGGTCCAGTCATGACCGACTCTGGAGTTGCGCGCTCATCTCGCATTATTGGCCGAGGGAGCCGGCGTACAGCTTCCAGGTCATGTGGCCAGCATGACAAAGCCGCTTCTGGCAAACCAGAGCAGCGCATGGAAACGCCGTTTACCTTCCCGCACGTTTGCATTAATAAATGCCTAATTTTTCTCTTAAAGCTTGTGTCTTTTGGTGTTCCTTTGGGGAACCACAGTAGGATGGACCTTTTACAACTTTTAAACAAAAAAGAGGGGCCCTTGTGCTATAACTGACCTGCAATGTTGCCATGCCTCACTGTGCTCCGTGGCCTTCTCCTAAGAACCAGGATAAGGCAGCAGTTGACATGTTCTGCTGCTTATTTTATTTTATTTTGGTTTGGCTTTTTTTTTTTTTTGGCTGCATTTAGATTTCATTCTGTTTGTTCTGCTTTTCCTCGATTTTCCACTGTATGGTACTTGCTTATGTTTCAGAATTTAATTGCTAGCTACCATAGGGGGGCGGCTTTTACAACAGAAAAGCAAGATGAAAGTCCTCATAAGGAAATATAATAAATAATAATAATAATAATAATAATAATAATAATAATAATAATAATAATACTGTAATGATGGTGATGATGGAGGGGGAGAATTGTCAAAGAAATGATATATGCTGCCCGAGAGTCTCTGTGACATGGAGATGCATGTTGAACAGCTGTTCTAAGCAGAACAGAGCATTACTCTTCCCAGGACAGAATCTCTTCCAAAGCAATATGTCAGGAGCGGTGAACTTCCTCTATGTGCCACTGCCCCATGTGGTGAGTCACAGAACTGCAGCTTGAAGCACCTGCCTCATCAGTGAAGTCTGATTTAACACACGTCCTCCCAAATTTGGGTGTGTTCCTTCCTGATATTCTTTTGTCGATCCAAGCTTCAGGTTTGTGTCTTGTTCCTCTCACCCGGTTTATCATACTCAGCCATAAAACTCACTGGGTAACCTTGGGCCCAATCACTGCCTCTCAGCCTAACTTAAACTCACAAGTTTGTGGTGGGGATTAAACGATGATGGGGAGAACTCTGTCTGCCAGCTTGAGTGCCTTGCAGAAAAAGGTGGGACAGAAATGCAATAAATGCAAGTAAGTGGCAGGAGGATAGAAGATGAAGATTGCCTTGACTCAGAGGAGGTGAATATTGGAGGCAAAGGGAAGGAAATAATAGGGTCTAGAATTGTTAACTCAGTTGCGAGCCAGGAGAAAGGGAAATCAAATTTATTCATAAACTTTACTTAAACAGTATGGGTTGTGGGTTAGGATTGCTCTTTTGCTTTGCAATCCAAAAACCCACTTCCTGGCAGTAAATCTCACAAACCTCAATGGGAATTACTTGAAAGTAGATATGCGTAGTTAGAAACTATTGCATCTTTAGAGGAAATTACTTTTTAAAACCCATTCTTCAAATGAAGCACAGATTATATTAACTTAACATTTTTGTTTTTCTATTGATTTCCCCCTTATTATAGGTGTCTCTTTTTTTTCACACATGGTAAATATTTCTGGAATCTGTCTCCTGAAATCAATGTCTCCTTGTAGTGAGATTTACCTTTCACTGAAACAATATAATTCGGGGAAGGATGGAACCACACACATTTATAATTTAGAGTAGCCACTAGAGAATGAATAACAAGGAAGACTTTTTTTATATTTTTAAGAAAAAGCAAATGCGCTGTCAGGATATGTAATAACATTAATGAGCACAAGACTTTAAGCTTCCGTGTGCCAAACTCTGTAATTTTAAATGCAAAAAGAGAATATTCACAACCTCATCGCAAGAGTACAAGGAGGCGACAAAGACAGCTGTTTATGTGCACCTTCCTTCTCAGCTCTGTTATCTGCATCTTATCTGATCGGGTCCCTTGTGTTTATGACAAAGGAGGATTCATTTTGAAAATTTAAAAATACAAAGGCATGGGAAAGAGAACTTCCCAAAAGTTTTCAAAACAAGTGGGTTTCTTTCCCTGTTTCCTTGATTGGGGACCACAAAGTAATTGTAATCTTCATAGTTGTACCTGTCAGCCTTTTCTCCCGGAAATCTGCCTCTGCAGGGCTCACCTGCTGTAGCTAGGGTTGCCAGACTCAATAGAGGACAGGACTTCTGTGCCTTTAATTGCCCTGCTCTCTTTTGAGTCTGGAAACCTTAGAGAGAAACCATTAGACCCTTTGCTTGGAAATTAAACAAAGGGTCTGCTGGTTTCTCTTTAAGGTTTCCAGACTCAAAAGAGAGCAGGGCAATTAAAGGCACAGTAGTCCTGTCCTCTATTGAGTCTGGCAACCCTAGCAGCCTGTAGCTCAGCAGGGCCTGGAAGTAGGGGTGTGGCTTAGAGAGAATAGGCAGGGCATAATGAAGAGTGACAGAGATACATCCAGAGGTCTTTGGAGCCAGATTGTGCCCATCAGCTGGAGGCTCCCCCAGTGGTGGAGCTAGCTGCTCCGGCACCCAGAGTGGCACACATGGTGGGCGGGGCTAGCCACCTGCAGGGGTGCGCCGGCGGTGGCAAGCATCCCAGAGGGGTGCTGCCTGCAGCAATGTCACACACACCCTACGGGATGACACCTGGGGCGGACCGCACCCACCGCACCCACTTTGCTCCGCCACTAGGCTCCCCATCACTTTTGTAACCAGTCATGTATATGTAGTTTTTCTGTTTCAGGATACAGTACATGGGGGCTGTTCAGGTAAAGCGTAGGAAGGTGCAGGTCAGATAGGTGAGATACAGGACCCTAATGGGCTAGGGCTCCCCTGGCAGCAAACTGGGCAGATGGTTTATAGGATGATGCCACCTTAGGCAAACACTTTGTGCAATGTGCATGTAGTGTGTGTACCTAGGACACTGATGGGCAACCTTTTGAGCTTCGTGTGTCAAAATCCGCCAAAAAACTGAGCATAACTTGGGTGGTGTGTCACTTCAAGAAAAAAACCCATAATTTCACGATATTTATAGTTTAAATAACAAAAATGTATAATTGTAATATACAGTGGAACCTCGGTTTATGAACACCTCGGTTTACGAATTTTCGGTTTACGAATGCCGCGGACCCATCTGGAACGGATTAATCCACTTTCCATTACTTTCAATTGGAAAGTTTGCTTCAGTTTATGAACAGACTTCCGGAACCAATTGTGTTCTTAAACCGAGGTACCACTGTATAACTATATTTAATAAACCAAAAACTAATTATTTAACCAAACCAAACCAAAAAACCCTTATTTATCATAAAGTGCCCAGAGTTGTTGAGCTGTTTGGGGGGAGCTGCTGACCAAAGTCTTGGAGGGTTTGGGGGGGGATGCAAAAGTTGCTTTGCTTTGGCGGGGGGATGCCCCAAAGCTGCTGCGCTTTTTGGGGGGGGGAGAGAACAGAAATAAATGACGGGTAATACCTTCACTGGAACTAACACACAGCACCGACATAGTCTGCCAAAGCTCCAAAAAAACCCAGCACAGAACGGGTTAAAAAAGAACGCTGTTACACCCCAATCATAGTCTGCCAAAGCACCAGAAAAAACAGCACAGAAAGGGTTAAAAAACCAATCAACAACAACAATAACCAACAACAACAACAATAACAACAGCAAAGGATCCAGGTTTTAACAGCTGAGACGGAGACTGAGACAAGCTCTAGGGGAGACAAGCTGTAGGAGGAGCGGGAGAACAAATGGGGGGGGACAACAACAACAGCGCGAATGGGCTGATGGGGCGCGTGCCAACAGTGAGGGCTCTGCGTGTCAGAGGGCTCTGTGTGTCAGTCAGGACCCTGTGCAGCTAAAGCCTGAAGGGGTACATTTATTTTCCTCATGTACTCTACTTATATAACGCTTAATACTTAGACAGCCTCAAAGAGTCAGGAATCCCTTCCCAGTTCACATGCCATCTTGCCAAGGAACAGCCTGACTCACAAAATGCGGCTCTTACCCCCACCTAACACAAACACATCACGCAATAGGAAACAAAGTCCAGCTTGAAACTCATTTTTATCTTGCTCTGTAGGGTAGGAAGGCGTCAAGTGAGGGTCAGAAATGGGCTAATTCCTGTCATTTCAGACCCCCCCCCCCAAAAAATTAAGGGCCTCTTCAGCAGCATTTTTATTTCCAAAGCTCTCTTACAAACAACAGCTCGACACAAAAATTTACTTCTCTTCATGTAGCCCAACAATTTCTGTAGAAATAAAAAATGGTTTGAAACTACAGTTGCCATAGAGATGGTAGAACACCTTACAGCATTGTGATGGGCTGGGGGGAATCCATACCAATTCATTAGAAACAGCAGGAATTAAGACAGGAGGGTAAAAACTTATAAGGGGTGTGTGAATAGGATCTTTAGCGAAATGATGCAGTGAGCAGTATTCCTGTTCAGCGTTCCAGACAGTTAGCCTCAATTTCCATTCCATTCTCCATCCCACGTGGTTTTGCATTTCTGCCCCCACCCCAAGTCAACCATCATTCAGTGGCTTCCCATAGCCATCTGGAGATCTCTCCATTGATTGACATACGGGAAGGAGGTGGGAAAATCACATGCAACCCCAGGAAATAATGCTGGTGTGGGGGTTGGCTTCAGTTCACCCCAGAGATTTGGGGGAATCGGAAAGCTCAATCCATTTGACTTCCAGATTAGCACATTCATTTTTTTTCCACATGCTACTACATGCTGTTGCTGTGACTGAAATAGCCCCCACACATATGTTGCCTAATGAGCACCTCATGTGCCTAAGAAAATTTGATCGCGCCTGATCAAAGCTGAGGGTCTTTAGCATATGTGGCAATTTAGCAGAGCTAATGATCTACCTGCTTGGCCATGCTCTATTATGAATCACAAGTTTACTTTGAAAGCAAGATGTCTTAATATCTCTGGTGTGGGGGAGATGGATGTTCTTGGTTTTTAAACTGTTTGCATGCAATTGAATTATTACGGCGGAGCTTGCAAGACCAGAGATGGGCGAAATCCCGAGCGTAGGAGAGCGTCAAATTATCAGTAGAGAACTGTTACAAACAACAATTTAAAACATTTTTTTAAAAAAATATATTAAAATCAATGATCAGCTAGAAACCACATTAAAACACACACCAACATTCTACATGGCAGGAGAGGCTTTCCTGATCAACAGTGGCTTTAGCAAATACAGTGAAGGCACCTGCCTGATATCAATAAGCAGGAAGTTCCCGAGTGTGACCACTACCAGACAAATAGACGGATTTCTAACAAACGTGTCATGTGGCGCCTGTAATGGTGCCACTTCTGCAGATTGAAGCAGTCGAGGGGGCATATATGGGGTAAGGTGGTCTTGCAAGTAAACTGGCCCTATGCTGTTGAGGGCTTTATGTACTAATAGTAACACCTTGAATTTGGCATGGTCGAGAACTGGCAACCAGTGCAGGTCTCTGAGCAAAGGTGTTATGCCTTGACAGAGTCTCAATCCTGTCAGCAATATTGCTGCAGCATTCTGCACCAACTGCAGCTTCCAAATCAAGCACAATGGAAGCACCATTTCTAGTCTACAATGTCTTTTCTGAGCTATCGAGGTGACCAGAACTGTGTACAGTATTCCATGTTTAGCTGTTCTATTTTTAAAGGCATCATGATATCGTACAATTCCTTTCCTAACAAATGCCAAACACGCAGTTTCTTTTTGTCACCGCTGCTACATGTTCGGTTAACATTTTCAATCGAGCTCGCCACCACAAACCCCTGGATACCTTTCCTGGTAGTCACCCCCAGTTCATCCCCCATCGGCATTTATTTGAAGTTAGAATTTACACTCATGGGCTCCGTACATGATATCATGCTATACGAAGCCATCTCTCCACTGCTGGCAATCAAGGATGTGAAGTGGGGACAAGGCAAAGCATGGCTCAGTAACTTCAGGCAGTGAGCTGTGTTAATTTAGACCAGGCTTCCTCATCCTCAGCCCTCCAGATGTTTTGAGACTACAATTCCCATAATCCCTCACCACTGATCCTGCTAGCTAGGGATTATGGGAGTTGTAGGCCAAAAACATATCGAGGGCCGAGGTTGAGAAAGCCTGATTTAGACCAGGCATCCCCAAACTGCGGCCCTCCAGATGTTTTGGCCTACAACTCCCATGATCCCTAGCTAACAGGACCAGTGGTCAGGGATGATGGGGATTGTAGTCCGAAACATCTGGAGGGCCGAAGTTTGGGGATGCCTGATTTAGGCATTACAGGGGACAAGAACAATGGAGCAGGATTGTAGCTCAGTAGAAGATTGTAGACTCAGTGGTCTGCTTCCTATGCTTTGGGGAGCCCACACCTTGCATGAAGAAAGTCCCAGGTTCAATCCCAGCAACTCCAAGTTGGGCTGGGAGAGATTACTCCCTGGACAGCTCCTTCTAATGAGTGTAGATCAGGCATCCCCAAACTGCGGCCCTCCAGATGTTTTGGCCTACAACTCCCATGATCCCTAGCTAACAGTACCAATGGTCAGGGATGATGGGGGTTGTAGTCCAAAACATCTGGAGGGACAAAGTTTGGGAGTGCCTGGTGTAGATAATCAATGGACCAGTGGTCTGATTCACTATAAGGCAGCTAAGGCAGTCATTAGGTGTCTGGTAGTATTTAATTCCACCCAGTCTAATGGTTGTGGATGGTCAGGAGTGGTGGGAGTTGTATTTTGCCCCTGATTTAGCTCCGCTGTCTGAGCTTCTGCTTTTTTGCTCCCGGCTGTTCTGAGGGCTGCCGATTTCCTACACAGCCACAGCTGCTCATCTTGCATTAGCTTTGGGCAGCGCCAAAATGCCATCACTCAGATGGATCATTGGTCATTCGTAGCTTGCTGTCCGCCCTGCCAAAAGAGGATCGCTTATTACAAGACATGGCAGGGAGACGCTGTCCTTACAGCTGTGGAACCGCCTTCAGAGTGACAGGTTGACAACTTCACTGCAGCGACTGAGGATAAGTGGGAAAACCCCGTTTTTAACTCAGAGATTCTCGGCTGCAATTCTCGCACCGTGGCTCCTCTAGGCATTCAGAATAATCATGTGAATGGAGAACCCTGGGACCCAGGAAAGCACCATATGTTAAACCAGGACATGGCTCCATCTAGCTCAGTGTTGTCTATGCTGAATGGCAGTGACTCCCTACTTTCAGGGGCAGAAGAAGGGGGTGTGGTGGGGGCTGTTTGCCCCGGGTGTCACTACTAAGGGGGGGGTGACAAAATGCCAGGGGGCACTCACCCCGGGGCCTGCAGCACACCCGAGCCACATGTCTCTCCTGGGAGTGACACGGTGGCTTGGGTACCTGCAGGCTCCGCGCTGCTCCAAACAGTCTGCCCACTGCCTCCCACTCAGCTGTACAGTGGCTGAGGGGGAGGAGGCAGGCAGACTCCTCGGAGGCCCCACAGAGCGCCCTGCCCTGGCTCGCCCCGCCCCCGTGGGTGGCTGGCCCCGGCCCTGGGCGCAGGGCATGTGCCTGATTGGCTTGCTCCACTGCTGCCTACTTGGGCATTGGACCTGGGATCTTCTGCACAAAAGACAATGCTCTGCCCTCTGAGCTATTGCCCCTCCCCAAATAGTTGAATTGATGCCCCAACTGTGTATCAACCATACAATCCACACATTTATAGGTGGAAATGGGAAGATGGGTTTCAGCACAGCTCCGCTGCAGGCACAGGTGGGGGGGGAAACTCACCAGTAGGGCGGTCAGAGAATTCTGGTGGAGCAGGAATTGCCCATGTTTCCTTATTTGTCCCAGGTTTGGAATGAAAATCAATCCAGCAAATACGATCAGTATTTGCTGCTGCTGCTGCTGTCGGGATCCTGTTCCAGTGTAAGGAAGAGATCTTTATTCCAGCTAAGAGCAGTATGGACTCAGTAGCAAGCACAAGGTCCAGGAGTAAAAGAGTCCAAGGTTCTGGAGCAATGCGAAAGATTCCTAACGAAACAGAAGATGAAGATGTCCCCACAGCTGATACGCGCCTCGTGCCAGTCTTCCAAATATTCACTTATTACATTTATACCCCACCTTTCCTCCAAAGATCTCAAGGTGGTATACATAGTTCTCCTTCTCCTCAGTTGATGTTCACAGCAACCTTGTGAGGTAGGGTTAGGCTAAGAGACAGTGTCTAGCCCAGGGTCACCCAGTGAGATTCATGGCAGTGGGGATTTGAACCCTGGTCTCCCAGGTCCTAGTCCAACACGCTAAGCACTATACCACACACATGAGGTGAGGTCTGCTCACCCATTAGACTCTCTCCCTATGAGTCTGCTATTCTATGAAGTTGGTTTGAGGCGGGTGGTGTTAAGACTGTTTCCTGCCCCTCTACCTCCAGCTCCTCTTCTTTAGCTCATCCCTCTGGTTGGTCAGAGTCCTCCCAGTCATGTATTTTCCAGGCTCAACATAGCCAAATCCCTCAACTGTTCCTCATAAGTCTTGGTTTCCAAACCCTTGGTCATCTTGGTTGCCCTCCTCTGCACATGTTCCGGCTTGTCAATATCCTTCTTAAACTGTGTTGGCCAGAACTGAGCACAATACTCCAGGTGGGGCCCGACACTGTAATTTATGGAATGACAACAAAATAAATAATGTAGTTTTTGGCAGAAGATGAACTGCAGTGGAATGGAAACAGTGTGGCATAAAACGAATCCAGGATGGGAAGAGAAGTGATGCCCTCTTAAATCTCTAGCTACCAGGTGGATGGGAGGGAACCATGCTCACTTTCTTCCCGACACACACTGGACTGGTTGGTGTGTGCGCATCATACAAACCAACTCAATGAAGTGATGTATTCACAAGAGGAACTCAACATTTACAAATCCCTTAAAGAAGGAGGCAAAGTTAATCTGGCTTCAACATGGAGAAGGGTAGCCTTGTAAACTGAGTCTCAAAGCCTTGATAGATAGTTGTCTTACTCAATTTTTTTTAAAAAAATGTGTTTTTTCTTATTAAAGAGAGAAGAGGAGAGAAAGTTTAGAATGTCAGTAAATGGGATTAAAGTTGAAGGAAAACCTACCATCTAGATAATATACCTCATATGGCAACTGGCATTTTGATAATGATAATTTGCCTCTCCAGATGCATTGTACATATGCTGTGGCATATAAATAAACATAGCATGATAGACCTAGCTTTGCATCAAACTCTCAGAGTAGAGATGTATAAATCTGAGGTTGGGAAAATATTTATTGGCCTATGTCACTCATTTCCTTCTGTGGAAAAACATGGGAAGTTTGTTTGCTAGACTAAACTCCCTTTAAAAAGAGAGAGACATTGGCTTGCTGAACTAAATATGATCTGCTGTGGCATTTATTCACACTTTCTGAACAGAGGGGAGATCGGTGCGGAAGTGGAATCCAGATCGTGCCCATGGGCCCCAACCCTGACCTCAATGCATTCATTGGTCCTCTGCTCACAGAGCCTATGACAAGAGTGAGGAAACTGTGGCAATCAATATATTGTTGGACTCCAGCTCCTGTCAGTTGAACATTAGTTGAAACGTTTTGATGGGAAGAGTAGTTCAACAAAGGAGCCAGTTACCTGGAGGGGAAGAGGGCCTTCCCTTGCTACATAAGAAGCTCCCTCTTGATTAGGCCAAAGTCTCATGCCATTCTCACAGTAGCCAACCAGATGCCTGTTGGAAGCACACGAACAGGACCTCACTGCAACAGCACTCGTCCCACTTGCAGTTCCCAATAACTTCTACTCGGAGACATACTGCCTCTGACAAGTGGAGGCTATGACAGCCCTTCAGGTTTTTGAAGAGTGCTATGATAGTCCTCTCAGCAGTCAGCATTCCTATTTTTTGCAACCTTCCCCCATAGGACTTTTCCCATCTTGCTGATCATCTCTGTTGCCCTCCAATTTGTCTCTATGTTTCTTAAAGAGCAAGAACTGGACATAGTACGGTACTTCAGGTGGCTGGAAGGGCATCCGCAAATACCATTCAGCTTGCAACTTAAGGGTTAATTCTGTTGGTGTTAGCCTAGATGATGAGTGGAGGTGTTGCTTGGCAACCAGGCAGGGTGGAATAATTGGGTGTGTAGTTCTGAGGGAGTATTTCCTCTACATGTTTGGCTGAATATCTCCCTTCTATGTACATGTCCTGAGCCAAGAAACCTAAAACCTCTTTGTACCTTTCTTCTCAAATTATTGTCTGTTTTTGCTCAGTAAAGCGTTATCAGGATTTTCATCTCTGGACTCCATCTGTGTGGTTTTTCGAACACAGACGAGGTCTTACAAATACAGAATAAAGTGGGGTGGTTACTCCCCATAAAGTGATGCCACAGCAGTTTGACCACATAAAACCGAATTACGTTTGCTGCTGCAAACTTTCACTATTCTGTGTTTGTATTGCCAATCATCATGCTCTTTAACAGTATCTCAATTATATATATATATATATATATATATATATATATATATATATATATATATATATAGAGTTCAGTTTCAATCCCAGTGCACTCAAAAGACTTGGCTTTGTCTGTGCATTGAACATTCCATTTTAATTAAACTTCTATTCAACAGAAGAATGGGATCGGATCGATGTAAAAAAAAAGAACACCAGGATTATAGTTGTGTTGAAAGCATTACATTCCAATTTAATTAGAGTTGGGACCAAGCTGCAGAACAACTCAGTTGTACAAACGGTAAATTGAAGCTACAATCCTATACTCACTTCCCATGGAGTAAGCCCCATTGGACCAAATAGAATTTACTTCTGAGTAGGCCCATATAGACTTGCACTGCAAGATCATTAAATCACAGGCTGTTGTGGGAAGAGAAATGAATAAAACCTCCCACCAAAGTTGAGAAAGTCCAGCTTTGCTATTCGGGATAAACACAGTCCTCTTCTCTCACTCAATTAAATTTCATTGTGATGTCCTTTTTTCATAGTCAAAACCTTTCCCATTTAGCAGACTCTGCTAAATAAGTACCCTTTATATCCCATGCAGGATGAGCAGGTTTCCAGTGACAGCTCCCATGTCGCCACAAAGTTTGAATTCAGGGTTGTGTTCTGCTCAATTTAACCAAAAAAGCAACTTTTTCAGACAGCTTCCTGCAGCCACCATTAGCTTACAACACATGATAAGGGCAAGTGCCCCCCTCCCATCCTTGCAAACCCAGTGCCTAAATTTGCATGCATCTTACCTTGATTAGAAGGAGGTGATAATTAATTGTTTCTGCATGCTAAATCTGCAGCAGTAGGAGATAACTCTATATAGAGATATCTATAGATATCTATATAGATACACCCACATTTAATGCTCTATCTGAAGGTGAAGATAATGTAGCCATTATAAGTGAAACTAGAATGGACTTGTAAAGACTGGTTGCAGTAATCTCCAGTCCTAAAGAAACCAGCCGGGGGGGGGGAGCTTTTTCAGTCTGAGGGCCGAATTCCTTTCTAGGCTACCTCACAGGGGCCACATTCCAGCAGTGGGCGGGGCCAGAAGCAAAAGTGGGTGGAGCAACAAATGTAATTTACCTTTGTACAGTTGGCTTGTTTCTACACACGCACAACACAGCCATCCAGGCAAGCAAGAGCTGCACTGGAGCTATTTTATTGACTCGTTCAGATATTCCCAGGGTGGTCTAACAATAAATCCCTCTTTGTGGGGAACAGTGAAAATGGCAGATCTGTGAGGGGAAGGGGGGGGCGGGCTGCTAGCTACTAACAACTCTCAGCACCCTTAACAAAATTCAGTTCCCAGAATGCTTTGGGAGAAGCTATGACTGTTTCAAGTGGTGTAATACTGCTTTCAATGTATAGCACTGATGAGCCCTATATATAATTTAGTTGGGGGCAAACAAATATGAGGGGTGATGGAAAGCAGGTCAGACCCCCTCAGGCTAAAAACCATGACAACTTCCAGAGGAAGTGATCAATTTCCCGCTTCTTATTTTGCAGCTTACTTATCCAGGAATGATATATTCACTTTCAAAAGCCATTATTATTTATGCCCACAGGATGTCTCTGCAAGCAATGCATTTTAATGAAAAATCTGAAAGGCAGCTTCTGAGGGGGGGTGGGGGGGTGGATGCCGTTATGTCAGAATTCACCGAAGGGACAACAGAGAAAGAGTGGCTTAAAATTGCTTCAGAACCTATTGAACCTCTGCTTATACTTGACATTTATTGATTCCCAGCAGCAACCTAGCTGAGTTTAAAAATCTACTGGTAAAAAAAAAGCCTCACACACTTACCTGTTTGGTTCCAAGTGCTGGTTATGAATGTAGTAGGTTTGGGTGCAAGTTACCAGAATGAACACAGAACGCTTCCCAATTCTAAGTTAAAATTATTTATTCCATTTCTATCTTGCTCTTCCTCCTTGAGGAGGCCATGGTGCCAAACGTCAACATGTTAAAACAGTGGAATTAAAGTTAAATGAAAAGCATATTTCAATCATCTAAAATCAATTCAGGACATCCAAATACATTTAGAAACATCACGTACCCTCAGAGCTAATCCTTTTGAGGTGCCCAGGGGTGGTGTCGCTCAGCCATCAAATAGGAATCTTTTAAAGTTCCTCCTGAATGTGAGTAATGATGGAGACAGATGCGCCTCACCAAGGAGGGCTTTTTCACAAATGGGGAGCCACCACCAAGAAGGCCCTGTCTTGGGTCAGTCCCAATCAGGCAGCAGCTGGCTGTGGTGCCAACAAATAGAGTCTCCCCTCCTGGTAGTGTGCCTCCGAATACCAGTTGCTCAGAATCACAGGAGAGGAAAGTGTGTTGCGTTCACGTTTTGCATGCCGGCTTCCCAAAGGCCATCTCGTTGGCCACCATGAGAGAGCAGAATACTAGAGTGTTCTTATGCTTTTAAAATATCATTTGCACTTGTCTTGCAATCGAATGGGTTACATCTGCACAGAGTGTAGTCCCATGGAGCACACAATTTTTACAGCGCATAGTTAAAATATGCAACTCACTCCCACAGGAGGCAGTGGTGATGGATGGCTTTAAAATTGGGATTTGACAAATTTGTGGAGGATAAGGCTGTCCATGGCTACTATTTGTGATGGCTGTGTTCTGCCTCCACAGTCAAAGGCAGTATGCTTCTGAATACCTGTTACTGGAAACCACAGGAAGGCAGAGTGCTCTTGGGCTCCGTCTTGCTTGAAGGTTTCCCACAGGCATCTGAGTAGTTACTGTCAAGGCAGGATGCTGAAATAGGCATTGCAGCAGGGTCTCATCTTCTTATGTTTTCTTGAAGGTGCAAAGACTTGGGACTCCCACTATGAGGTTTACAATATATTTTGCGTGTTCAGACCCAGAGACCTCCCCCCTAAATAAATTCACACTAGACTCCAATTTCGGTTTGGTTTTTGGCAGAATTTAGGCCACAACTTTATTGATTACAGAAAGTGAGTGGTTGCATAGGCTCTGGTTCGACTAGCTCCCTGCACCCTTGCAGGAAGCGCTGACCCAGGGCACCAGCCTAGATCAGCCTAGGGTGAACACCCGGATAGACGGAACGCCGGGAACAGGCTATGTCCACCATCCAGATGTCCCCCTGGACTCGGGCACGGGCACAAACCCTTCTCAGGGGTTGACCAAACCATTTAAGTCCCTGGATTCCTTTAACGGAATACCCTTCGCATAGGGATGGTGAGAGCGTTCTCCCATCCCTATCACCTGAAACAGTGCCTATCCGCAACCTTACAAGTTGTGACGACTTGCTACGCAGCAGCTGAAACCCAAATGGCAACAGCCAATCAGCCAAGTGGGGGAAATTCCTGCCGTGCCCCTGTCCCAATGACAGACGACGGCATAGCAAGGTCAAGCGCAACAAAGCCCTAAAAATAGGGAGAGGTGGGCGGGTGTTCCGATGCAGGTACCAAAAGAGGAAGCTCTGGGTCACGTGCATTGGCATATATAGGTCCCTTGATCCATTTAGCCTGCGTCCCATTGGCTTGATTAAACCCTGCATCAAGGGACCTACCAATTGGGTGTTGTGGCTATCCAATTATACCCAACCACAACACAGGCGGTCGGTGTCCAGGTCTCTCCGCAACACGTGCCCTCATTGAGGGAGGACCCGATTTCCTGAAATGCTTATTTGATGTGTCTGAATCCAGCCTGGGTTTGTGTCAGCATCTCAAAAATGCGACACCCTTCCCTATTTTAGATTACGGTATTTCCAAGTTTTCCACTTTGGGTGACAGAAGAATATATTTCGTTTGCTGTCGGAACAGCGCATTCCAGACATAATTTTTAAAATAAATAAAAAATCACTTTGTCATCATCATGGTGTCAAAGTAAGGAAACAAAGGCACCAGAATGTGTGTAAACCCTTCAGAATGCTTGCAGCTGGAGCTTTATTTAAATAGCTTTCTCTTCTGCTTCTTACCGATTACAACCACTTAGGAGTTTGATTATAATTTTCTTCTAGGGGCTCATTTTATAACTAAGGCCAATTTCATTCATTATCCCTCTGTCAGCATCAGGAGACTCAAAATCGGCTATCCTTACCATCTCCCTTACATTTGAGAGAATGATGAAGAGGAGGAAGAGGAGAAATGAAATGGAAGGTACCTTTGCTTTTATGGATCATGGGATCATTGTTATGGATTACCAATTCATGAACCTCATTAGGTTCCCCATCTGGCTCCCACTAAGGCAACTGAACCCAATGGCGGGGGGGGGGGGGATGTTCCTCCCTGTGCCTGATGTTCAGAAACTTCATGTCCACTGATCTGGAAGGTTTTTTTCCCCACCCTATGTTTTCTTGATGCCTCTCACATCTGCCACCAGAAATCCCCCAGGACCTTTTGAAAATAAACTGATTTTTCAGAAGGCAAGCAAAGGTGGAAGTTTCTGCATCCTAATTTAACACTGTCTCTGGGTTTCTGGACTTGTTGATTTCAATGGTACCTCGGTTTACAAACACAATTGGTTCCGGAAGTCTGTACTCAACCTGAAGCGTACTTAACCTTAAGCGAACTTTCCCATTGAAAGTAATGGAAAGTGGATTAATCCATTCCAGACAGGTTCGCGGAGTACTTAAACTGAAAATACTCAAACAAAGGTGTACTTAAACCGAGGTATGGACCCAGGTGGCGCTGTGGTTAAACCACTGAGCCTAGAGCTTGCTGATCAGAAGGTCGGCGGTTCGAATCCCTGTGACGGGGTGAGCTCCCGTTGCTTGGTCCCAGCTCCTGCCAACCTAGCAGTTCGAAAGCACGTCAAAATGCAAGTAGATAAATAGGAACCACTACAGCGGGAAGGTAAACGGCGTTTCCATGTGCTGCTCTGGTTTGCCAGAAGCAGCTTTGTCATGCTGGCCACATGACCTGGAAGCTATACGCCGGCTCCCTCGGCCAATAATGCAAGGTGAGCGCCGCAACCCCAGAGTCGGTCACGACTGGACCTAATGGTCAGGGGTCCCTTTACCTTTACCTATGACTGTATTAGAAGAAATAATCCAGGGCAGGAAAGAAAGGGGGAAGGCATTGTTAGCTTTTAATTCATCTCTCTTTATTCTTTGTTAAGTTAACCCTCTTTTTGACCCACTTCAAAGCCATATCATGGTGTTTTCGTTCTGGTTTGATCCAGAAACAACATTTGTTTTTAAATCATATTGGAAATCCCCTCAGCAATACATTGTGTCCAGTCTTGGAAGTAGGAGCCATAAACTGAGAGACCGGCAGCATTGCCTCCTGGTTAGAGTCAGATTAGGATGTGAAGTTCATAGGGCGACGTTGGGGACCTTTCACCACCTCTCAGACTAATAAACCTCACAGGATAAAAAGGGGGCAGCCATGCATGCTATACTGCCTTGAGCACCTTGGAGAAATGGCAGGATATAAATGTTTATAACTTTGTTTACCTGCAACAGGGATGAGAAACCTGGTGCCCTTTCAAGTGTTATAGAAAAACATAGGAAACTGATTTACTGCAATGCGTTCTGCATGGGGCTACCTTTGAAGGTGACTGGGAAATGACAACTAATCCAGAATGTGGCAGCTAGACTGGTGACTGGGAGCGGCCGCTGAGACCATATAACACCGATCCTGAAAGACCTAACAGTATGTTTCCGAGCACAATTCAAAGCATTGGTGCTGACCTTGAAAACACCAAATGGCCTTGGCCCTGCATACGTGAAAGAGCATCTCCACCCCATTATTCAGCCCAGACACTGAGATCCAGCACCGAGGGCCTTTTGACGGTTCCCACACTGTGAGAAGTGAGGTTACAGGGAACCAAGCAGAGGGCCTTCTCGGTAGTGGTGCCCTCCTTGTGGAACACCCTCCCATCCGATGTCAAGGAGATGAGTAACTATGCAACCTTTAGAAGATATTTGAAGGCAGCCCTGTATAGGGAAGTTTTAAATGTTTGATGTTTTATTATATTTTTGTGTACAGTGGTACCTCGGTTTACAAACACAATTGGTTCCGGAAGTCTGTACTTAACCTGAAGCGTACTTAACCTGAAGCAAACTTTCCCATTGAAAGTAATGGAAAGTGGATTAATCTGTTCCAGGCGGGTCCGCGGAGCACTTAAACTGAAAATAGTCAAACCGAGGTGTACTTAAACCGAGGTATGACTGTATGGTGAAAGCTACCCAGGGTGTCTGGGACAACCCAATCAGATGGGCGGGGTACAAAAAAATTATTATCATCATCATTATTATTACCAAGTCAGACTAATGATCCATCTAGCTCAATATGGTCTACACTGACTAGCAGCTTCTCTCCAGTGTTTCAGGCAAGGGTACCACTGTAGAGGGCTGCCTTCAGATGGCTTGGGGGAGGTAGCATAACTCCATACCCTCCAACATTTCTCTGATGAAAATAGGGACATCCTAAGGAAAAGCGGGACATTCCGGGATCAAATCAGAAACCAGGATGACTTCTGTAAATCCGGGACTGTCCCTGGAAAATAGGGACACTTGGAAGGTCTGGATCGCCACTTCTTATTGCAGAGGGGAAGAGAAGGAGCCCCTTCCTCACAAACCTCTCCATCGTGGATGTGGAAATGTCCACTGCCTTGTTACCCCAGTGTCGGTGCTCTGATGGCATTACCAGACAAAAGAATGCATGCTGAGATCAGATCAGGAAAGACTTGGGATCTGCTGGATCCAAAAGCCCTCCAGTTCCCCCAGCATGCTCCCAGAACTCTGGAAAAGGAAGGGGAGGAACAGGGAAGCCCAACCAACCTACTGCCCTACCAGCGTGAGCAGAGGCGGAGCAGCACCCGAGGTTGGGGTCATGGGGCAGGGCAAGCGTCCCAGGGAGTGGGGCGAGCATCCCAGGAGGGCGAGATGCCCATGGTGGGTGGAGCAAGCCGAACACGGTGGGCTGCTTCCTGGGCAGGGGAGGAGGGAGCCATGCCTCTTTACTAGCAGCCTTCCTCCCTTCCTTCTTCCTTTTGACAGCTCGGGGGAGGCTTCTCCCCCCCCCCAGGAAGCAGCCCTGGAGTGGGGGGCAATGATGCCCCACCCGCCCATGACTCCCAAGCCTCCCCCGAGCTGTCAAAACAAAGGGGGAAGGGGGGAAGGCTGCTGGCAAGGCGCGCAGCTCTGCCTCTTCCCCCGACGGCTCGGGTTAGGCTTGGAAGTCACGGGCGAGCGGCACGCTGGATGTCGCGCCCCCCGGTGATGACACCGCCCCCCCTTCCTCCACCCCTGAGTGTGAGCCAAGCAGGGATTTGATGATCCTTCTGCCTGGAATATTCTCTGTGATTGCAGTGGGCCAACTCTAACTTTGCCCAACCTTATGCCCTCCAAATGTTTTGGGCCACATGGCATCTGATCTGCAGGGGGACTGTCACGAATGAAATAAAGTTATAACATTTGGCCCCGAAATTCATCCCCCAACATGAAAACTGCCTGGATGAGTCGCCACTCATCAAAGTGCACAGGCTGCAATTAACTTCTTTCATTTCTTTTCTCGGCGACGCAGAAATCAATGGCTCCTTATCAGCCATTTTTACATCTGCTTTAATCCTGAAAAGGCTGAATCGTCAGACCTCAGCGCTCACATGTGATTGCTGTCCTATAAACCAAAGATGTAATCAGAAGGAGCAGTTATGTCCTGTAATTCAATGAATGGATCTGCTGCTATGGTAATTTCTTGGGTAATTACATGTGAGAATGATGTTTTTTCTGTAATTGAAACCCGACAGCCAATAGTAATCTAAAATTTATTATACAAATCCACATCTCATGTTTCAGGCTCCTCAAGCCCTTCAAAGTTGAGGAAGGACAACTGTTCAGTGGAAGAATGCGTCCCTTGCAAATTCAGTCCCTGGAGATTACAGGTTAAAGGGGGAGCATGAGGTTGAAGATCCTCATCCTGAAACCATAGAGGGCTATTGCCAGTCAGAGCAGGCATTACTGAGCTAGATGGAGGCTCTCTCAAAGGTTCTGGGTACCTAAGGAAAGGGTTCTTTAGGATTCAGGTGGGCAACGAAGACCACCCAAGTTGCTCTTTCACAGGTTTTACTAACAGGATGAGAAAAATAAATAATGAAGCAAGCTGAGACGGATAAGATCTTACAGCCCCTTCTGTTGCCAGAGAATCCCTTTCTCTTATTGGGCAGGCAATGGGTTGAACTCCTTACAGATGACATATGCAGCACCATAATAATAATAATAATAATAATAATAATAATAATTATTATTATTATTATTATTTATTATTTATACCCCACCCATCTGGCTGGGTTTCCCCAGCCACTTTGGGTGGCTTCCAATAGAAAAATAAAACACAGTAATCTATTAAACATTAAAAGCCTCCCTGAACAGGGCTGCCTTCAGTTGTCTTCTAAAAATCTGGTAGTTGTTTTCCTCTTTGACACCTGTTGGGAGGGCGTTCCACAGGGCAGGCGCCACCACTGAGAAGGCCCTCTGCCTAGTTCCCTGCAACTTGGCTTCTCGCAACAATGGAACCGCCAGAAGGCCCTCGGTGCTGGACCTCAGTGTCCGGGCAGAATGATGGAGGTGGAGACGCTCCTTCAGGTATACTGGACACCAGTGCCAACAAGCAAGATCTGCGCTGAGATTTCCACCTGTCCTTGGTGGAAAATGAAAATAAGTGATAGACGATGAACACAGCCTGGAATGGAAAACAATTCTCTTTCTTACATCCCTGCCCCAGCTTCAAGAATCTGGTTTGCGCCCAGTCTCCCCATCTACTCCAGACTGCTGGGTGGAACTGCCATCTCCTCCAGGGCTGGACAAAATATCTGTAAAGGAGAGAACAGTCATCACCTGTGGAGCTGGAGTTAAGAATTTGTGGTGCTTAAGTTAGAAATGGAATTTGAAGTTGAGCACCTTGGGTTGTATGAGGCCTGACTAGTGATGAAAACAAAATATCGATGGTTGTTTTCATTCCCAGTCTTTGTTGAATTTCATGAATGGATAAGTCACTTGTCAAATTTCTTCTTAGAAATACATTTAAATGTAAAGACAAGATGCATTATTCAGAGATGGGAAAGCTCCCTAGAGCTTGTCGGATCAAATCAGAAATTACCTTAGTTCTGATTGGAAGACTGAGGGTAATTTTTCTGAGCCAGACTGAAGGCCTATCTTGGGAGCCTTTTGGCCTCCCCAATCTGAATTAAGAGATCTATTACTCAGGATGAGACTGGGAGAAAGAGCCTGTGAGGGCCAAATCAGAGGATTTTCCATGGAGAATGGGCTTTCCCCCCTTCCCCTCAGATCTTCCTCCGCAAGGTCTTTTTACTGTATACCGTAAACCACAGGAATGGGTTTCTGGTTCCTAGTTCACCCTAGACTGTTATTACAACCCTGCCCTGACAACTGACAGCCAAAGAACAGGATCCCCTTTTTCTAGGAAACGGTGGAGACATTAGTCACCAGATCCATCTTCCTTTTAAAGGTTATCGGTGTCCCTTCACCAGTGAATAGTGAGAAATGTAAAATAAAACAAGCTTCTATGGTGTCCACAAACAACAAGATTGTGCATCTCAGCAGGGAATACCGCAAGCCTTCCAAAGGCTAAGCAATATATACCAGGGCAGCAGTTAATATCTGTTCCAATAACAGTTTCAACTTTTCATCCACTGCCCTATGTTGCTCTTTGAATTGTTTCCTAGAAGACAAAATTAGAATCAGACAATATTGGGCTCCACCGCTGCTCACAATAGAAGCTAGATAGATCTATTCCAGGGGTCCCCAAACTAAGGCCCGGGGGCCGGATGCAGCCCAATCGCCTTCTAAATCCGGCCCACAGACGATCCGGGAATCAGCAGGTTTTTACATGAGTAGAACATAGCTGCCAAGTTATCCCTTATTTTAAGGGATTTTCCCTTATGCTGAATAGGCTTCCTCGCGAGAAAAGGGAAAACTTGGCAGCTATGGAGTAGAATGTGTTCTTTTATTTAAAATGCATCTCTGGGTTATTTGTGGGGCCTGCCTGGTGTTTTTACATGAGTAGAAGTGTCCTTTTATTTAAAATGCATCTCTGGGTTATTTGTGGGGCATAGGAATTCATTCATATATATTTTTCAAAATATATTCTGGCCCCCCACAAGGTCTGAGGGACAGTGGACCGGCCCCCTGCTGAAAAAGTTCGCTGACCCCTGATATTCCATTGCTTCCTCCAGGGAATGGCTGTAAGTAGCTCAATAAAAGAGGATAGGCTTTGCACATAGAAAGTCCCAGGTCTAACAGAAAGGTGCCAGCAGAATCAGCTCCTCCTGCACCAGAGCTTCAGGGAGACTGGCCACTTTGCTCCCTCTGCGAATGGCCAAGCTTGAACATCCCCACCACACCCTAAAGCAATTCCTTACCATCAGGACACGAGACCTTGTTACTCTACTTGCAGAGTTGAAGAACATAAGAAATCTGCTGGATCAGGTCAATGGCCCATCGAATCCAGCACAGTGACTAACCAAATGCCTATGGGAAGCCAACAAGCAGGACCTGAGCTTGCCCAAAATTTCCCTGGTCCTCTAATGTCTGAAGAGAGCCAATTTATTCAAGAATAGAAAAATCGATCGACGTAGAGAGCAGGTGGATTAGTGAACATATCTGTAGTCAGCCAATCTGGCAAATGTAAATCAATTTCAGAGGAAGCGAAGATTCACATTCTTTACAAGTGAAATGCTACAGGGTTGTATGCCCTCCAGGCTCAGACTTACATATTTGATTTTGTCTAGCTTCTCTTCATTTTGCTTCCATTTGGGCTTAGATTGTTCTCTTCAAGTCCCCTCACAGATTTCCAAACACAAACCTCTCACAGGTCAGGTTTTCACCCACTGGCACATAGAAGGTACAATGTATAAACTCTTCCTTATGGTGAGTGGAAGTTCTTTCTTCCCATCAAGATCACGTATATAAACAGGGTTTAAAACGACCACAAGAATTCTGCATCTATGATCATCAGTGGCACCCTCGAGGCCTTCCCCTGACACCCACAAACTGTCTAATCTTCCCCCAACTAGCTAGACTTGGTCATGGGGTGGTAAAAGTGGTTAACTTTTTCTCCCATGAAAAGTAAGAACATAAGAAGAGCCTGCTGGATCAGGCCAATGACTCAGCTCTTCCAGCCTCCTGTTCTCTTAGTGGACAACAGGATGCCTGTGGGAAGCCCGCAAGCAATCCACAAGCACAAGAGCGCTCTCCCCTCCTGTAGTTTCCATCCATTGGTTCTTAGAAGCACTACTACAGACTTCCTCAAACTCGGCCCTCCAGATGTTTTGAGACACCAATTCCCATCATCGCTGATCACTGGTCCTGCTAGCTAGGGATCATGGGAGTTGTAGGCCAAAAACATCTGGAGGGCCAAGGTTGAGGAAGCCTGCACTACTGCCTCCAACTGTGAAGGCAGACCATAGCCATCATGGCTAGCAGCCACTGACAGCATGAATTTGCCCAATTTAGAGAGATCGTTTTGGAACTTTTCACGATCTATTTTTAATTGCCTTAAACAATGCAGTATCATCAGCAAACTGGGCCACCTCACTGCTCATCTAGATCTTTTATGAACAAGTTAAAAAGTACAGGTTCCCAATCCTGATCCTTGGGGGGACTCTGCATCCCTCCATTCAAAGAACTGCCCATTGATTCATTTTCTCTGCTTCCTTCTACCAATTCCTGATCTTATTCTATGACTGCTAAGTTTACTCAAGAGTCTTTGGTGGGGTACAATGTTAAAAGCTTTTTTAAATCCAGGTACACTATGTCAACCAGATCACCTCCATCCAAGTGGTTGCGGGTACTCTCAAATAACTCTGAAAGGTTTCTGAGACAGAACGCATGCTGGTTCCGCTTCAGCAAGGCTTGTTCTTCTATGTCCTTGGTTATTTTATCTTTAACAAAACTTTCTACCCATTTGCCTGGGTGGCCTTTCCAGGCTAACTTGCCTGTAATTTTCAGGATTCTTCTTGGTACACTGGCTACACAAATTTCATGTGAAAATTTGTGCTGCATTTGCTCATTGGTTATGAGTGTGGGTGAGTTTGTGGGTACCAGACCCTTATAACCCCTGGATCCAGCAAGTGTTAACATCTAATCAAGCCAAGCAAGCTTCCTGTGAGGTGATAGCCTGGGCGATAAGACATTAATGGGGATAAAGGGGCTCGGGGGGGGGGGCAGAAAATGGGTGGAGCCCCTCCCTCAACTCACAGATAGTGAGAAGGAATAAAGCCAGTGTCGAGAGGAGAGAGTTTGGCAGAGAGGAAACAAAGCAGCGAGCAGAGAGATCCATCGGAGGCTCAGGGTGTATATATGTGCAAATAAACCATATATCCTAAAGACACCACAGTCTCTGCTGTGTCTCATTTCCAAAAGAAAACCCAAAAGCTGTATAAGTGCCTGAAACTGCTGGAATCCTGCAGCGCTCAAAGATTGGGGTGGCATGCAACAAAACAATGACAAAATTATTACAAAGGACCCTATAAGAGGCACAAATGTTCTATCAGGGGTAGATAGAAGCTGCAAAATAAGGAATCAGCCTGGGGAAGGGTCATGGCACAACAGGTCTCTGACATCTCTAGGTAGAGTTCAGAAACTCCCTTGCCTGAAACCATGGAGTGTGTAGACAATACTAAGCAAGATAGATCAGCGAGAACACAGCAGACAAGTAAATCCTGGCTTCTGATTTAATATTTTAGAGTGCTTGTCTTAGGACATGCAGCTCCAGCTGAGACAAAATAATGTTTTCTGCATTATGTAGGTTCTTCAAATATATAAAATGGCATCTAACAAAGTGAGCTTGAGTGCACATATATTTATACCATAATAAATGTCTTTCAGGTGCAACGAGACTCTTTGGGGTTCTGGCTATAAGGGACCAGCAAACCACCACCACCCCCTCTGGGAATATATAATATGTCAGCCTTCTAGACAGAGTCTCTTTTTCTTCCTACTATTGTATATCAATGAAAACTAATAGCAGTTTGCCATGCTCATTACATAATCTCATTAAAGCACAACTATGATTCCTTTGTGAATAATCCCCAAACAAATTGTAACTTTATGCTTTGGTTACCTTCAATTAAGGTATTTGCAAGGGAACACACTTCTCAGCGATACAATGCCACCAGCGCAGCCAATCAGCTGTGACAGCTCTGCAGATTTCCCAATTTAACCCACTTATGATTATCCTAATCTCTTTAGGAAGCAAGAGGAATATGCCAGCTCATTGCGGCATTTATTATTTATAAAAAAATGGAGCCAGCTTGAATGCTTTTATAGAATTACAAACACAACCACCACCTTCTCTCTTTCCCTCCTGCTTTCCCTCCTTCCTTTCTTGGGTCCCCTTCCCCACAACAACCCAGCCAGGTCAGAATTAGCAATATCAGTGGCCAGAGGAATCTCAGATCTTTTTTGAAAGAGTTACAGGTTTGGTGGATCAGGGGAATGCTGTGGACATAGTGTATCTTGATTTCAGTAAGGCTTTGGCCAAAAGTCCCCCATTATATTCTAGTGGAGATGCTAGTAAAATGTGGGCTGGGGTAACTGTTAGGTGGATTTGTAGCTCATTGACTGACCAAACCCAACTAGTGGTTCATCATCATCCTGGAAAAAAGTGACAAGTGGAGTGCTTCAGGGTTCTGTCCTGGGCCCGTTGTTGTTCAACATCTTTATAACCAAACTTCAAAGTGTATTACTTCAATTCGGAAGAGGTCACTACTATGACAATTGCTTCTCTGCTGGCAGAAACACCGTGTGGCCTCTACCTGTGCTGATTCTCCTTTGCAAAAGGACACAAAAACATGGTAGTTGTGTGAATACTTAACATCTAACTGTATGCCTTACCTTGGTTCAGAATTGCTAACCCGATTCCTATGGTAGGTTCATGCCAAAGGAACAATGCATTACTCAGAAGAAAGCCCCACTGAATTGCTCCCTCCTAAGTAGGGACCCAGGGGGCGCTGTGGGTTAAACCATAGAGTCCTAGGGCTTGCTGATCAGGAGGTCGGCGGTTCGAATCCCTGCAACGGGGTGAGCTCCTGTTGCTCAGTCCCAGCTCCTGCCCACCTAGCAGTTCGAAAGCACATCAAAGTGCAAGTAGATAAATAGGGACCGCTCTGGCGGGAAGGTAAACGGTGTTTCCGTGCGCTGCTCTGGTTCGCCAGAAGCAGCTTTGTCATGCTGGCCACATGACCCGGAAGCTGTCTGCGGACAAACGCCGGCTCCCTCGGCCTATAGAGCGAGATGAGCGCCACAACCCCAGAGTCGGACACGACTGGACCTGATGGTCAGGGGCCCCTTTACCTTTACCTTTAAGTAGGTACAGGACTGCCACATGAGTTAAAGGTACCACACAAGACTGTTAGCAAGGGATGACAGTCCCCCAGACCCTCCACATCTTGTTCACATCTTGCATGTGACCGCCCTTTAAATACCTGAATATTTTAAAATATTTTAAATGCCTTTCCTGGTGACACCACCTGCACAGCCAGTATTTTCCTCTCTCTTTCTGAACCACAACCTTAAACAGGAAGGAGTGGTGAAATAAACCCACATGTGCCCCAAGGCTCATGGTCCCTTGCTATACATTGAAGGCTGTGTCTGGCAGTATCATTTGTAGCCACATGAATCAGAAGGAAAGGGCTTTGTAAGACTTGGCAACTTCTCTGTCACACCATGAATCTTTGCACCTGGAAGGCAGCACACCTCCTGGGACATCCTATTACCTTCGCACACTACTACTGCCTCCTTTCCTCCTCTGGTAAGTGGCAGGAATCGTTCTGTGTGTTTTTGCCTGGCTTGGATGATCCCTTGAATTCCTGATCATGCTTCCTGCTTGCATGGATGGAGAATAAAGAGAAATGTGTGGCTAATGTTTGTAGAAGCCAACCTACTGTACAATGGGATAGAATCCACACTCAGGGCTTTGCCTGCTATTGCCAGTAGCCTTGCCCACCACTGGCATGTGGCGTCTGGAAGATTACCCACAAAGGAATGTGGCCCTCCATCTGAAAAGGGCCCCCCCGCCCCAATCTAGATCAACACAAGTGAGAGAAAACAAACAACACCCAAAGTAATTATGCACCGACAGTCCTGGGCACCTGTATCCAAGACAAACAGATTCCCAGTTAGCCAGGGCAGTCTGGCTTGCTTCCCGTCATTTCATGAGGTTCCTAATGAGCCTTGGCTAGCTTAGATACCTCTAAAATACAGACAGCCATGGAATTCAACCTTCTGGGGCTATTTATCTCTTTGTATAATATTTCAGGAGGGGAAATTGTCTTTAAAATGGAATGTGCCTATATTATTCTTCTGTCAAGAGAGCTCCGAGGAGACAAAGCAAGGAGCAGTGTGTATTCTCAACAATCCTCTCACAGAATTAATGCCAGCCTTTCCCCTGAATATATGATCCGGCTTCATAAGTATGCAGATTTACTACAGCTCATTAGTTTGCTTGAAACACACTATCAATAATAATAATAATAAATCTTGTTTTCTTTTTTCTTTTTAAGTGAAATCCATTAGATACTAGGCTTAAAAAATGAAGGCTGTGACATCCATTGAAAATCTATTTTCCATAAGACACCCAGTGCTGTTACCTGCCCTAAATGGGATCACGAAATAATGACTGCTGCTACCATTGCCTCTTATCCAATTTTTCTTTTTTCAAAAAAGTATTAACATTTGTAGTCCACATCATCCTGCAAGCTCGGGAGGGACACAAGAGCCCAAAGCAATCTTTTGCACCATTCACAGTTGAGTAGCATTGTACAATCATTGAACCTGTGCAGAATCCACATTTGAACTTCACAGTTATTTTTTAAGAGGAACTCCAGCATGAATCAGGCTTCTCTCTGCTATTGGGGTGGGGGCGTTGCTGCTGAAAACTTTATTTCGTTTCAGCAAGCCTAGCCAAACATAAAGTTTGGAACCTGTGTGGTGTTTACAGTGTTGGCCTAAGACTTGGGAGACCAGGATTCAAATCTCTACTCTGCCATGGAGCTCACTGGGTGGCTTTGGGCCAATCACTGCCTCTCATCCTGATCTACTTCTCCCCAGGTTGCTCTTCCTCCTCCTCCTCCTCCTCCTCAGCCACACCTCTTCTAACCAGGCCACACCCCTCACCAGCCTTGTCCTTCAGTGTTTCAGTCCAGATGGAATGTATGTTTGAACTCTGATAATGGTTTTTTTCCCTGGGTGGTAGATAGAGAGGGGTGTTTGAGTGTGTGCTGAAACTATCCTACTGTGGTCCCTGGAAAGTTGGCCAACATACAACTCTTGAGCTGGAAAAGATTGCCCACCTCTGATACACCACTTATGCCTTTTATGTTTAATCAAAGAATAAATTATTCTAAAATTAAATAAATCAATAGACACGTGAAGGCCGGCAATGGGGCGGGGATGCAGGCAGAGCCCCAAGCTCCCACCGCTACAGGTAAGTGTGCTACACACAAGTAATGTAAAACTGTAGTTGGAAGGGATCCTGAGGATCATCTAGTCCAACCCCCTGCAATGCAGGAAAATGCAGCTGTCCCTTATGAATGTTGAACTTGCAGCCTTGGCATTATCAACACTAACCAAATGAGCTATCCAGGCTATGCATGAACAGCGCTTCTGTCTTCTCCTGCTCCTAGCACACCAGTAAAGTTAAATCATGGGTAGGAACCTCAGGCACAGGGGTAATATATGGCCTCCCAGACCTCTATTTGGCCCTCAAAACTCTCCCCAGGGCACATCCCTCACTTGCCCTGCTTCATACCCTGAGTGGTTTTGCCCTGCCGGAATGTGTCCTTGAACTCTGGCTTCCCGGGATGGAGGATAGCAAGGCATGTGCAGAGCATGAGAATGGGAAAGGTCCAATTGTGTCTATACAAAGGCATGAGGTCTTCAGCAAAGCCCCATTTCTTTGTCAATTTGTTATGACAATCACACAAACAGCACTGGTTGGTTGGTTGGTTAGTTAGTTAGTTAGTTAGTTAGTTAGTTAGTTAGTTAGTTAGTTTCAATAAATTAATCTATATCTAAATAGCTCCCTATAAACACTACACAATACTAAGGACCAGGAATGTCGTCTTCATTGCAAAACATGGAGGTGAAAGTCCCAGAACTATTGAGAAATTGCATGGAAATGAAGGGACCTTGTTGTCATCACAGTGTCAGTTCCAGCCATTTGGAACTGAAAAGCAAAAAAATTCACATGCTGAAATCAGTGGGAACTGCCGGGTACTTAGCACTCAAAATGAAGATGACTAATCTGGTTTACAATCCAATTTTGGGGAAATCAGAGCTGTGTAATTTTCCTCAGTGTCATAACTCAGCTCCATTTTATTGTCTATAGCTACTCTGCAATTAGCATTTATTGTAGATACGTTGGGCACAGAATTAAGTTGGCTTTTCAAGAACACTTGCCAACAAATTGCTTATTACTAAGTGCTTTGGAATCTGCATTAAAAATGTGACTATTTTTTATTTTTTTAAAAAAAAAGCATTTCTCACCCATTGCTCATTTCCATGTACATATATCTCTTGCAATTGTAGCAACCAGTTGTCGCCCCCTATGGATCTCAAGCTAAACACTTTGGGATGTGTTAATAATTAATTGCATCTTCCCCTTTGGCTGAAACAGGTAGGTTGTATATGCTTTGGGCAGGGGGTATCTACTATGGTGCAATTGGCTTGCATCAAGAAACCTAGCAAGGTACCTTATGTAAGGTCGGTGTATTTGTCCATCAGTTGCTGTCTTGTTTACTCTCACTGGCAACAGTTCTTGAAGGCCATGGACAGAGAGTCTTTCACCTGCAGGTCCAGACCAGCAAACCTTCTAAAGGGCCTCAGCATGCTGCTGAGACAACAGCTCTTCTTGGGTATTCTCAGACCAGCACCTGTCACAGTGTACTGTCCAGGGTACTGAAAGACTGTAATTTGCCTTGCCTGCAGTGATCCTGGTTAATGCATTTATTGACTCTGATCTTTTGGACATAACCCTGCCCTTCCAATAAATGCCATTCCTACCCTCTCCTGGGAGTCCTGAGCACATCCCCACACAAAAGCTTCACCTGCTAAATTTCTGTATGTCAGGCTCTTGTTAAATACACAAGAGCAGAGCTAGTTTATATTTTTTTTAAGGACAAACTCACTCAATCCTTTCTTTTTCAATCTTTCATTATTTAAATATAAACAGAAAACTAGTCAAAAACACATATATGCATACCTCAGCTTGATTCTACATCAAACACACCTGCACTAACTCACCTGTTGTTGTTTAGTCGTTTAGTCGTGTCCGACTCTTCATGACCCCATGGACCAGAGCACGCCAGGCACTCCTGTCTTGCACTGCCTCCCGCAGTTTGGTCAAACTCATGTTCGTAGCTTCAAGAACACTGTCCAACCATCTCGTCCTCTGTCGTCCCCTTCTCCTTGTGCCCTCAATCTTTCCCAACATCAGGGTCTTTTCCAGGGAATCTTCTCTTCTCATGAGGTGGCCAAAGTATTGGAGCCTCAGGTTCACGATCTGTCCTTCCAGTGAGCGCTCAGGGCTGATTTCCTTCAGAATGGATAGGTTTGATCTTCTTGCAGTCCATGGGACTCTCAAGAGTCTCCTCCAGCACCAGAATTCAAAAGCATCAATTCTTCGGCGATCAGCCTTCTTTATGGTCCAGCTCTCACTTCCATACATCACTACTGGGGAAACCATAGCTTTAACTATACGGACCTTTGTCGGCAAGGTAATGTCTCTGCTTTTTAAGATGCTGTCTAGGTTTATCATTGCTTTTCTCCCAAGAAGCAGGCGTCTTTTAATTTCGTGACTGCTGTCACCATCTGCAGTGATCAAGGAGCCCAATAAGAAAAATCTCTCACTGCCTCCATTTCTTCCCCTTCTATTTGCCAGGAGGTGATGGGACCAGTGGCCATGATCTTGGTTTTTTTGATGTTGAGCTTCAGACCATATTTTGCACTCTCCTCTTTCACCCTCATTAAAAGGTTCTTGAAGGATAGAGGTATGCATGTACAGACTACCTTACTGTACAAAGGTAAAACTTGCAGTCATTGCTCCACCCACTCAAACCAAACTAGGCGCGTGAGCTTTGAATTTCGATCACGACGCTGCCACCAAAAATGTGACGACCCGGGTCCCACTCTACCTTACTATCACTGCGACACAGGAATCCAGAGGGGAAAACACCCACCCTCTTCTCCTGCCGCCTCAAAAATAAACCCCTTTTCCTAATGGGTTTCTAGGTAAGGAGAGCCTTCCAGCCTACGTGGCCTGGTACCTTAAGAAACTCTAGGCTGTCCCCCAGGAATAACCTCTTGCCTCCTGTAAAGGGTCTCCCTCAGTTGGATTCCCCCACTGTAGAAGTTTGCCCTAGGCACTCTGGCAACTTCTTGGCACCTCAGGTTACCCTTCTAAGCCTCCTCCGTGTAACTTCAGGACACAAACCACCACCTCCCTGCCTGAGGTGAGTTTGGCCCTCTCTTGAGTCACCACGGCTGTGAGTCCTGGTACCTCGCTGGAAAAATACAAACGGACCTCTTGTTGGCAAAAACAGAGATGAAGTTTTATTGTGTTAAAAACATAAGTGATTCTTTAACGTGTCATTTATTAATTAGCTTTGTTCCAGTTGTACAAAATAAACTCAGTCAAACATTTAACTTTAAGTTTTCCTAGCCTCTTAACTGTCTTCATATAAGCCACCTCATAACACCACACCACACCTTCCTCCCTCTCCCTCCTAACTGACCAAACCGACTCTCCCTCCTTTTTTAAAACCGGGCACAGTCCCGCCCCCATCAGAGTTCTATGCCAGTCAGGCTGGAGGTGGGTTAACTCTTTGCCAGCCGGGCAGGAATAAACATTTTAAAAGTGCTTCAATTTGTCACATATCTACCCCCACCACAAAGACATTGCGTCGGCTTGCTCTTAATTAACTAGAGCAATGCCAAAGCAATGGGCTTGGGGTTAAAAATACATCAATGCATTCTATAACATTCATACTACAAAGTCAACTAAATTCACATCTCATAAACTTGTACACAGATAAATCATGTTTGGCATGTGTTAGATTATAACTCCTTAGCACAAATGTCTTGCTAGGGTTCCCACCATTTCATATAATAATTTGCACCATTCTATACCTCTCAAAAATACCTGGATAAAGCGTCCGCTATGATGTTTTCCTTCCCACTTATGTGCTTACCCTGTGTCTATTACATGAGTTGCTAGGCTGGTCCTCCCTGGGATGTTTGAGAAGATCTGAGCAAACTGAGCAAGGACTAATTTTAACTGCTCCTTTTGCTCTGGGGTCAGACTTTCATCGAATGACACCTCTGCTAGAGTTGTGCCCTTACTCAGCTCTCCCCACCCAGTTAGATGAATTCCTTGCGTCACCTTCCCCTTTACTTGCAACACCAACTTATTTCTGTCAAAATAAGGCTTAAGTAAATTTACATGAAAATTTTTACATTGGTTCCCTTCCTCATCTAACTCTACCAAATAGTTCACCGCTGATATCCTCTCGACCACTTTGAAGGGACCGTCCCACGACATCCCCAACTTCTTTCGACGTCTTGTTCTTAACACGAGCACACTGTCACCGGGCTGGAAAGATCTGTCTCTTGCGTGTGCATCATACCACTGCTTCTGTCGACGCTGTGCCTGCTGCAAGTTGTGAGCAGCTTGCTCCCGTAGCTCTTGAAGGTCGCTCTGCAGCTCCTGTAGATACGTCACAACATCAGGGCTGTCGATCTGCTCCTCCCCTGACCACGCTGCTTTCATCAAGTCTAGGGGTCCTCGTGGCTGTCGTCCAAATAGGAGTTCAAAAGGACTGAACCCTGTGCTCTCCTGCGGCACTTCGCGATAACCAAATAGGAAGTGTTGCAGCCTCTCATCCCAGTCGTTAGGATGATTGATGGAATAGGTTTTTAGCATCCGGCTCAGGGTCGAATTAAATTTCTCCGTCAAGCCATTCGACTGTGGATGATAAGCCGTAGTTTTAACATGCTTAATTCCACAAAGAGTTAAAAGCTCTTCCATGGTCTTGGACGTGAAGGATGTCCCTAAATCTGTTATAATTTCTTTGGGGAATCCAAGCCTTAAGAACACCGACATGAGGGCTTTTGCTACAGTCTTTGAGTCAATGTCCTTCAGAGGTATTGCTTCTGGATAGCGCGTAGCATAATCCACGAGGCATAAAATAAATTTATTCCCACTTTTTGTAACTCTGGAGATAGGCCCGAGGATGTCCACTCCTACTCTGGAAAAGGGCTCAGTAATTACGGGAATAGACTGTAACAAGCCTCGCGTTTTGTCCGCTCTTTTGCCTGCTTTTTGGCAGATCACACAGGACTTGCAATACTCTTTGATGTCTTTGCCCATCCCAGGCCAGTAAAATCTTGCTTGGATTCTATCACTAGTCTTTCTAATGCCTAGATGCGCTGCTGAGGGTGCGTCGTGTGCCATTTGTAGCACTTGCAACCGGTAAGCTCTTGGCAACACTAACTGTTTCTTCCTTTCCCAAACCGCAGCAGTTTTCCTCCTCCTAGAAATTCTATACAGTCTTCCCTCAATGGTGGTAAATAAGCAGGGGTTCTCCACAGTTACTTCTGCAGTAGGACTTTGTGCTTTACCCCACAGCTCTTTTATAGTTTCATCCTCTTTTTGATCACTCAAGAATTGGGCACCGTGCTCCTGGACCACTGGCACGCTAATCAGCCCTTCATCCTCACCAGGCTCTATGGGTGACTCTATAACTGCAGGAGGATTACTCTCAGTGACTTGAGACTGTGACCTAGTTATCACTTGAATACGGTGCTTCTGACTAGCTAGGTCATTCCCTATTAAAAAGGGTACCTCCAATTCATTTAGAATTCCAACTCTCCATTTGCCACAAAATCCTTTGTAGGTAATATCAACTTCAGCTAATGGTACTTCAAAATGTGGGCCCCATATGCCTTTTAAACTATAGGACTGACCCTTGAGGTACTGCTCCTTTGGAACAAATTGTGATTTGACAAGTGAGACTTCTGCTCCTGTGTCCCTCAAACCTAAAAAAAACTGACCATTTAATTCAATTGGCTCCATGTAATCTTGGTTGCACTCCTGCTCAGCCCTCCAGACCTGTAAGACCTTAGAAGTAGTCTCAGCTGGACTGTCCGCTTTCTCTGAGCCTTCTGTCTGAGGCGAGCTATTTTCCTGAGACTGCATTACCAGTTTTACTTGTTTAGCTGCAGAAGGTGTAGTTTGCGACTTAACCAGCAGGGGGCACCTGGCACGTACATGGCCCTCACGATTACAGAAAAAACAAGTGATTTTCTTAGACCCTGTCTTGTCAGAAACTGATTCCCTGACAGGAAAATTTTCTTGCCTGTCTTTATTTTCTCTGTTTCTCCATGGATTACCCTTCTGTGAGTGTTTTGGGAATGCTATTTCATTGAAATCTCCTTGTAGTTCGTCTAAGACCTCAGCAACCCGTGCCACAGTTTTCAGTTTTTTATCCCTCAAGAACCAACGTAAATTGCTAGGGATTTGCTTAAAAAATTGTTCTAAACAAATTAATTGTTTTAACTCATCAAAGTCCTTCACTCCACTCCCTTGAATCCATCTGTCAAGTAATTTATCTAAGCGGCTAGCTAGTTGGGCATAAGTCTCTTTATGTTCCTTTTTTGCCTCACGAAAAGCCTTTCTGCTTTGTTCAGCCGTGAGTCCACATCGAACCCTGACCCTTTGCTTAAATACTTGGTAACTTGACAGCTCTTCTTCCCTCAGGTCAGCATAAATTTCACTTAGTATCCCACAAATTTGAGGTCTTAAATAAAGCATCCAGTTCTCCTCAGGTATTTGAAATTCCACACAAACGCGTTCGAAGGTAAATAGAAACGATTCGACATTATCGTCTTTTCCAAATTTGGGGAACCTTTTTAAATTAATTGCGATACTATCATTATTAACTGGACTACTAGTTAATTCTGATCGCAAACGTATCTCTTCAAGCTTCATTCTGTCCTGTTCTAATTGAACCCTTAACCTCTCGGACTGCATTCTCTCCTCAGCTTCAATTCTAGCTTTTTCCCTCTCACTATCAATTCTAGCTTTTTCCCTCTCACTTTCAGATGCTATCTTTTCCCTCTCAGCTTCAATTCGGGCCATCTCAATTCGTAGTTTCATCAGTTCTACCTCAGAACCTGGGCTTCCCTCAGCCCCTTCCGTTCTTTCATCTCCTTTTGCCTCTCTGGGTTTTCTTACGTGAGTCATTTTCCTCACAGGAAAATCTTGACAGACTCAAACCAAACTAGGCGCGTGAGCTTTGAATTTCGATCCCACCGCTGCCACCAAAAATGTGACGACCCGGGTCCCACTCTACCTTACTATCACTGCGACACAGGAATCCAGAGGGGAAAACACCCACCCTCTTCTCCTGCCGCCTCAAAAATAAACCCCTTTTCCTAATGGGTTTCTAGGTAAGGAGAGCCTTCCAGCCTACGTGGCCTGGTACCTTAAGAAACTCTAGGCTGTCCCCCAGGAATAACCTCTTGCCTCCTGTAAAGGGTCTCCCTCAGTTGGATTCCCCCACTGTAGAAGTTTGCCCTAGGCACTCTGGCAACTTCTTGGCACCTCAGGTTACCCTTCTAAGCCTCCTCCGTGTAACTTCAGGACACAAACCACCACCTCCCTGCCTGAGGTGAGTTTGGCCCTCTCTTGAGTCACCACGGCTGTGAGTCCTGGTACCTCGCTGGAAAAATACAAACGGACCTCTTGTTGGCAAAAACAGAGATGAAGTTTTATTGTGTTAAAAACATAAGTGATTCTTTAACGTGTCATTTATTAATTAGCTTTGTTCCAGTTGTACAAAATAAACTCAGTCAAACATTTAACTTTAAGTTTTCCTAGCCTCTTAACTGTCTTCATATAAGCCACCTCATAACACCACACCACACCTTCCTCCCTCTCCCTCCTAACTGACCAAACCGACTCTCCCTCCTTTTTTAAAACCGGGCACAGTCCCGCCCCCATCAGAGTTCTATGCCAGTCAGGCTGGAGGTGGGTTAACTCTTTGCCAGCCGGGCAGGAATAAACATTTTAAAAGTGCTTCAATTTGTCACATATCTACATCCACCACTTTTAAAATGTTTATTTCTGCCCAGCTGGCAAAGAGTTAACCCACCTCCAGCCTGACTGGCATAGAACTCTGATGGGGGCGGGACTGTGCCCGGTTTGAAAGGAGGGAGAGTCGGTTTGGTCAGTTAGGAGGGAGAGGGAGGAAGGTGTGGTGTGGTGTTATGTGGTGGCTTATATGAAGACAGTTAAGAGGCTAGGAAAACTTAAAGTTAAATGTTTGACTGAGTTTATTTTGTACAACTGGAACAAAGCTAATTAATAAATGACACGTTAAAGAATCACTTATGTTTTTAACACAATAAAACTTCATCTCTGTTTTTGCCAACAAGAGGTCCGTTTGTATTTTTCCAGCGAGGTACCAGGACTCACAGCCGTGGTGACTCAAGAGAGGGCAAAACTCACCTCAGGCAGGGAGGTAGTGGTTTGTGTCCTGTAGTTACACGGAGGAGGCTTAGAAGGGTAACCTGAGGTGCCAAGAAGTTGCCAGAGTGCATAGGGCAAACTTCTACAGTGGGGGAATCCAACTGAGGGAGACCCTTTACAGGAGGCAAGAGGTTATTCCTGGGGGACAGCCGAGAGTTTCTTAAGGTACCAGGCCATGTAGGCTGGAAGGCTCTCCTTACTTAGAAACCCATTAGGAAAAGGGGTTTATTTTTGAGGCGGCAGGAGAAGAGGGTGGGTGTTTTCCCCTCTGGATTCCTGTGTCGCAGTGATAGTAAGGTAGAGTGGGACCCGGGTCGTCACATTTTTGGTGGCAGCGTCGTGATCGAAATTCAAAGCTCACGCGCCTAGTTTGGTTTGAGTCTGTCAGGATTTTCCTGTGAGGAAAATGACTCACGTAAGAAAACCCAGTGAGGCAAAAGGAGATGAAAGAACGGAAGGGGCTGAGGGAAGCCCAGGTTCTGAGGTAGAACTGATGAAACTACGAATTGAGATGGCCCGAATTGAAGCTGAGAGGGAAAAGATAGCAGCTGAAAGTGAGAGGGAAAAAGCCAGAATTGAAAGTGAGAGAGAAAAAGCCAGAATTGAAGCTGAGAGGGAAAAGATAGCAGCTGAAAGTGAGAGGGAAAAAGCCAGAATTGAAAGTGAGAGAGAAAAAGCCAGAATTGAAGCTGAGAGGGAAAAGATAGCAGCTGAAAGTGAGAGGGGAAAAGCCAGAATTGAAAGTGAGAGAGAAAGAGCTAGGATTGAAGCTGAAAGTGAGAGGGAAAAAGCTAGAATGGAAGCTGAGGAGAGAATGCAGTCCGAGAGGTTAAGGGTTCAATTAGAACAGGACAGAATGAAGCTTGAAGAGATACGTTTGCGATCAGAATTAACTAGTAGCCCAGTTAATAATGATAGTATCGCAATTAATTTAAAAAGGTTCCCCAAATTTGGAAAAGACGATAATGTCGAATCGTTTCTATTTACCTTCGAACGCGTTTGTGTGGAATTTCAAATACCTGAGGAGAACTGGATGCTTTATTTAAGACCTCAAATTTGTGGGATACTAAGTGAAATTTATGCTGACCTGAGGGAAGAAGAGCTGTCAAGTTACCAAGTATTTAAGCAAAGGGTCAGGGTTCGATGTGGACTCACGGCTGAACAAAGCAGAAAGGCTTTTCGTGAGGCAAAAAAGGAACATAAAGAGACTTATGCCCAACTAGCTAGCCGCTTAGATAAATTACTTGACAGATGGATTCAAGGGAGTGGAGTGAAGGACTTTGATGAGTTAAAACAATTAATTTGTTTAGAACAATTTTTTAAGCAAATCCCTAGCAATTTACGTTGGTTCTTGAGGGATAAAAAACTGAAAACTGTGGCACGGGTTGCAGAGGTCTTAGATGAACTACAAGGAGATTTCAATGAAATAGCATTCCCAAAACACTCACAGAAGGGTAATCCATGGAGAAACAGAGAAAATAAAGACAGGCAAGAAAATTTTCCTGTCAGGGAATCAGTTTCTGATAAGACAGGGTCAAAGAAAATCACTTGTTTTTTCTGTAATCGTGAGGGCCATGTACGTGCCAGGTGCCCCCTGCTGGTTAAGTCGCAAATTACACCTACTGCAGCTAAACAAGTAAAACTGGTAATGCAGTCACAGGAAAATAGCTCGCCTCAGACAGAAGGCTCAGAGAAAGCAGACAGTCCAGCTGAGACTACTTCTAAGGTCTTACAGGTCTGGAGGGCTGAGCAGGAGTGCAACCAAGATTACATGGAGCCAATTGAATTAAATGGTCAGTTTTTTTTAGGTTTGAGGGACACAGGAGCAGAGGTCTCACTGGTCAAATCACAATTTGTTCCAAAGGAGCAGTACCTCAAGGGTCAGTCCTATAGTTTAAAAGGCATATGGGGCCCACATTTTGAAGTACCATTAGCTGAAGTTGATATTACCTACAAAGGATTTTGTGGCAAATGGAGAGTAGGAATCCTAAATGAATTGGAGGTACCCTTTTTAATAGGGAATGACCTAGCTAGTCAGAAGCACCGTATTCAAGTGATAACTAGGTCACAGTCTCAAGTCACTGAGAGTAATCCTCCTGCAGTTATAGAGTCACCCATAGAGCCTGGTGAGGGTGAAGGGCTGATTAGCGTGCCAGTGGTCCAGGAGCACGGTGCCCAATTCTTGAGTGATCAAAAAGAGGATGAAACTATAAAAGAGCTGTGGGGTAAAGCACAAAGTCCTACTGCAGAAGTAACTGTGGAGAACCCCTGCGTATTTACCACCATTGAGGGAAGACTGTATAGAATTTCTAGGAGGAGGAAAACTGCTGCTGTTTGGGAAAGGAAGAAACAGTTAGTGTTGCCAAGAGCTTACCGGTTGCAAGTGCTACAAATGGCACACGACGCACCCTCAGCAGCGCATCTAGGCATTAGGAAGACTAGTGATAGAATCCAAGCAAGATTTTACTGGCCTGGGATGGGCAAAGACATCAAAGAGTATTGCAAGTCCTGTGTGATCTGCCAAAAAGCAGGCAAAAGAGCGGACAAAACGCGAGGCTTGTTACAGTCTATTCCCGTAATTACTGAGCCCTTTTCCAGAGTAGGAGTGGACATCCTCGGGCCTATCTCCAGAGTTACAAAAAGGGGGAATAAATTTATTTTATGCCTCGTGGATTATGCTACGCGCTATCCAGAAGCAATACCTCTAAAGGACATTGACTCAAAGACTGTAGCAAAAGCCCTCATGTCGGTGTTCTTAAGGCTGGGATTCCCCAAAGAAATTATAACAGATTTAGGGACATCCTTCACGTCCAAGACCATGGAAGAGCTTTTAACTCTTTGTGGAATTAAGCATGTTAAAACTACGGCTTATCATCCACAGTCGAATGGCTTGACGGAGAAATTTAACTCAACCCTGAGCCGGATGCTAAAAACCTATTCCATCAATCATCCTAACGACTGGGATGAGAGGCTGCAACACTTCCTATTTGGTTATCGCGAAGTGCCGCAGGAGAGCACAGGGTTCAGTCCTTTTGAACTCCTATTTGGACGACAGCCACGAGGACCCCTAGACTTGATGAAAGCAGCGTGGTCAGGGGAGGAGCAGATCGACAGCCCTGATGTTGTGACGTATCTACAGGAGCTGCAGAGCGACCTTCAAGAGCTACGGGAGCAAGCTGCTCACAACTTGCAGCAGGCACAGCGTCGACAGAAGCAGTGGTATGATGCACACGCAAGAGACAGATCTTTCCAGCCTGGTGACAGTGTGCTCGTGTTAAGAACAAGACGTCGAAAGAAGTTGGAGATGTCGTGGGACGGTCCCTTCAAAGTGGTCGAGAGGATATCAGCGGTGAACTATTTGGTAGAGTTAGATGGGGAAGGGAACCGATGTAAAAATTTTCATGTAAATTTACTTAAGCCTTATTTTGACAGAAATAAGTTGGTGTTGCAAGTAAAGGGGAAGGTGACACAAGGAATTCATCTAACTGGGTGGGGAGAGCTGAGTAAGGGCACAACTCTAGCAGAGGTGTCATTCGATGAAAGTTTGACCCCAGAGCAAAAGGAGCAGTTAAAATTAGTCCTTGCTCAGTTTGCTCAGATCTTCTCAAACATCCCAGGGAGGACCAGCCTAGCAACTCATGTAATAGACACAGGGTAAGCACATAAGTGGGAAGGAAAACATCATAGCGGACGCTTTATCCAGGTATTTTTGTGAGGTATAGAATGGTGCAAATTATTATATGAAATGGTGGGAACCCTAGCAAGACATTTGTGCCAAGGTGTTATAATCTAACACATGCCAAACATGGTTTATCTGTGTACAAGTTTATGAGATGTTAATTTAGTTGACTTTGTAATATGAATGTTAAAGAATGCATTGATGTATTTTTAACCCCAAGCCCATTGCTTTGGCATTGCTCTAGTTAATTAAGAGCAAGCCGACGCAATGTCTTTGTGGTGGGGGGAGATATGTGACAAATTGAAGCACTTTTAAAATGTTTATTTCTGCCCAGCTGGCAAAGAGTTAACCCACCTCCAGCCTGACTGGCATAGAACTCTGATGGGGGCGGGACTGTGCCCGGTTTGAAAGGAGGGAGAGTCGGTTTGGTCAGTTAGGAGGGAGAGGGAGGAAGGTGTGGTGTGGTGTTATGTGGTGGCTTATATGAAGACAGTTAAGAGGCTAGGAAAACTTAAAGTTAAATGTTTGACTGAGTTTATTTTGTACAACTGGAACAAAGCTAATTAATAAATGACACGTTAAAGAATCACTTATGTTTTTAACACAATAAAACTTCATCTCTGTTTTTGCCAACAAGAGGTCCGTTTGTATTTTTCCAGCGAGGTACCAGGACTCACAGCCGTGGTGACTCAAGAGAGGGCCAAACTCACCTCAGGCAGGGAGGTGGTGGTTTGTGTCCTGTAGTTACACGGAGGAGGCTTAGAAGGGTAACCTGAGGTGCCAAGAAGTTGCCAGAGTGCATAGGGCAAACTTCTACAGTGGGGGAATCCAACTGAGGGAGACCCTTTACAGGAGGCAAGAGGTTATTCCTGGGGGACAGCCGAGAGTTTCTTAAGGTACCAGGCCACGTAGGCTGGAAGGCTCTCCTTACTTAGAAACCCATTAGGAAAAGGGGTTTATTTTTGAGGCGGCAGGAGAAGAGGGTGGGTGTTTTCCCCTCTGGATTCCTGTGTCGCAGTGATAGTAAGGTAGAGTGGGACCCGGGTCGTCACACCCTCATTAAAAGGTTCTTGAAGGATAGAGGTATGCATGTACAGACTACCTTACTGTACAAAGGTAAAACTTGCAGTCATTGCTCCACCCACTTTTGCTTCTGCCTCCACCCCCCAGTGGTATGGGGCGCTTGGGAGGTTGCCCAGAAGGGGCTATGGCTTTCAGGATGAAGAAAAGTCCCTGCCCTTTCAAATGTTTTGCACCCTGGGCATTCTTTGCTTGGTTACAGTGTGTCTTGGATGCCCAGATGGAAGATCCAGAGGGGTGTGCAAGCATTCATAAGGACTAGCCTACTCTAAAAAAAGTAAAATTTGCAGTTGCTGCTTTGCTCACTTTTGCTTCTGATCCTGTCCACCACAGGCATGCAGCCCCTGGCGAGTTTCCCAGAGGGGAACGTGGCCCTTAGGCTGAAAATGCACCCCTTGTTTGTTCAGTGCTATATCCAAAGGAAAATGTCCAAATTTGTAGCAGGCAGGCATCATCACATCAATTCAGTTGGGTTACAGAAGAGACAGGAGGGAACTCAGATGCAGGGAGCAAATTCAACCCTCCAGGCCTCTCTATCTGGCCTTAGAGTTCTCCCCAGCCACACACTTTCATGAGCCACATTCCAATAACTCCACCCAAATGTCACATTTTACACTATTCCAAACTCCGCTGAGACTGAACGATTCATACTAAACCCTAGGAATAAAAAGTGCGATGCCATCCATGCATAGCTGCCAAGTTTTCCCTTTTCTCGCGAGGAAGCCTATTCAGCATAAGGGAAAATCCCTGTAAAAAAGGGGTAACTTGGCAGCTATGCATCCATGTCTATTTAGAAGGTCCATTTTCAATGGAGCTGATCCCCAGGTAAGCGAGTGTAGGATTTCAGCCTAAGGACCCGATCCTATAAACACTTACCTGGGAGTAAGCCCCACTAAGCATAGTGAGGGTTACCTCTTAGTGAGTAAATATATGCAAAGACTTGTGCTGTGAAGAAAAGTCCAAATGGATAGCAAAAGAATATTTATCTAATTTAACAATCAACTAAAATAAAACTCAACAAAATATAAATGACTCTACAACCCACAGCTGGCAGCAATGTCCTTGGGAGCTACGGGGGCAAAAGGCACTCCGGACTATGAACCTGACAACTTTAATTAACTGTTGGCATAAGCAAGTTGCCAATTATCGATGCTAATTAGTAAATAAATAAACCCTGGTTTATCACTTGCTTTTTCTTCTGATGGCCTTTTGTTATCCCAGGATTAAAGGAGCCAATGGGAGGTGTGGAGCGTGATGGGGATATCCCATTCAATCGCTGGATCAGTAATCAATGGGCTAATGTGCCAGGGGGGTTGTTGAACAGCTGAATGCTTCAGCAGGCATGGCTTAGCAGATCTCTTGCAAGCATATCGTGGGCATATTGTTGTTCCATCACACAGAGCAGGGAGGCAGCCTTCTCTCTTGGGGAAGCCTCGCCATTGATTGTGATCACGAAAGTTCATGAATGGGCTATTAGCTGAATTGCTTCCATCTCTTTGGGTGGCCAGCTGCCTGGAATGGGCCTTGATGCACGGATGAAATGCCCCATGCTATGATCTCGCTCAGGTGGATTGTTATGAGATGGGACTGCCAGTGTAGAGTAGCAGTTACAGCAGCAGGGTAGAAGCTTTTTCTGTCCACGTTTTCATACCAAGTGGGCTGCAAGAGTTCTTCAACATGGAACCCGCAGGCTGCACACTGCCTTGTTGCACAAGGGAGGAGCAAGTCCAAAATTTGATGCACGCACAGAGAGAGAGCCCTTGTGCTGCCTTCCCAAAACTGGCTAAGTGAAGTACCAGGCATTGGGAAGGAGGCACAAGGCTCTGGCGGGGTCCTAGAGCCCCCAACCTTCCTCCCAAAGCTGGGAAATTGCTAACAAGGCTTCAGGAAGGAGAATGAAGGAATCTAGGACCTCTCATGACTCCTTCCCAGTGCCTAATGCTTCACTTTGGGAAGGCAGAGCAAGGACTGGAGCATCAAATGTTGCTGAGGGCCACCGAAAAAGTCTCAATTGTTAGACCGCCCTGACCTAGAGTAAGCTGTCAGGGGGTGCATTCTGATAATGATCAGGGCCAGATCTGCACACAACTGCACTTCCTTACACACATATATACGCATGGGTTTAATAGGGATTCAGACTAGGATGAGTAAGACTAATGTGGACTCAGCCATGTTCTCTGGTTGCCCTGGGACTAGTCGTGATCTCTTCCCCCCCCCCCCTTTGTATTATAATATTTTTATTACATTTTCTGTTTTACTATTTCAAATAAACATTTTACAAACCTTAAAATAACCAGTGACTTCCTTTCTTCTCTTTCTGCAGTTCATTTTACATATCACACGCCCCTCCATATTTACCTGTAACCATTCAAATCAATTTTTCACTTTTACATCCATCAAAAATTATTTACTCTGTTGAATTTATCTTTAAAAGTAAAAAAAAAATCATAGACCAATATCGTTGTTGAATTTATCTTAATGCTGTCAGTGTTTTCAGCTGTATACAATTATTTTCCATATATTCAGCAAGTGTTTTCCAATCTTCTTTAAATGTATGTTCTTCTTGTTCTCTTATTCTAGATCAGGGGTCCCCAAACTAAGGCCCGGGGGCCGGATGCGGCCCAATCACCTTCTAAATCTGGCCCGCGGATGGTCCGGGAATCAGCATGTTTTTACATGAGTAGAATGTCTCCTTTTATTTGAAATGCATCTCTGGGTTATTTGTGCGGTATAGGAATTTGTTCTTTTTTTTTCAAAACATAGTCCGGCCCCCAACAAGGTCTGAGGGACAGTGGACCGGCCCCCTGCTGGAAAAGTTTGCTGACCCCTGTTCTAGATGTTCAATCTGCAAGTTGTCCATATTATGTCAACTTAATTTGCCAATCTTCTTTAGTTGGGACCTTGCTCACTTTCCATTTTTGGGCTAACAAAACTCGGGCTGCAGTTGTTGCATACATAAATAACATTTTCTGACACCTGGGAATTTCAGTCTGGGTTATCTCCAACAAAAAGAACTCTGGGGGTTTTTTTGGGGGGGGGAGTAATTGTAAACATTTTTTTTTCAATTCATAATAAATCATTTCCCAATTAGTCACGATCTCTCAGCACTAATTTACTTCCTGGTGTTGTGAGGATAGAATGGGAAGAGCGAGCGATGTTGTTTTTGTTGATGACGATGCCTCGCACTTCTGGCCGGGTTGCCCCAGCCATTCTGGAAGGCTTCCAACACATATAAAAGCATAATAAAACGTCAAACATTAAAAATTTCCTGATACAGGGCTGCTTTGAGTTCTGAGAAGAAAAGTCAAGATATATGTGGAATAAATAAATAAAAATAAAGCAGAGTAGCATCCTAGTAGAGAAACAAGATGAAAGATAGGGAAAGCAACTCATTTCTCCTTCCAGTACCGAAGGCATAGGCTGCTTTTCATTAGTAATAACCTCAAAACTGGCTGTGAAATGAGTCACCCAAGTCATATTATATTAACAACAAGCTCTTTCAGGACAATAACTGGCTGGAGGGATTGGAACACCTCCTTGTTGTTCAGGGAGCCTCATTTCTGTAGATGTGTTCACAAATTGATTCAGTAGAGTTCTATTTTGGGGTATTAAATGGGTTGTCTCATAATGCATTCCTTATTTTGGATATCTTTAGCTGGGAGCCCTAGATAAGTGTTTTCCGTACATCCATTTTTTAGTATCTTCATGGGGCAGTCCCACACTATTCCTAGAATCAGAGAATCGTAAAGTTGGAAGGGAGTCTCCAAGGGTGATCTGGTCCAAGCCTCTACAATGCGGGAATCTCAACTAAAGCATCCAAGACAGGTGACCATCCAGCCTCTGCTTAAAGACTTGCCATGAAGGAGAATCCACAACCTCCCATGGGAGTTCATTCCACTGTCAAATACCTCTTACTATCAGAAAGTTATTCCTGATGTTTCATCAGAAGCTCCTTTCTTGTAACTTGAAGATCAAATCCTACCATCCAGAGCAGGATAAAACAAGCTTGCTCCATCCTCCTTTCGATATTTGAAGATGGCTATCATATCTCCTCTCAGTCTCCTCTTTTCCAGGCTAAACATACCCAGCTCCCTCAACTGTTCCTCATAAGGCTTGGTTTCCAGACCCTTGATCATCTTGGCTGCCTTCCTCTGCACACATTCCAGCTTGTCAATATCCTTCTTAAATTGTGGCTTCAGGAACTGGACCCAGTACTCCAGGTGTGATCTGACTAAGGCAGAATAGAGTGGTACTATTACTTCCCTTGATCTGGACACTATACTTCTGTTGATGCAGCCTAGAATAGCATTAGCCATTTTGGCTGCTGCACTACACTGTTGACTCATGTTAAGCTTGTGGCCCACTAAGACCCTAAGATCCTTTTCACATGTACTACTAGTAATCCAGGTGTCCCCCATCTTATATTTGTGCAGCTGGTTCTTTCTGCCTAAGTGCAGAACCTTACATTTGTCGCTTTGGACATTTATTTTGTTAGTTTGGGTCCAGTTCTCCAATCTGTTAAGGTCATTTAATGGCAGAGATATCCTATGTACCAGGATCCTTGCTCTCCATTTGGTCCTGTGGGAGTGATGGTCTTAGACAAACAAGACCTGCATTGAAAACTCAGTGGTGCCCCAAATTCACCCCTCTCTTAGCTTCAGGTCCTCTTCTCTAGAGGAAGAATAACATTCACCTCTCTCACAGACACAGCAGACAAAGGCAATGTCAATGGCAAATCCATACAGCATGTTAAAAAGAGCTATATATAAGCAGATGAATAACTCCTCATCAGTGTGGAAAGCAATGGACTTTATGCAATTCCATTGATCTGCAAAGCTCTTTTCTCCTAGTTCTCTCCTGTCTCTCACTTGACACTTTTATTAGCAGGTCTTCAGATTTACATCAGAAAGGACTGATGGATGAGTTCAATTGCAGGTGACTTCAACAAGGCAGCATCGTTTCATCTCCAGCATTCAATATATTTATGTATTATCCGATGAACAAGCTTGAACAGGCAGCTGTCCATGGTGCTGAATTGATTTAGCCAGTGTCCGTGGACTGATGGAACCATTCCTTCTGTGTGCCTTAAGTGTCATCACCTTTGTCAGGTTCAACTTCAAAAATGCCTCTGCAGACCCACATTACAGTTTGGTGCTGTTTTGAAAATTTGCTCCGTGTTTTTCATTATTATTCTCCGCTTCCCTCAATGAGAAAATAAATTGCATGCGGAAGTTATTAAAAGGGAGAGACAATGGTGGTGAAAATCTCATCGGAAGGATGGGACATTGGGCCTGTCTAGTGGGGTGGATCCTTCTGTCCTCCACCAGATTTAGGGCAGTAGAAGCGGTGCTGCAGCAGTGGGAGCGCAGCCGAGGAGGGCACCTTCTCAAAGCCTGGTAAGAGCTTGTCTGGCTTCAAGAACGAGGCATGAGGGCTCTGACAGGGTCCTAGAGTCCTCCATCCTTCTTCCCAAAGCTAGGCAAGAACTTACCTGGCTTTGGGAAGGAGGTGTGAAGGTTCTAGAACCCTGCCAGAATCTCACACCTCCTTCCCCAAGTCCGTCGCCTTGTTTACTGGGCTTAGGCCATGTCACGAGGGCTGGAGAGAGGGAGTCAAATGTTGGCTTCACACAGGGCAGCTTATTTTCAAGGTTCATCTCTGCCTCCACCCTCACACAGGCCCCATTTGGCAGGTGGGTGGGGCACAGATGATCAGCTGATTGCCTGTGCTTGCAAAGCACTGCACATCGGGCTTGGCATTTGCTTTTTTTTTTAAAGTTGATTTGCTACTGGTCATCTGATTGTTGGTTCCTGCAAAACCCCTTAGGCCCAGCTGCCTCTTTGCCTGCCCAACACATGACTTTATAGCAGGGCTCATGGCCTCATGGACCTGAGGACCAGAGGTTGCCCACCCCTGTTATTTTAAAGTGCCCTGTGAATGAGACTGTCATGTTCAAATATATAAAAGGATGTCATATAGAGGAGGGAGAAAGGTTGTTTTCTGCTGCTCCAGAGAAGCGGACACGGAGCAACGGATTCAAACTACAAGAAAGAAAATTCCACCTAAACATTAGGAAGAACATTAGGAAGAACTTCCTGACAGTAAGAGCTGTTCGGCAGTGGAATTTGCTGCCAAGGAGTGTGGTGGAGTCTCCTTCTTTGGAGGTCTTTAAGCAGAGGCTTGACAGCCATCTGTCAGGAATGCTTTGATGGTGTTTCCTGCTTGGCAGGGGGTTGGACTGGATGGCCCTTGTGGTCTCTTCCAACTCTATGATTCTATGATTCTATGATTCTATGATTTTATGAGACAGAAAAAAACAGATGCCTTCCCTTCATGAGGAAAGAAACTTTAGAACAAATTGGAAACAGGTTTCAGCCCAGCACAAGTCAAATCTTTTGCCCAGTTCCCATTTGTATCCAGAGGAGATAGGACCAATTTTTGATGGATCACCCTCTCTCCGTTGGCAAGAAACAGCCAGTCATTTTTTTGATTTCCCTCCATCTATCTCAGCCTCCACCTCCGACTGTCAAGTTGCTTAAGTGAAATACCCATCTGATCCTTTGCCACTCCTGCTTTTTCAAATTTATTTTCATTGAGATTTTTCAACAGGCATAGTGAATAACATAAAAAACAGATTAATCTAGATCCAAAGAAAGAAATCAACTTAAAAAAAGAAACGAGAAAGAGAAAGGAAAGACAGAAGCCCCTCTCAAAGGTAGATCTTAATCCTTGTCTCACACAGCAAATGGAGGACCTTCCCATCTCTCACCTTGGGAGCTCTCCTCTTCCCTGCCTCTCATGCAGGATCTTACATGTAGCCCTTGGATGGATTGCCCCAAAAGAAGCATGAACCTTTGACTTAAAAGAGTTCCCCTCTACTAGTCCATAACCGTCGTAGGATTTGATTTCTGCAGCCCTGCCCATCTTCGTTCCCCTTTTCTAAACCTGTTCCAGTTCACTTACATTGTTGTTAAATTGCAGCCTCCAGAGCAGGACACAGTCTTCTGGATTAGGCCTGGTTAACAGAGAATAAGGTAGAACTATTGATTCATTGTGGGACGCAGGTGGTGCTGGGGTCTAAACCACAGAGCCTAGGGCTTGCCGATCAGAAGGTCGGCGGTTCAAATCCCCGTAATGGGGTGAGCTCCCATTGCCAGTCCCTGCTACCGCCCACCTAGCAGTTCAAAAGCACATCAAAGTGCAAGTAGATGAATAGGTACCGCTCTGGCGGGAAGGTAAACAGCATTTCCGTGCGCTGCTCTGGTTCACCAGAACTGGCTTAGTCATGCTGGCCACATGACCCAGAAGCTGTACACCGGCTCCCTCGGCCAGTAAAGCAAGATGAGCACCGCAACGCCAAAGTCGTCTGCGATTGGACCTAGCGGTCAGAGGTCCTTTTACCTATTATTGATTCATCAGGAAATTCTGCTTCTATTAATGTGCTCTAAAATCACATTTGACTCTCTTTCTCTGCCCTCCTCCCCCCCACTCTTAATCTCCATAATATAATTACAACCCAAAAAATAATCAGCCACAACATGGCAACATGAAGGGAAGAGGGATTTGAATGAAGTAAAATGTAGGGTGTGTGCAGGTTTCTCTCCCCCATCTGTGTTATTTAGTAAGTTGCGCGTTCAGACCTTTAACCTCCCCCTTAAATAAATTCAGACAAGACTCAAATTTTGGCTTGGTTTTTGGCAGAATTTAGGCCACAACTTTATTGATTACAGTGAGTTAGTGGTTGCATAGGCTCTGATTCGACTAGCTCCCTGCACCCTTGCAGGTAGTGCTGACCCAGCATAGGTCAGCCTAGGGTGAACACCCAGATAGGCAGAAAGCCAGGAACAGGCTATGTCCACCACCCAGATGTCCCCCTGGACTCAGGCAGGGGCACAACCCCCTCACAGGGTTGACCAAACCATTGAGTCCCTGGATTCCTTCAACAGAATACCCTTCACATAGGGATGGCGAGATTGTTCCCCTATCCCTATCCCTATCACCTGAACCAGAGCCTATCCACAACCTTACAAGTTGTGACGATTTGCTACGCGGCAGGTGAAACCCAAAGGGCAACAGCCAATCAGCCAAGTGGGGGAAATTCCTGCCGTGCCCCTGTCCCAATGGCAGACGACACACGGCGGCATAGCAAGGTCAAGTGCACAAGCCCTAAAAAGAGGAAGAGGTGGGCGGGTGTTCCGATGCAGGTACCAAAAGAGGAAGCTCTGGGTCACGTGCATCGGCATATATAGGTCCCTTGATCCATTTAGCCTGCGTCCCATTGGCCTGATTAAACCCTGCATCAAGGGACCTACCAATTGGGTGCTGTGGCTATCCAATTATACCCACCCACAACACAGGGTTTGGTTGCCAGTCTCTTTAAGGGAGGACCCGATTTTTCATCATTCTTTGAATGCTTCTGTAAACAGCAGCTGCAGGGGGATAGTTTCAATATTCACTTTGAACTGCAAATTATTGTTATGAAGTTTGCATCAATCTCTGCCAAGTGGTAGTAAGATTCCAGGGGGTTCCAGGTGCCCACCTTGTGTTTCCATTGGGAAACCTTGTGTTTCCATTGTGTTGTGCCATTGGGAAAGGCACAGAGGAGACAAGTGTCTTTCAGAAATATATTTACATATATATTTACACCTGGAGTCTTCAATTGAGGGGGTGCAGAACATCATACCATTGATTTGTTAGTCATGGCTCCCAGGCTCTCGCTGCAGCCTCTTCCTCTCTTTTTTTAATATAATTTTTATTGGTTTTGGACCTATTTTCCCAAACATAACATCCCATCCTATACAACATAACAAACCCTCGGCTATCACGGCCTGAGACTTCCGTCAACCTCGACTAATGGTTTTCTAACTTCCTTTCCGATTTTGCATTTTATTTTAATAGTTATTGCTATAAAATCCATATCCTAAATAAACTCCTCCTTAGTCCTCTTTTGCAATAATTCATATGGTTCTCCTTACAAAACCTCTTGCAACCCTACGAGTGATGTCAATTGATTACAATTGTCTTTCAAATATATCATAAATTTCTTCCAGTCTTTCAGGAAAGTCTGGTCTTGCTGGTTCCGAATTTTCCCAGTTAATTTTGCCAACTCGGCATAGTCCATCAGTTACATCTGCCACTCTTCTTTTGTTGGTAGTTCTTCCTGCTTCCATCGCTGGGCTAATAGTGTTATTGCTGCAGTTGTCGCGTATAAAAACAATTTTTTTATCATGCTTGTGAATCTCTGTACCTACTATACCAAGGAATCTCTGTACCTACTAAACCAGGGCTTCTGCGTTTTGTTTTTTTACAAATTTTTAAAATCTCATTATAAATCATTTCCCAGAAGTCTTTTCCTTTCATACATTCCCACCACATGTGGTAAAAAGTACCTTCTTTGCCCTTCCATCGCTGCAGCCTTTTCCAGTCAGTGCCGCATGGAGCCTACTTCCTCCTTCCTGTTCCCAGAACCCCTTCAGATTTCAAAAGGGACAAATTTTCATGTGATATCACACACACAGAGTCATCTTGGCAACCTGCCAATTCTCCACCCTTCAGAGGAGCGGTGGACAGTTCTTTTGCATTACCAGTGGCCCTTAATGTCTCAGAGCTAGCCTGGCTAGGCTGGTTTCGCATAAGTTAACCCACAGGAACTAAACCATTTTGCGCAATTGTAGATAAGAGCAGCCAATGTGGTTCTGCAGATGACATCATCCCAAACCATTTAAAGGTTTAAAATTCCACCCTTTGGATGGGTCTCAGGAGCACCCTGGAGCCAAGGCAGCTTATCCGGGATCGATCTGCAGTGTGTTGATTGCCTTGCCCCAACCTGCAACTGGCCAGCACTGGTTGGAGTGCTCCACGCATCTTCAAAGGCAGCCCCATGTGGAACGCATTGCAGTAGGCAAACCTAGCTCTGACCCAGACAAATCGCTGGCACCCAGAGAGTAGATGTGTGACTGGCGCCGCAGGGAGAAAACCCCTCAAATATCAATTGCTCTTCTCCCAGGAAGAAAGAGCAAATGGGGACTCTGCTTTTCAGAGTGCTTCAGAAGCTGGAGGCGAGCAGAGCCTGCCTTGTTCTCAAAAGAACAATTCCCCCTCACTCAGCCTGAGCCCTTTGCATGCTGGGCTCCTTTTATGAAGACAGATTTGTTTGTTTGCAACGCCACACTGAGTGTATTCATCTGAAAGGTGCTATTGTGGGCTCCTGCTTTAAAATTCTTACAACAGGGTTTACAGCAAGCTTTGATAACCTAGTTTCCAGTTTCTCCACTCATATACAAAAGATGTTTCCACCCTGCCTTGTTTCAGCCAGTTGTGAATGCAGGAATTTCCAAAAGAAAAGGGGGGTGGAGGATAAAAGCCATTTGAGGGTGGGGAAGGTTACTCCACAATGCAAAATGCATTGGGTGAGGGGGGGGTTAAAAATGAACCTTTGTCAGGTAACATCTGGAGCTAAGGAACGGAAATTATTGCTTCACGCGGCATTCAGTGGCACTTCTGGCCTTTGGAGGTTAGAGCATTAAGCACTCGAAGGAAAACTGTTAGGGCATGCGATCAAGCGGAATTGAGTAGTCGGGTTTATGGACTCCGCCGTAATAGTGTTTAAGAACATAACAGCTAAAGGGAATTCGTCTGCTCCTGCCAAATCCATCCTGTTCCGCTCACTATCTCCTATATGCTCTTTGGTCACATAAACATCAGCTGGATGGAAGGTGCTGTTTACTAGGGGAGGGGACAAGGTTCAAGCGTTAGAGCATCTGCTTTACATACGGAAGGGCCTCGGTTTGATCCCAGGCATTTCCAGGGAAGACCCTGAATAGATAGACAGACAGATAGACAGACAGACAGACAGACAGACAGACAGACAGACAGATATAGATAGATAAATGATAGATTTTCAAATTTACAATTAATCCAACATTTTCCAATTTACATTCCCATAGTTTTTGACTTCCCCTTCTCACTTCCACGATTCCCTCTGTTTATCTATTGCTGCTGCATATTGTAGTTAATCTATACCTTCTTTCCTTGACCTTATTCTAAGTACAGTCATACCTCGGTTTACGTACGCCTCAGTTTGAGTATTTTCAGTTTAAGTACTCCATGGACCCGTCTGGAACGGATTAATCCACTTTCCATTACTTTCAATGGGAAAGTTCACTTCAGGTTAAGTACGGACTTCTGGAACCAATTACACTCATACTTCGGGTTAAGTACGCTTCAGGTTGAGTACTACGTGGACCCATCTGGAACAGATTAATCCACTTTCCATTACTTTCAATGGGAAAGTTCGCTTCAGGTTAAGTACAGACTTCCGGAACCAATTGTGTTTGTAAACCGAGGTACCACTGTATAACGTTGACTTGCTGGACTTACTTCAAAACTGCTAGTGTTTTAGCATGTTTACAATAGCTTTTTAAATACAAACGTATTCCAATCCTCCTTGAAGGCTTGCTCTCTGATTTTACTGGTTAAACTTGCTAATTCAGCATATTCCATCATTTTCAATTGCCACTCCTCTTTTGTGGGTATTGCCTCTTCCCGCCATTTTTGGACATATAATATTCTTGCTGCAGTAGTTGCAAAGGAAAACAGATTCTTTTATGTTTATATGTTCCTAAGGCAAACAATGGGTTTATCCTTTTCAGTATCATCCATGCCAGAGCTAAAGAACTGCCAAACCATAGGCTGATCTTCATAGAATCGTAGCGTTGGAAGGGACCCAAAGGGCCATCTGGTCCAACCCCCTGCAATGCAGGATTCTCAACTAAAGCATTCAAGACATGTGGCCATCCAACCTCTGCTTAAAACCTCCAACGAAGGCATATCTATAAGCTCCCAAGGGAGTCTATTCCACTGTCAAACAGCTCTTAGTTGGAATCTCCTTTCTTGTAACTTGAAGCCATTGGTTTGAGTCCTACCCTCCAGAGCAAGAGAAAACAAGCTTGCACCATCTTGCCCGCCAGTGGGTCCAGCTTGGCCCATGGGGCCATTTTCTCCAAACCACACCTACCTGTCAATCAGCTGGCATTCCTAGATGGCATCAGCTGACAGGCAGGGTGGCAGGGTTCAATCCTACCAGGTTCTGCTTTGCCAGCACATTCCCTCTGGAGAACGCACTAGCAATGGATTGAACCTTTCACTCATCAGCTGGTGAGTGGAGAATTGATGCTGCTTCACCAGTACATTCCCTACAGATCAGGTCACAGCTGGTGGGATAGACCTCTGCCTAGTACCCTGGAAACCATTGCCAATCGAAGTAGGTCTGATTCAGTAGAAGGCAGGCCCACAGTACAATCGTTGGCAAGGCCAAATGTAACCGTCCCCCACAAATGTTCATCATGACATACAGTCCTCGAATCCACCTTAATAGAATCCAAGGTGGCATTTTCACGTTAGATTCATTGACGCCCTACCTTGCACTTGCAAAGACAAAATGACTCTATTCAACACCCAGCCACAATAAATAGCTGATTGCTTCTCAATGACAGCAAAGTACAAACAAGAGACACGGCACTGAAAGCTTTTAATCGGCATAGCTGAGGCCTATAATTTGTCCAGACAGTTGACAACTCATCAGCATGCCTAGAGTGGGATTAATGCTATGAGAACATCTTCCACCATTTATCATTTTGTCTTCTAGTGTCTAGCCAGAAAGGGCAACATTTGGTAAATGAATGGCCCAAGGACAAGAAGAGTCCTTACTTCAGGGGTCGCCAACCTTTGGGGGCCTGTGGCACATTTGGAGAAACTGTTGTTGGCCCACGGCAAGCAAGCACACAGCACAACTGATTCCAGGGGTCTCCAAGGGGTGTCTGCAGACATCATGGCATCCATGGCGGCTTTTGCTGGTGCCCCTGAGCAAGTGCTCCAGACTCTAAGCTTCCATTGTTATATTCATAAAGAAAAGGAAAAAGTAAGTTTCTAGCCCTCCTAGAAAGAAAGTCATGGGGCAAAATGTGCAGGCACCTTCTAAGTGGAGGAACTGGCAGCTGGAGGAGAAGGGGAGAAAGGCTCGAGAAAGAACTGGAAGTGCAAGGTTGTCCGTTTTCCATACTTAGGAAACTCAGCAAAACTACTGCACCCATTCACTGTTAACATCGCCTGCAACTGCCTGAATTGACTCTTTGTTCTTTTTTGGAATTTTATCTCTTGGCAATCTTAAAGACGACCAACTCCTCTTGTCCCCTGTCTTCTCTACAGACACCTACCATTTTGCCCAGACAAGGAAGTCATATTTAGTCCTACAATGTTGAATTAAGCCTACTGTGCACTGAAGGGTGGATGAGTTTAGAATAGATATAAAGCTGCAAATGTCTGCCTGAACAATATAGCATTTTTTTGTTATTAGTATTATTATTATTATTTAGTGTTGTCCTTAGCAAGGCGAGGGACAAACATTTGGGCTGCATTTGAGACAGCAAAATTAACTTCTTGGACCAACGCTGTTACACTGTTTCCCCAAAGGAGGTTTAATTGCACTGCTTCTGGTATTTATTTACCACTCTGGCCAATTTATCTCCCACTTTGCAACTGAAAGTCCTCAAAGTGCCTCATGACATTTTGAACCTGCATTGAACCTATCCCTAACCACACCATTAAAACAAAAATAAGATCAGTCCAGCCACCTGCTATTACCTTTGCCTGCATGCCTGCCTACTGGCCTCCTTCTCACAGAATCCCCCTTCCCACAAGACATTTGGTGGTAGATGGCCATGTTAAGGAGAAGACAGTTGAGTCTTGGCTCCCTTACTGTCTTCTCCTTCCCACAAGGCAATTGGTGGTAGGTGGCTGCAGTCCAGGTCGTGCAAGTTCTGATGTCTTATTTGCTTGCATAATGTGTTCCTTGCTATAGGACAGTTGGTTGAAGTGTAGCCGTTCACAGCTCCAGTTGCAGCCCTGACTGGACCTAGCCGTGTACTGGCTTCTCAAAAATTGATGTAGCCATTTACTCTGTGCCATTTACACAATGCTGATATCTAAGCTTCAAGCAAGTCAGCATCTATATATCGAGAGAGAGAGAGAGAGAGAGAGAGAGAGAGAGAGAGAGAGAGAGAGAGAGAAGAGCCAAAGAATTAATGATAATCACTATCCTGCTTTCTTTCTCCCATCGCAACCGATCCGTCCAGTTCTGTCTTGCTTTGACACAGATTTCATCATGGAAGGGAGGAGAAAATGACAACCGATAGCTCCGTTCCCTGAAAATAATTAAATCATATATCCATTTCAGGTCCATGCTGCATTCTGATGTTCCCTTTGAATCATCGTCTGCCTTTCTAGATTTCAGGGTTTGAAGTTCTGGCTGCGGCAGCACACCAACAGTGATAATGAGACATGTCAAAACAGGATGAGAGAGGCACGTTTGGCTTGACAATCTCCCAGGCCAGCTAATTAATTTAGAAGGACTACCTCTCCATCGCCTGACAAATCTCCTTAGGCACTGCAAAGACTCCCAGCCCCCCCAACCTAACACATGCCAGTGGATCGTTTATAGCTAGGTTTCAGTTTGCTCTTGGTTTTCTCTCTTCTCTGGTTCTTTCTTGACTGCCCCTGAGATTCCCTCTTTTAAAATTATCAGCAACCTCTTCATTGCAGAATCTGAAGGCCTCAACTTCACCTTGTCCAGTTTAAATTCCCCTAACTCTTTTGATAAAGTCAATTGTCCTCTTCTTCCAGGACTGCCTCTGTGCCTTAGGTCTCCACTCTAAGTTTATTTGCTTCTGATTCACCAAATCAATGTGTTCTCACCATTTTGGAAGGTTCTTATCTGAAGGGTTCTTATCAAGGGCCATAGAATTGTAGAGCTGGAAGGAACCACGAGTGTCATCTATTCTGTCCCAAGGATTCCTGGCAGGTGGCTGTCCAAACTCTGTTGAGAAACCTCCAGTGAAGGGGCATCCACTATCTTCTGAAGAAGTCTGCTCCAGGTTCATGTTCAGGTCCTACCCTCTGGAGCAGTGGAAAACAAGTTTGTTCCTTCTTCTTTGTGACAGTCATTCAGAATTTTGATGGTGGCTATCATATCACCTCTCACTCTTCTCTTCTCTTCTCTTCTCCAGGTTAAACATACCCAACTCCCTCAACTGTTCCTCATAAGGCTTGGTTTCCAGAACCTTGATCAACTCGGTCACCCTCCTCCACACCCATTCCAGCTTGTCACTATCCTTCTTAAACTGTGGTGCTCAGAACTGGACCCAGTACTCCAGGTGAGGACTGACCAAGGCAGAACAGAGTAGTTCTATTACTTCCCTTGATCTGGCCACACAATACTTCAGTCTTGGTTCCCTGCTTTCTGCCCAACAGTAATCTTTTCCTAGTGGGAATACTGGGGTTTGTAGGTCTGGTCCTTTACTCACAGACAAGGCAATAGGTGGAACCAGAGCCAATGCCAGGTGGAGTTAACTTTCTTCCTGCTGAGTTCTGCAAGGGTAACACTGGCCCTAAGGAGCAGGAGGAAACTGCTGTAGGTAGTGTCATCTCATGGCCTGGTTGTAAGTTAATAAGGCAGTTGGCTGAGGTTAGTGGGGCAGATCCCTGATTGATTTAATGAACCAGCCTCCGTCACTCACATGGGTTGGAAAATATTTCCCACCTGAAACCCTGGAGAGCAGCTGCCAATCAACAATAACAGTTCTGAGCTAGATGGCTCAATGGGATGACTCTACAGAAAACAGCTGCCCATGTTCCTAGACAAACAAGGTGACCAACCAGAATAATAATAATAATAGTAATAGTAATAGTAATAATTCATCCTTGAAACCATGAAGACTCATTCTAGAAACTGCAGCCTGGACTGCGTGCAAGATTTGATAAATCAGTAGAACCATCTATTTAGGCAACAGCATTTCCATCCTCAATGGAGGCAGGTTGTGTGTTGATTCATTAAAAAAAATAGGTCAGCTCAAGAATTTGTCATTGTGACAAAAGAGAATGCAACGATAATTGGCACCACACTGTGGGAAATATAAGACTCGTCCATTCTTACAGCAGCAGAACAGGCTACAGGAAGCCACTGACAAACGTGTCCGGTTTCTGCTGCGTTCAGTAGAAGTCCTGAAATTAATGGACATTGTTGTTGTTGTTGTTGTTGTTGTTGTTCATTTTTTGCCATTGCAACCGGAGAAACTCTGGTTTCTCTTCAGATCGTATAAATCTCTTTATTTAGGAAAATTACATTCAAAAATATCACCCCTACAACCAAAAGGCTTGATTAAAAAGGAATGTGTTTGCATGGTGCCTAAAGATAGGTAATGATGCCACCAGGTGAGCTTCCCTAGGGAGAGCATTCCCAAAAGCAGGGAGCCACCACTAAAAAGGCCCCATTCTCATGCTGGAGAAAACACACAAAGGCATATAATAGGCGCAGGTACTTTGTAACTAAGAATTAGTGTTTTTCCTCCCTCCCAATCCATTTTCCTTTTATGTTGTGCCTTTATTCCTGTAATCCTGTAGACCACTCTGAGAGTCTTTTGGTTGAAGTGTGGGATAAAAATCCTAATGTACGACCTACTTTGCATAGAGTGTTCCCTCTTCAGGATCCCACTCACTGCCTTTCTTCCCTGGCTTTTCATTTTTCCTCACAACCATCAGAAAGCATTTCAGGTCCGCTGAGCATGATCAGTCCTCAGTGAGGCACGAAGTAAATAATTCCCCACAAGATTTTGTGTTGTTGTTGTTGTTGTTAAAAAAAGCTCAGGTTACCAAAGATCTACTGGATTCTAGCAAATGTTGGTCCTACTCAGAGTAAACCCTTTACTTTTGCAAGATTGCTGGTGCCTCTGTCTTCTGTTGCCATAGTGGCTACAAAGGGACCAGCATTCAGAGATTAGGAGTCACTGTTATTACATATGACAATCCAAAATAGTCCCTAATGAACTTGTGTCTGATGCAACTTATCAGGGTGGTGCTTCTGTTAAGGTGTGAGACATACCAAAGTCATCATTAGCCTAAGTCAAAAAGCGCTAATGAGTCTCTGAAGGTGATATTTCCCCATGTTTTATGTGCCAAAGTTGCTGGGCTCAACTAAATTAGTACCAAAAATTGTTGTTTACTTGCTAAGTGTATTCCTTCAGCTAGACCGACTTGGGAACCACAGCTTTGATGGTGTGTCTTAAATTTGGATGTTCCAACACCCTTTTTTATTTCAGAAGCGTGTCCTATTTCAGAATAAGTGTATTATTATTATTATTATTATTATTATTATTATTAAATTTTACATATGCATTTTTACAACTGTTGTACTGTACAAACATCCTACATTGTCCATCCTATATATTTGGCATTTATAGATATATTCTTTCCAAAATGTGTATTAAGGGCATACAATGCACCTATGCAAAAAAAAATTCTCCTCAATGCAGTCTTTGGAATGTTTTGGTCATTTTGTTTTTTTCAATGTTTCATCTGAAATAAAATGAAAAATAAAAAGCGGCAACAGTGTGCGGCATTTACATTGTGGAGGGGGGAGCCCTTTTTGTTGCTTGCTGCTAGGGATGTGGGATAATTCCGATAGGAAATGGGAGAGGAAGTTGCTGCTGTTTATTCCTGCCATGTCTGGAATTGGAATCAATCCAAGCAATAAAACCCGTATTCAGCTGGGATGCAAATGTAACAAATATATGATAAATGAATAAAGGGTGATTAATTACACAAGTTGTGTAATTTCACCACAGCAGTCAGTAAGACAGATAACTCAAGAGTTTTTGTCAGAAGATGAACTGCCGTGGAAAAGAAACAGTGCTGCGTGTGAGGAATACAGGCTGGAATGGCAAACAAAAGCCTGCTTATATCCTTGCTTGGAACCTCACAAACTCGGTAATCCAGGTTCAACTTGTGCCTTATCATGGGAGGGAGGTTACATGATTATCCCCCATTGCTCCTCAAAAGCAGTTTCATCCCCAAAATGTTTGCAGGCATCCTTTCAGTGAAGCACCATCCATATTGACTTCCCTTTGTACTTCTCTCTCTACGGAAAATACAAATTGCACCATCACTTCATCCAGATACCTTAACTCAACATGACATTCCCAACCCCATTATCGCTCCCATCTTCATTTGCTAATAAAATGTTTTATTCTCTGCAGCCCCGAGCCCATTAATTTCCCATATCACAATACTCTCTGCTACCTTCTCTGTCCATTGCAATGCCGCTTTCTTTCCACTTAATCTCCAGGATCTTCTTTGTTCCTATTCATTACATAAGCGATTCATAAAACTCTTGGCTCTTCGTTGCAAGGCTTAGAGCATGCCTTACAATAGGGCAAATTTGTTTTCTTATCCTCCAAAGGGAAACAGACTTAGAATTACAATTCACAGAAAGATATCGCTCTCTTTTCCCTTTCTTTAATACAAGTTTCTGTGGCATTCCTCCGGATGAGTGTTCACATACAATCAATGTGTTCAGATAGCTGCTTAGTAAGGTTATCAGAAGATACATTCAAACTGAAAGAAAAAGAACCTGTTATTTCTTAGGAGAGAATTCACTTAGAATTCCTATATGTGTATATACTTTAGTCAAGGTGTGGAGAACTTTTTTCCCTCTAGAAGAACTACAACTCCTATCCATCCTTGGCCGTTTTCCATTATTGCTGAGGTTGATGGGAGTTCTGGTTCAGCAAAATCTGGGCAGCTAAAGGTTCCCCACACCTGTTCTAGTAGGGTGCCAGTCCTTAACAGTGGTGGTGATCTGCAGGTCCTCTAGGCTGCTCTACCTCTCTTGGGTGGTAGATGAACTGCAGAAGAATGGAAACAGTGTACAGGACAGAATAGAGAATGGTGGCTTCTTACATCCCAGCCATGGTCCTCGGGTAATATTGCACCTCAGGAGGGTACTCCTGGCATCTGGCCAGGGACTCCCTTCAGACCCAGGCCAGACCTCCACATGTTCATCTGATACAGTTCTCAAAAAATAACCAGCAGTTTGTTTCATTTTTTAAGAAAAGGGGAAAAGTAAGAGGTGTCAATAGTGCAGGAGAAAGTCCGGACCTCCCATTGTGAAGGCACTCTCAAATGTACCCAGCTTTTTCCTTCTTTTTCTTTCCAATTGTTATTGAAAAAAGGGGGGAATTACAAACTGAGCATCCCTCCACTCTCGATTTCCCCAACCCAAAGGCATACGGTACTTCAGATGTAAGCAACAATAAAGTTTGAGCAAGCACTGAAGTGGAGAGACTGCTAATATCAATGTGAAGAAGAATGCTAACACAACCATATATCAGGGAATGCGGCAAGTACAATTTGTCCTGCAGAGTCTTCCTTCGTGTGCTAGATGAATGGCTTGCCATAAAAGACTCTCAGGGGTTTTGCCCTGTAGTTTTTGCATTAGCTATTCAGTAAGTGCTATGTCTCAAATTACATTATACATTTTTTGTACATTTAAACCCTTTGTTTTTTCAAGCTTTCAATATTCTTGCTGCCCTCCTGCCAGCCTAGCAGTTCGAAAGCACATCAAAGTGCAAGTAGATAAATAGGTACCACTCCGGCGGGGAGGTAAACAGCGTTTCCGTGCGCTGCTCTGGTTCGCCAGAAGCGGCTTAGTCATGCTGGCCACATGACCTGGAAGTTGTCTGCAGGCAAACGCCGGCTCCCTCGGCCTATAGAAAGAGATGAGTGTTGCAACCCTAGAGTTGTCCACGACTGGACCTAATGGTCAGGGGTACCTTTACCTTTACCCTATGCCATTAATAACCAACCAATTAAATGTTTATATAATATAATCCATGGTTGTCTCCACTGAATATACCCAACAATGATATTTCAGGAGGGTTGGGGGGTTTTTTAACAGGTTTTCCCAGTATTTTTGTTATTCCTACAAATATCTCATCCCAGAAGAGGGCAAACTTTGGACAGTCCCACCACATATGTGCGAAGGAACCATTCCCCTCCTGCAAGCAGAAGAGTAGAATTTATCCCTTTAAGCTATTTTTGTAGGCATTGAATGCCATTTTTGCATTGTTTTCACATAATTTTCTTTTAAGCTTGCTAAAATTGTTTTATAAGGAATTTTTTTCCACATAGCTGCCCAACCTTCATCCATAATAGAGCAATTCCAGTAAAATTTTCACACTGCTTTCATGGCATCTTTTGATTCCCATGTCCAGTTTAAATAACACCGGATATAAGGTAGAAACCAAACCTTTCTCCCGGCCATTTGTATTAAGACAGAATTTTTCAAATTGGGTTAAGCTTCGAGTACCTTGCCATACAATATGCTGTTGAATGTATTAATTTGATGCCACATTAACCAAGTTATGAATGTATTTCTTAAATAAGTGGTGCAGGAGAAAGTCTGGTCTTTCAATTGTGAAGCTAATCCAGAATGTACCCAGTTGTCTTTTTCTTTTTAAACCAGTTCAACATCTTCACCAGATGACAAGAAACTAATGCCTTATTTAAGCATAAAACAAATGGGAGACTACCTGCAGAATGCGAATGGAGCCTGGAGCATCTTAATGATGAACCGACACCAGGCCATGTTCTCAACAGCAATCGATGCTTGTAGTTGCTTTGCCCAAAGACTCTATCCATCAAACTCAGTTTCTGCGTGAATGATAAAACAGCTCAAGCCAGAAGAATTTCTCTTCACCCACGAGCCAGGCAATCAGTCGGGGAAGGTTTGCGCATCGCTATTCCAGCTTGAAGGTACCTTTTAAGTATCAGTAGTTGTCTATCTTGGCCAGATGGACCTTTTGCCCTGTAGGCATGTTCTGGGTGCTGTTAACAGCTCTGCAGAGATTGAGACTTATCTCGCCAAAGCCAGGCTTAGTAGCAACATGGGAGGCATTACCTGCTCTGACGTGAAAGAAAAATTCAAACCTTCGGGACATACCTGATTACAAGCTTGTGCTATCAGCAGTGCTCCTGTTGCATACAAGGGGGAAACAGGGACATCCATTGTAGCTGAACATGCCATAAGATTTCCGAGATTATCTCCCATGTTCAAATTTGCTGCATCTAGAGAAATGTGAGGATTTAATCCAATCTGCATGTTTAAAAGAAGCAGCTGATTCACACTTCTCTGGCTAATACTGTACAGTGGTACCTCGGTTGAAGTACACAATTGCTTCCGAAAGTCTGTACTTAACCTGAAACGTACTTAACCTGAAGTGAACTTTCCCATTGAAAGTAATGGAAAGTGGATTAATCTGTTCCAGACGGGTCCGCGGAGTACTCAACCTGAAGCGTACTTAACCCGAAATATGAGTGTAATTGGTTCTGGAAGTCCATACTTAACCTGAAGCGTACTTAACCTGAAGCGAACTTTCCCATTGAAAGTAATGGAAAGTGGATTAATCCGTTCCAGACGGCTCCGCGGAGTACTTAAACTGAAAGTACTCAAACCGAAGCGTACTTAAACCGAGGTATAACTGTACATTTAAGTGGGTGCAAGTGGGTGTTTTTCTCTTTTTTTTAACTTTTCACACTTCTCTGCATTTGGGGAAACAGTTACCTGCTCGAAACACCTTACCAGGACTACCTCCAGATGGGTCTTTTACAGCAAGCGTATTCAGCAACAACCGTGTACAGTGAGGCAGAGGTCCATTGTCTAGATGTCACTGATGTTTCCCTGTCAGAGGACTCAGATGCCCCTTGAGGTGCAAGTGGGGCTCCTGTCAGACTTGGTGCCAGTTGTTTAAAAGCCAAACTGAGGCCATTTGTCTCCCCAAGAGCTCTCTCAAGGGACACCACAGTCTCCAGAAACCTTCATTTCGAGGAAACTAAACCCATGTTTAGCACTGCCCCCCCCCCCCGGTTGCTCACTGCTTAGAAATCAGAGTGTGCATAACAATATGTTTATCAATGGAAAACAACAATTGGAACATGTGGCATTCATCGAATAATAACAAAGAGTTTTATTCTCTTGACCTAACGTACCTTATCAGCCCCTGTGAACAGTTATTCACATTTCCAGAATTTTCTCTAAACCCACACACTCTGATGTCACACTCAAGCCGCCTCGCTCTCCAAATCTCTCTCTTAATTCCCTACCTGTCCTTTTGAACAAACTTGTCACTCATTTTAACTCCACTTACCATTTCATCCCAATCCAGAATTCCATCACATTTCCACCACATCCTGCTGGCAATATTTCTTCCACTCTTTTCTTCTTCTTCTGTTGCACCCTCTCAAAACCAAGGCCTGGCATGGAACCAAAAGACTACAAGAGCAGGGCAAGGACCCTCAACCCCCAGCAACTGATTCTGAAGGTGTTAGATGTGGAAAACCCAACTGCAGTTGGGAACATGCTTAGCAGATAATGCTTGAACATGGGAATATATATGTATGTAAACAGGGGGAAGCTATTAATTCCCACTGCATGTCAAGTGAAAATTCATAGTAAGTTTCTTTATTGATGGACCAAGACTGCATTCAAACAAACATTCCCTCCCTCACATGAATCAGAGAATTGATTTGGGACACACAACCTCTACTTGCTGGGTTTGTTGATTTGTTTTTCCTTGCTGGAGAACAATTCTTTTCCAGCATTGAAATATGGTGAGGGCTTGACCTTTCCTCTCCCCACCCCCAGGAAATAAATTACTTATCCATACTACCTGAAATGGTTTGAGATTAGAGAAGTCTGTTCTAGTGTGGGGGATAAAAGCTGAAATATTTAAGCCATCTACCGGTACTTTGAAATGTAGGGTAACCAACCTCTTATAACCAACGTGCTTCAGTCTGAGGGAGCACCTCAGAGAGTGTCTCAGATGAAGGCTGTGTACACACCATATATTTAAAGCACATTTTCTTCCCAAAGGATTCTGGGAACTGCCATTTTTTCCACCACCAAGCTGCAGTTTCCAACACTATTCAAAAGAAGAAGAAGAAGAAGAGTTTGGATTTGATATCCCGCTTTATCACTACCCGAAGGAGTCTCAAAGCGGCTAACATTCTCCTTTTCCTTCCTCTCCCACAACAAACACTCTGTGAGGTAAGTGGGGCTGAGAGACTTCAAAGAAGTGTGACTAGCCCAAGGCCACCCAGCAGCTGCATGTGGAGTAGCGGGGAATCGAACCAGGTTCACCAGATTACGAGTCTACCACTCTTAACCACTACACCACATTGGCTCCCAGGATTCTTGGATGAGAATGTGCTTTAAATGTGCTTCATGTCCATGGGATGTACACAGCCAAAGACTGAAGGGTCTGGATACGTTTATATTAAGACGGCACTTAGAAAGATATTGGGGTCTGAGCCATGCAGGTGTGGCCTGGGAGAAGGAGTGGGATATTAACTCCTTCCTCCCCATGCCGTGTAGGCTTGCCCTAGCCTGGCCCATGGGTAGGCAAACTAAGGCCCTGGGGCCAGATCCAGCCCAATCACCTTCTAAATCTGGCCCACGGACGGTGTGGGAATCAGCATGTTTTTACATGAGTAGAATGTGTGCTTTTATTTAAAATGCATCTCTGGGTTATTTATGGGGCCTGCCTGGTGTTTTTACATGAGTAGAATGTGTGCTTTTATTTAAAATGCATCTCTGGGTTATTTGTGGGGCATAGGAATTCGTTCATTTTTTTTCCTTCAAAATATAGTCCGGCCCCCCCACAAGGTCTGAGGGACAGTGGACCGGCCCCCTACTGGAAAAGATTGCTGACGCCCTAGCCTATTAAATATTTGAAGCAGATTCAGTATTTTTATTAAGTATTTGAAGCAGATTCAGTCCCACACATGTTTTCACCCTTGTGTTAACTAAAGCGTCCTCAGTTTAAACCTCCATACAGCATCTTGCTTCGCTATTTCCGCCCTCTCCTCGCACCGTGGTTTCCAGAGTTCTTTTTTACAGCACCACCAGCCTTAACTTCCACAAATGCAAAATTAAATCACCAATCCCCCAGAGTCAGGAAGGCAAACACCATTTCACAACCGAGAAAATAAATAGCTGTGGGAATCCTGAATAATTGAAGGGAGATGCATCTGCCACAGATTTTTCCCCACCCCATAATCTTCCCTTCCTTCTTGGATTTCCCCTTTCTCCATATAAAAGCTGTACAAACCCAGCAATGGAAATGCTCCCCCCCTCCCTCTGATAGTGGGGATTTATCTATCTGAAGGAGAGAGAAGGGATTCTCAAATTCTTACAGTGTCATGGGAAGAACCGCACTCCCCAAGATGCTGATGGCTAGTGCAATGGGTTCTGCTGCTCCTGTGCTGATCTTGATATAAAGCAGGGGTGAAGAAAATTTCAGAGTATGACCCAGATGTGACCCACAAGAGCTTCCCATCCTTGGCTTCTTTCTTGAGAGGCTGTAGCTCAGTAGTAGATTATCTGCTTTTGCACACAGATGGTCTCAGGTTCAGTCCTTCGCATCTCCAGGTAGGGCTGGGAGAGACTCCCTGTTTGAAATCCTGGAGAACCGTTGCAAGTTGTGTCGACAGTGTTGAGCTAGATGAACCAATGCGCTGACTCAGTATTATGCAGCTCCCTATGGCCCTTTTCCTCCAGACCCCATCCTCTCTCCTGCCTATCCTAGCCCACTTCCCCACACTGCTGCGCTACTTGCCTCCAATTAGATGAGTAGTGCAGGAGGTGTGGGGGAATTGATCCCAAGCCAGGGAAATTTTAACCTCCTCTCTTTGCAATATCTTCCTACACACACACACACGGCTCAGTTGATTGATGGGCAGTAGCACAGTGGGTGTGTGGATGAGTTCTGCTACAGCCACCTATAGAGATGGAGATCTGTAGCAACTGACTGAATGAATTTCCATGCCACGCTCTTGGAAAGAGGGAGACCATAGAAGAGGATGGCCATAGAGGAAGAGAGTGATTTCTTCCTGCATGGGCAGCATAGCTGCCAAGTATCCCGTTTCCGCCGGGAAAACCCCTTTTTTCCTACCGTTTCCCGGCGGTCTCCCGTTTAGTTTTTAATCCCGATATTCTCCCTTAAATCGGCTTCTGCCGGCGGCCATTTTCTGGTGCCGCTTTGCCCTTCTATGGGCACCAGAAAATGGCGGCGCTGGCGCTGGAAGTCGCTTTTACGTGTTTCCGGTCATGCGTGGAAGCAACTTCCGGCGCTGGCGCCGCCATTTTCTGGTGCCCATAGAAGGGCAAAGCGCCACCGGAAGTTGCGTTCACGTAACTTCCGGTTTCCGCGCGCTGCCGATCCCAGATCTTTCCGTCCAGGACTTGGCAGGTATGATGGGCAGCTAATGTAGGGTGGAAGATGCATGTGTGAATGTGTGTCTGTGATATGAATGCATGCTTTGGCCCTTCCTATCTGGCTTTAGCCTCACCCACCACCAAGATGCCGTTCCACTTTCCTTAAGGGAATGTGACCAGGGGCAGGGGGTGGGGAGAGATTCCCCACTTCAGAGTTTTGGGCCTTTGGTGGAGAGCTAACCTTGGGACAACTTCTGATTTCCATGAAAGGATGTATTTGTTTTGTTTTATTTCCTAAAATTTATGCACCGCTTGATTGTTTAAAAAAACCAAAAAACTTCAAAGCTGTTTCCAAAAAACAAACAAACATTAAAATGACCAATAAGAAAATTTAACAGCAATAATTTAGAACTAGACTAAAAACTAGTTTTAGTCTAAAAAAAATAGTCTGAAAACCGATTAAACTCGCATCAACTTTCTAAACATCTGGGTGGGCTTGTCCAATAAGAATGTTTTTAGCAGGCTCCAGAAAGAGTACAGTAATATCAATAGGCAGGGAGTTCAGAAGTGTAGGTGCTGCCACACTAAAGGAGTGAGTTCTTTAAAATGCAGGCTGTGTTTTAAGTGAGTAGAAAGGCAGGGCTCTTGGTGATGGAGCCCAGCAGCAGAGCAGAAGGAAAATAGGTAAGATAACTCAGGAATATTTCTTCTCTGGCTCTGATTTTGATCTGAGCTGAAGAAGCCTTCCTCTTTCATAACACTGGAGTCACCAGCAATGAAACTGATCTTTGCTGGCGACTCCAGTGGTTATGTGTGTGGCAGGCATAAAACCTGAGGGCTCTTGGAAGGAATTAACCTCCTTGGAGATGATTATTGCTTCCCCGAGAAATGAAGAAGGCCAAGGTGGTGGAGAATGTCATTACCATCAACATGGGCGGAGAGTCGTTAAGCCAAAAGAGAGAGGAGGAGAGAGAGAGATGAAGCATACATTAGCCTTTTTAACTCCTTGCCTAATTCCTCACACTATCAATTTTCTCTCAGATAAAGCCAGGCCAATGTGACTTTCCATATAATAATAATACTCTAAGATAAGGATGAAAAGAAAAACTGATTATAGTGCAGATTCAGCAGAAGACGGAGGAGATAGGAGGCAGGAACAAAAGAGCCATGACAGGCTATTACCATGCAAACCAGAGATATTATCCTATACAATAATGTCCATGTTGTCCCTGCGTCCAGATGTCCCGTGTGTCCCTGGGGTACTGCGCATGTCCCCCAGAGACACAGGGATTGGACGGAGGGACAACCAGGGACACAGGGATTGGACCCGTGCTCTCGGGACACAGGGAACAGCCAACTGCCGCTCCGCCAACCGCCGCTCCGAAGCCCAGTCTCATGCTGGAGGTGCGCGGTGAGGCGGCGGGGGAGAGAAGCGCTCCCCCCCCCCGGCAGCCTTGCCGCACACCTCCGGCATGGGACGGCGCTTCCTCGGGGAACCCGAGGAAGCCGAAGCGGCAGCGGGCGCGGAGGGAGGCCCGCTTTGGCTTGGCAGCGGCGGGAAGAAGGGGAGGAATTCCTCCCCTTTTTCCCGCCGCCGCCAAGCCAGTCCCGGAGCCGAATTGCGGCGCGGCGGGGTTTTTCGCCGTTTGCCTCCCCCAGGGGAAGGCAAACGGCGAAAAGCCCCCGCTGCGGACTGGCTTGGCGGTGGCGGAAACATCCCGCCACCGCCAAGCCAGTCCCGGAGCCGAATTGCGGCGCGGCGGGGTTTTTCGCTGTTTGCCTCCCCCAGGGGAAGGCAAACGGCGAAAACCCCCCGCTGCGGACTGGCTTGGCGGTGGCGGGAAGACCCGCCACCGCCAAGCCAGTCCCGGAGCCGATTTGCGGCGCGGCGGGGTTTTTCGCCGTTTGCCTCCCCCAGGGGAAGGCAAACGGCGAAAAACCCCCACTGCGGACTGGCTTGGCGGTGGCGGGAAGACCCGCCACCGCCAAGCCAGTCCCGGAGCCGAATTGCGGCGCGGCGAGGTTTTTCGCCGTTTGCCTCCCCCAGGGGAAGGCAAACGGCGAAAAGCCCCCGCTGCGGACTGGCTTGGCGGTGGCGGGAAGACCCGCCACCGCCAAGCCAGTCCCGGAGCCGAATTGCGGCGCGGCGGGGTTTTTCGCCGTTTGCCTCCCCCTCAGGGGAAGGCAAACGGCGAAAAGCCCCCGCTGCGAACTGGCTTGGTGGTGGCGGGAAGACCCGCCACCGCCAAGCCAGTCCCGGCAGGCCGCTTCCTCTAGCGCCCGTTTTTAAACGGGCTAAAATCCACTAGTTTTGCTCCATAGGTTAATCCCTACAACAGTCGCAGCTCTTTCAAAGTTATGCCAGCGCATCATCAGAAGGAGGCAGCCTAAAACAAAACGGTGACTCACAAGGAGAAAGCATGTCAAGGCTTGCATAATCAAAAGGAACTTTTCCATGTGGAGGAGCTGGGCTTGGCATCGATGAAGCTCTGGTAGGTGGGGAAGCTAGCAAGGAGCATCGCCACACTTCTGCTGCTTTAGAAGTTCAAGGGCTCCAATAGTGGACAAAGTAGGGCCAGTCATAGCTAAACCTGTTTGTGTGGCTGCCCCAAGTGGTAAACCGCTGAACTGCAGCGGTTCTCTCTGAAGAACCTTCTCTCTGAAGAACCTTTCTCTCTGAAGAACCTTCCAGCACTGCACTGACTCCACCTACCCAAGTTGACAACTGCACCCTTCTGGGTAGTAAAGGCTTCCAGGAAGGGCTTGGGCAACATGGGCTCTGGTACTGTCTTGTCTCTGTGGTCATTCTTTGGTTCTGACTTCTTGCGGTCTGTCCTGCCTGGTACCAGACACAGAGTCCTTCCTCCTAGGAGTAACCAGGGACCCTATAGGTTGAGGACGTCGGTGAGCAGAAAGTGTCCCTTGTAACCAGTGCTGAAAGCCCTCTGGGTTGGGACTTGCTGGAGAACCTCCTGAAGCTATCAGAGGACGAGTTGGAACCACCAGCAGCCATTCAGAAGGCCAGCTCCAAAAGGTTCAGGTCCAGGCTGAAGAGTGATGACATAGTATGCATCTACAGACCCAGAGTCATCATGCTTCTCATGAATAAGCAATCCCTGGAACCGTTTTACCACCAGCAATCATGGCCAGGAGGCTAGAGTATATAGGGTCTCCCCGTGGTGGGAAGCAACACGGTTTTTTGGCTTCTTGTTCTTGAGAGAGTTCTTTCCCCTATTGTCCTTTGCTGACCTCCCTTTGATGTTGACCTTGGGCCATTTCCTGACCATGCTTCTGGATCATGTTTGAAACTGTGTGGGGAAATTGTTGTGCAATGAGTTTCTGCCAGCACAACTGTGGCAAGTGACTCCACTGTTGCTCAAGAGCCCTTGCGCTAGCTAGAGAGAGAACATTGGCTGCAGCCCACTGTCTCTGATGTGGTGTCACCAGGCATCACTTCAAGGCATTGTGGGGAATTGAAATGGTATCTGCTCCTTCCCCATCATACCAGCCCATCATTCATTGACCACCATAATGAAAACAGGGCCAAGGATTCAGCCCACGAAGAAGGAGCAATTGTTCCTTCTTCAAGGGATCAAGGGATTTGAGGGATAGAAGGGACTCTTGGAGATAATCTAGTTTGACGTCCTGCTCTTCCAGGGCATCCCTGACAGATGGTTGCCTGGTCTCTGCTTAAATACCTTCCATGAAGGAGAGCCCACCACATCACAAAGCAATCTTCTCCACCATCAAACAGCTCTTGCCATTAGGACATTACTCCTGGTGTGTTGCCCAACTTTTCTTTCCTACAGTTTCCACACTTAAAAGAAAAATGTACCAAAAGGGTTTTTGTTTTTAAGGCAGGGAAATGGGATTTCATGCAATTGATTATTCAGACCAGGCATAGGCAACCTTGGCTCTCCAGATGTTTTGGAACTACAACTCCCATGATCCCTAGCTAACAGGGCCAGTGGTCAGGGATCATGGGAATTGTAGTTCCAAAACATCTGGAGAGCCAAGGTTGTCTATGCCAGATTCAGACATTAGCCCAGCACCCCAACAACAACTTGATGGTGAAAGAGAGTCACACACACACACACACACACGGAAGACAGAAACAAAGTTCTTTTCATGTAATTGATTACCAGAGAACACATTTTCATCTTCTGCATTTCTGTGATGTTGCATTCATTTTATTTAATGCATCCTCTAGCCTTCCTTAAATACTTTTACGAGCTCTTGTAAGAACCAAGCAACATACAAATAGCACTGGAGTGCAGATAAAATATAATTCTGAGTTAGCAGAATAATCTCCAAAGAGTTTGAGTGATGATGCCTATTAAGAAACTTAGCTGCATATTGGGGATTCTCTTGAATGTTAAATGGCTGGTTGCAGATCTAGAATTCTAGCTGCTGAGCTGAACGATTTAATAAACACAACTTTGAAACAATGGTGCATTTTAATGTGAATCCTACTGCTTTTTCTTCACCAAGCAGATGGTGAAGAATTTGTCAGGAAAACACCCGTCCATAGGGATGTTTGCATTTCGGAGAACCAACACAAATTGCACATCCTGAATGAATATGCAGATCAGAACCCAGCTATCCCTTGGACTACACACACTTCTCTAAACTTCACAAAATGGTTCTCAGTAGAGATAGGGGAGAAATTTGGTCCGGTTCACATTTAAATGTGAACCTGCCTGGTTTGCACTGCACCAAACAAAAGAAAAATATGTGACCCAAAATGCAGCTGTTGTTTGAAACCTGCACTTCTCCCAATTTTGCAATGAAATTATCCAACCAAAAACTGCATACCAAAATGCACATATTTTAGGGCAAAGCAGGCATTCAAATACACATATTAGTGAATATTATTATTATATTAACTAGTGGTTTTCAGCCCGTTCAATAACGGGCGCTAGAATCCTGGGGTTCGGAGAAGCGCTTGCGCAGCGCTTCTCCGAACCCTGGGACCTGTCCTTGCTGTCGGCGGCAGGGGGACAGGAACGGAGGAGGAGAAAGCGCTGCTTTTTCCTTCTCCGTTCCTCTCCCGCAGCCGCCGACAGGAAGCAGATATCCCAGGGTTCGGAGAAGCGCTTGCGCAGCGCTTCTCCGAACCCTGGGACCCGTCCTTGCTGTCGGCGGCAGGGGGACAGGAACGGAGGAGGAGAAAGCGCTGCTTTCTCCTTCTCCGTTCCTCTCCCGCAGCCGCCGACAGGAAGCAGACATCCCAGGGTTCGGAGAAGCGCTTGCGCAGCGCTTCTCCGAACCCTGGGACCCGTCCTTGCTGTCGGCGGCAGGGGGACAGGAACGGAGGAGGAGAAAGCGCTGCTTTCTCCTCCTCCGTTCCTCTCCCGCAGCCGCCGACAGGAAGAAGACATCCCAGGGTTCGGAGAAGCGCTTGCGCAGCGCTTCTCCGAACCCTGGGACCTGTCATTGCTGTCGGCGGCAGGGGGACAGGAACGGAGGAGGAGAAAGCGCTGCTTTCTCCTTCTCCGTTCCTCTCCCGCAGCTGCCGACAGGAAGCAGACATCCCAGGGTTCGGAGAAGCGCTTGCGCAGCGCTTCTCCGAACCCTGGGACCCGTCCTTGCTGTCGGCGGCAGGGGGACAGGAACGGAGGAGGAGAAAGCGCTGCTTTCTCCTTCTCCGTTCCTCTCCCGCAGCCGCCGACAGGAAGCAGACATCCCAGGGTTCGGAGAAGCGCTTGCGCAGCGCTTCTCCGAACCCTGGGACCCGTCCTTGCTGTCGGCGGCAGGGGGACAGGAACGGAGGAGGAGAAAGCGGCGCTTTCTCCTCCTTCCTTCCTCTCCCCCAGCCGCCGACAGGAAGGACGCGCGCACTCTCCCCCCCCCCCCCGCCTCCTCCAACCACCGCTCCGGCGGGAGCGGCGGTTGGAGGAGGCAGAGTGGGGGGAGAGTGCGCGCGCGCAGTCTCTGCTGTCCAATCCCTGTATCCCTGGGGCACATGCGCAGTGACCCAGGGACACACGGGACATCTGGACGCAGGGACAACATGGACATTATTATATAGGACTAGTGTATTTCAGCCCGTTCAATAACGGGCGCTAGAAGATATGTGAGAGGAGCAGCGGGGCTGCGGCTTTCCCTCTCTCTCTCTCTAGAAAGAAATGCTTTTAATGATAAGACATAATGTTTAACTTGTGTACTAAGGGCAGCGGAGGTGCAGCCTTAGAACAGTTTGGACAGGAGGGTTCAGTGACTGCAGTTAGACGATTACATTAGCAATGCCTGATCACTTAATTCAGAATACATGGATAGAATCATAGAGCTGGGAGGGACTCCCAGGGTCATCTAGTCCAACCCCCTGCAATGCAGGATTCTTTTTGGCCAACGTGGGGCTCGAATCCTTGACTCCCTGAGATTAATGAGTCTCATGCTTTAGTGAACTGATGGTGCACAGGGGAAGAATAAGAATACTTCAGATGGCACTGCCTAGAAAACACCAATTCTCACATTCTAGGAGAAGAGAGTCGGCGCCCTGCCCTCACCCGGGAGTGCTGCTATCACCGATGCACCTGTGACTAAGCCCAAAAGCGCAGATATATCGTGTGGGACCCTCCCCCGGAAGACACAATATGAAATATTGGCGGGGGGGATGAGGGAAAGAGGGGGGCCAGCTGCGTCCCCCTTCTTGACGGGGCAGCGTCACTCTCCACGATCGCGTGAAAGGCTGTGTGACAGGGAGGAAACGACACCCTTTCATCCTCCCCACCCACCCCGTGAAAGCCAAGAAAGAAAGAAAAAGTTTCAGGAAGATCCAGCCTTTTCCTGTCCCTATAAAGTTGTCTCATCATCTGCCCAATAAAAGACCTAAGTGCCATAACAGGATCAGGGGCCAACCTGGCAGGACACTGGGGGAAGAAGGCGAAAGGCTGTAGCAAGTAAACAGGGCTGGTGAAGAAATCTCAGCCTTTTACCAGGGGACGCTGTGGCTTTAAACCACTCCAAGAAGGGTTTCCTCAAACGTCCCCTCCCTGCTCGGTTGCCTCGCTCACCCGTGCTCCGGTGTCTGATTAAATGAGAAGGAAGTGTGGGAGTGAAGCTCTCCCTTTAAGAGGCAGCCTGCAATGACAATTTCAACAATTTGTGGTTGCAGGCTGCCTCTTAAAGGGAGAGCTTCGCAGCCTCCACTCCCAAACTTCCTTCTCGTTTAATCAGACCCCAGAGTGCAGGGGGGGGGAGAGGAAAATAGGATCGCTGAAAAGGGGGGGGGAGGAAGAAAGAAGGACAGGGCGGGGGAGGTTCAAGGAGGTGAGAAAGCGAGCGAGGCAACGGAGAAGGGAGTGGAAATTACAATGGCAATTTCAACATTGCAGGATGGCATTCCACAGCTCTCACTCTTCCCCTCTTGTTCACATCGGCAGACTGAGGATGCCGGCGCTAGAACATCCCGGGGTTGCCGGCTCTGTCGGTTGGGGGGGGAGGGAGAAGCAATCCGATCCTCTGCTTCTCCCTGCCCCCACCTGACAGAGCCAAATGCCGGCTCTGTCGGGTGGAGGGAGGGAGAAGCAATCCTATAGGGACAGCGGGGTTTACTGCTGTGTAAGCGGACAGAGAATTGTACTGTTGGCAAAAGACGTGCTTCTTCTCTCCCGCCCGCTCCTTCAAGGCGCCCCTTGGAAGGAACTTCCTCGCTTGGAGCAGCAGTTGGCGGCCAGGGAAACGGTAGGTGGGGGGGGGGAGAGAGCGCGTGCGTGTGCGCGTTCTGTCTCTCCGTCCAATCCCTGTGTCTCTGGGGTACATGCGCAGTACCCCAGGGACACACGGGACACAGGGACTGGACGCAGGGACACTTGCATATTATTATATAGGATAATATATACTACTAGTGGTTTTCAGCCCGTTCAATAACGGGCGCTAGAATCCTGGGGTTCGGAGAAGCGCTTGCGCAGCGCTTCTCCGAACCCTGGGACCTGTCCTTGCTGTCGGCGGCAGGGGGACAGGAACGGAGGAGGAGAAAGCGCTGCTTTTTCCTTCTCCGTTCCTCTCCCGCAGCCGCCGACAGGAAGCAGATATCCCAGGGTTCGGAGAAGCGCTTGCGCAGCGCTTCTCCGAACCCTGGGACCCGTCCTTGCTGTCGGCGGCAGGGGGACAGGAACGGAGGAGGAGAAAGCGCTGCTTTCTCCTTCTCCGTTCCTCTCCCGCAGCCGCCGACAGGAAGCAGATATCCCAGGGTTCGGAGAAGCGCTTGCGCAGCGCTTCTCCGAACCCTGGGACCTGTCCTTGCTGTCGGCGGCAGGGGGACAGGAACGGAGGAGGAGAAAGCGCTGCTTTTTCCTTCTCCGTTCCTCTCCCGCAGCCGCCGACAGGAAGCAGATATCCCAGGGTTCGGAGAAGCGCTTGCGCAGCGCTTCTCCGAACCCTGGGACCCGTCCTTGCTGTCGGCGGCAGGGGGACAGGAACGGAGGAGGAGAAAGCGGCGCTTTCTCCTCCTTCCTTCCTCTCCCCCAGCCGCCGACAGGAAGGACGCACACACTCTCCCCCCCCCCCCGCCTCCTCCAACCGCCGCTCCTCACGGCCAGGGAGGGTTGTGAGGAGGCCTTCGCCGGCCTCCACCCCGGCGGGAGCGGCGGTTGGAGGAGGCAGAGTGGGGGGAGAGTGCGCGCGCGCAGTCTCTGCTGTCCAATCCCTGTATCCCTGGGGCACATGCGCAGTGACATCTGCGCGGGACATCTGGACGCAGGGACAACATGGACATTATTATATAGGATACATAATATAATATAATATAATATAATAGCACTGCTCTGGTTCGCCAGAAGGGGCTTTGTCATGTCAAGCGCCGCAACCCCAGAGTCGTCTACGACTGGACCTAATGGTCAGGGGTACCTTTACCTTTACCATACAGAGATGCATTCTATCTGGCAAGATTAACAGGGACTCAGGCATGCAGCCTAACACACACACACACACACACCAAACTCATGACACTAATATGAGCTAAAACAGGTAGGTACCCGTGTTGGTCTGACGCAGTCAAAACAAAATAAAAAAATCCTTCCAGTAGCACCTTAGAGACCAACTAAGTTTGTCATAGATATGAACTTTCGTGTGCATGCACACTTCTTCAGAATAAACCTGACAATTCTTATTCCTTGGCAGTGAAGCCTTTTGATAGCACTAATCTGTTGAAACATTACACAGAAGCACTTTTTGTGCAGTTCATCACTAGGGCTGGGGCTTCCCAAGGGTGTTAAATGAATCTCTGCATGAAATAAGTGTGTATCTGCTAACTGCTTCTTGTGGATGACTTTCCTATGGTTACACAGATTCCCTCCCCCAGTCTTCTCTTTTCTTCTTCCCCCCTGCCAACTTCCATTTGCTTTCTTCCGTCCCTCGCTCATTCATTCTCTCCTTCACATGCCACCAGGGCCAGCAAACCATGAGGCAGGCAAGATCTTGACAGAACCCACCATTGTCCTAGCTGCTTCACACATGCAGGCACTTCAGCAAGGGAGGCACTGCAGGGTGGCACCTCCCCATTTCACTTTAGGCAGTGAGATGCTTCTAACATACCCTGATTAAGTATTTGGCAAGCATAGAAGTGCATAGAATTGTGGCAAATGTGGAGATGCATTTTTCTCCCATTCTCATAATACTAGAACTCACAGGCATCCATTGGAACTGAAGAGTGGAAAATCCAGGAAGTACTTCTTCATACAGTGCATTGGTCCATACAGTGCATTGATCCATCCACCAACTTGGATGGCTGCAATTGAGGATTAGACCAGGCATCCCCAAACTGCGGCCCTCCAGATGTTCTGGCCTACAACTCCCATGATCCCTAGCTAACAGGACCAATGGTCAGGGAAGATGGGAATTGTAGTCCAAAACACCTGGAGGGCCGCAGTTTGGGGATGCCTGGATTAGACAAATCCCTGTAGGGTATCAAGAGCTACCAGCCATGATAGATACCGTATTTCCCCCTGTATTAGATGAGGTTTTTTGACTCAAATATCATGTCAAAAAACTGGGGTCGTCCCATACACGGATAGTGGCATGGGGGAGGGGAAGCTGCGCCCCACCAGCCAGTTGGTTGGCGGGCATGCAACTCCCCCCCATGACACTGTGGGAGGCACGTGCTCTAGGGCAGCGTTTCTCAACCGCTGTTCCATGGCACACTAGTGTGCCGCGAGACGCTGGCTGGTGTGCCGCGACGTGCGGCGACGAGAAGGGCGATTTGCATTGTCACATGCCTGGCGGCCGCCAATATAAAACACTGACCCGCCAGAAAGGAAGCCGGCCGGGTCACGACGCGGAGCGAGCGCAGCTCTCAACAGCCACCACCACGGGAGGGTGGTTTTAGACAAACTTAAAGAAGCTGGCTGGATGAGCTCAACCTGAAACTTGCTGAGCAAAGGATTGTGCTGGCAGAGAAATCAGCGGCTTGTGAAGCCTTATTACAGGAGATTGCAACCAACACAGCAATTGGCAAGTGTTTCTTACAGTCATAATTATATAGTCAATATAGGGCAGCACAGAGTTAAAAAAATTTAACTTTTTTAATGGTGGTGTGCCTCGTGATTTTTTTCATGGAACAAGTGTGCCTTGGCCCAAAAAAGGTTGAGAAACACTGCTCTAGGGAGTGTTTCCCGCAGTGGAGTGGGGGGAACTGTGCATCCGCCAGCCAGCGGGTTGGCGGCCTGTGCTTCCCGCCCGCAGTGGCTTGGGAGGGGAGCGGCTGCCCACTATGCCAACCCCCAGCAACGGTCCTGCTGGGGTGGTGCCGCGTATGCAACTCCCCCTTAAAAAAGCTCAACAATTTTATCTCCCCTTATTTTCTTTAAATTTAGTCCCCCAAAATAGGGGCCGTCTTATACATGGGGCATCTTATACACGGAAAAACACGGTACGCTCTTCCTCCAAGGATGGAGACAGTAATGCTTCTGAGTATCACTGACTAGAAATCAGTGTCCTGGGTCCCGCTTGCTTGTTACCCAGAGGCATCTGGCTGGCCACTGTGAGAACAGGATGCTGGACTAGATGGGCCAATGGCCTGATCCAGCAGGGCTCTTCTCAGGCCTGGGGGCTGAATGCATCTTTATCTATCCTGCAAAACTCTCCTCAGGCCAAACATCTCACTGGTCCTGCTTCACATCCTGAGTGTTTTTGCCTCGCTGGAATGTTGCCCTTGAACAAGCCTCTGTTTGTTTAGATGGAGGCTAGAGAGATATCTTTGAGCAAAGATGGATGAATCTGTCACTTTTTGGTTTTCTTCCAATTTCCCCTATCTTAAATTAAGTTATCCACATTTCTGGAGCAATTTGTGATTATTTATTTATTTTTTATTTAATGAAAATTCTTCGGCACTGCAGTGCAAATTCATTGTAATAACCACATTCTTGTATATAGTTTGGCAAATATACATATATGTTTCCTATTGTTTTCATTAGTATGTGCATTTACATGTTTGCTTTACCTTAATGTGTGCATTTCTGCACACAAGTTCAAGTTCAGGGGAATGCTTACCTAAGCAGTTGCGTATTCAAGAACCGGCAGAATGCCAATGCGGATGGAGCCTTTCTTTTGTAGCAGAGAGGGCAATCCATTACACTAGTGCCAAATATGCCAGTTTAATCCTAATTTGTTTATTTAGCAGATTCTTGCATGTGAAAACCAATTCTGACTTTTTTGGCCGACACATTTTACAGCCCAATGATATAATGAAAGAATGAGGACAGTAATCTTGCTGAACAGCAGTCACAGATACTTCAATTCCACTCAAGTAGCTATATTGCTATGAAAATCTTATCCTTAGCCAAAAACATAAGAAACACTGAAGATATTCTCTCCACAACAAATGTCAGTCAAAGAGTAATTTAATGTTCTGAAGTTTTGTTACAAGAATTTGTTCCTGAGGGATATCAGGAAGCTATCTTACCTTTCTCTTATGAAGAGAAAGTATTCTATATTGTTCACATTTTCCCCGTGGAAAGAAACACAAAACTTTCCTTTTAACAAATCAAGTTTTCATCTCGTTCCATCCCAGAATTGCAAGCATCCAAAAACGTGTTTATAATTCTGCCATTAAAAGTAATGATGGCCACCAGCTTAGATGGCTTTAAAAGAGGATTAGACAAATTCATGGAGGATATGAGTATTAATGACTACTAGTCAAAATGACTATATTCTCCCTGTTGGAGGCAGTATGCCTCTGAATGCCAGCTGCTGGGCATTGTGAGGGTGGAGAGTGCTGTGGCACTCAGGTCCTCCTTTCAGGTTTCCAGGAGACTTCTGGTTAGTCACTGTGAGAACATGAAGCTGGCTGAGATGGTCCATTGGCCTGATCCAGCAGGTACTTCTTAAGTCCTTTCCCACCTTTTATGTCAATTTCATTACTTAAACCAACATAAGAGGTGGGTCAGGGGCTCCCAAACTATGGTCCATTACTCCACAGGTTTTCTTCAAAAATATGATTTTAACTCATACAGGATCCAACACAGAGCCTCACATTTGCTTCAACAGGCAAAAGAAATATTAATTGCCAAGATGCTGATAGAACCATCTGTGGATGGGTGGAAGCTAAACTCAACACACGTCCCCTCCATTACAAGAGCAGCCAAGAGGAGTTCATGCTAGTCAAGAGGGCACTGTATTACCTGTACTTTTCATTTTGTCAAAGGAAAGAAGATCTGCATGAAGCTGGATGTCATGCTGGAAAGTGAACTGGCCCTGTGCTGCCTAGAGCAGTTCCTCTTCTGCCAGCTTTAGCCCCCAGGACCCTGAACTGTGGTTGTGCCAGGTCCCTGGATTGGTCCTACTCAGACCCAATGAATCCACTTGCATCTGCACCATTGCCAATGTCCATCTCAAGGCTGACTATTACCTCACCTGCTTCAGTGTCTTCCAAGTCCACTGTCAAGAGGGAGGAACACACCTGCATGCTTGGGAAGCAGGATGTGCAGGTTTGAAGAGGTGGGGAGTGGGAGCCAATAAGGATGCAATTCCTGCATTGCAGAGGAGTCTCTTCCACTTCTACAGTTCTGTGATTCCAGGACTCTTATTCAGTACTGCGGTATTCCCAGCTTACAGCAGCAGCAGATCAGACTAGCATCTGATTATTTCCCACCTCTACTTCAGATCTGGAGCTGCTTGTTTCTGTTCTTTCGGTCCCCTTAATGACTCCTTGGTCTAGGTTCTGACTCTGGTAGTCTAGAAGGTTCCTCTGGGAGCTCCTGCAAGCCATTTTCAGTTGCTGCAGTCCAATGATCCTCATTGTTGTTTAGTCGTTTAGTCGTGTCTGACACTTCGTGACCCCATGGACCATAGCACGCCAGGCACTCCTGTCTTCCACTGCCTCCCGCAGTTTGGTCAGACTCATGTTCGTAGCTTCGAGAACACTGTCCAACCATCTCGTCCTCTGTCGTCCCCTTCTCCTTGTGCCCTCCATCTTTCCCAACATCAGGGTCTTTCCCAGGGAGTCTGCTCTTCTCATGAGGTGGCCAAAGTATTGGAGCCTCAGCTTCACGATCTGTCCTTCCAGTGAGCACTCGGGGCTGATTTCCTTCAGAATGGATAGGTTTGATCTTCTTGCAGTCCGTGGGACTCTCAAGAGTCTCCTCCAGCACCATAATTCAAAAGCATCAATTCTTCGGCGATCAGCCTTCTTTATGGTCCAGCTCTCACTTCCATACCGTACATCACTACTGGGAAAACCATAGCTTTAACTATACGGACCTTTGTCAGCAAGGTGATGTCTCTGCTTTTTAAGATGCTGTCTAGGTTTGTCATTGCTTTTCTCCCAAGAAGCAGGTGTCTTTTAATTTCGTGACTGCTGTCACCATCTGCATTGATCATGGAACCCAAGGTAAAATCTCTCACTGCCTCTATTTCTTCCCCTTCTATTTGCCAGGAGGTGACGGGCCCAGTGGCCATGATTTTGTTTTTTTTGATGTTGAGCTTCAGACCATATTTTAATAGTAATAATAATTTATTATTTATACCCTGCCCATCTGGCTGGGTTTCCCCAGCCACTCTGGGCGGCTTCCAACAGAAAAATAAAATAAAATAATCAATTAAACATTAAAACCTCCCTAAACAGGGCTGCCTTCAGATGTCCTCTAAAAGTCTGGTAGTTATTTTTCTTTTTGACATCTGGTGGGAGGGCGTTCCACAGGGCGGGTGCCACTACTGAGAAGGCCCTCTGCCTGGTTCCCTGTAACTTGGCTTCTCGCAGTGAGGGAACCGCCAGAAGGCCCTCAGCACTGGACCTCAGTGTCTGGGCAGAGCAATGGAGGTGGAGACGCTCCTTCAGGTATACTGGACCGAGGCCATTTAGGGCTTTAAAGGTCAGCACCAACACTTTGAATTGTGCTCGGAAACGTACTGGGAGCCAATGTAGATATTTCAATTAGTGGTAGTTTCCGGGTCACCTTCAAAGGTAGCCCCACATAGAGCGCATTGCAGTAGTCCAAGCAAAAGATAACTAGAGCATGCACCACTCTGGCGAGACAGTCTGCGGGCAGATAAGGTCTCAGCCTGCGTACCAGATGGAGCTGATAAACAGCTGCCCTGGATACAGAATTAATTTTGCGCTCTCCTCTTTCACCCTCATGAAAAGGTTCTTTAATCAGGTATCCCCAAACTTCAGCCTTCCAGATGTTTTGGACTACAATTCCCATCTTCCCTGACCACTGGTCCTGTTACCTAGGGATCATGGGAGTTGTAGGCCAAAACATCTGGAGGGCCGCAGTTTGGGGGTGCCTGTTCTTTAATGACCCTCAGCAGCTGCCTGAAATTTATCCGCGTCCTTAACTGATGCCTTTGGAGCCTCTGACTCTGTGTCTCAATTGCTGCTGGATTCGGGGGATATGATAATCATACATTTGCAATGCCCTGGAATTCATATTTATATAGATCAGGAGTTGCCATCTCAGGTCAGCATCTTGGTTGAATGAACAGGCTGCCTGTCTCCTTTATGCTTTCTGTTGTTAATATGCCTGACATCTTATAGCCTCCTAGTATACCATAGAGCGAGATGAACGCTGCAACCCCAGAGTCATTCGTGACTAGACTTAACGGTCAGGGGTACCTTTACATATGAAACCACAAGGAAAATGGTCTTCTACTGGTGATTCCCTTTTCTGCTGCCATGCAGCAGAAACCATTGCAACCAGGGCCGGCTCTAAGGCAAGGCTGGGTGGCGCAGCGCGCCAGGCCACCAGGGGGCGCCGCGCGGCTGCGCCTGCTGCAGCAGTGCTGCGCCCGCCAGACAACTGCGGTGGGAAACGGGGCGGGGGGTGCCGGATCGATCTTCGCACCACAGCGCCAGGGTGCCCGATATGCTTAAGACGGCCCTGATTGCAACCATTGTAAGCTTGCCTCAAATGAAACATGGATCCAGCACTACAGTCTTTTATTCTGTAATCATGAGACCCATATTGAATACAGATGAAGGCAAGTGAGCGGCATGAGCCTTTGATGTGTGCGCTCTCTTTGACTGATATTCATTTGCAATTGACTTAGAGAGTTAAAACCCACCGCAAATGTTTTGCTCGGTGCTTTGGCTGCCTCCAGAAGAGGATCATCAGTCCACGATTACTGCCTTCCGCTCTTGTACATTCATCACTCTCGGGCCTTGGCTCCAGGAATAACGATGCCCACTTTACTGCAAATGACAAATGTGCCTCTACCTCCCAGTCCTTTGGTACTTTGGGGAGAAAAATGTTAGTTCACAGCTTGTCTCCGAGAAGCTCTTCATAATTGCAAGGGAAGGCCATCTTAATAAAGACTCGCATGCTGCGATCATGCATTTTCAAGAGGACCTATTATTACCATGCCAGTGTCTCAAAGACAGCCTATTATCCATCTGTATTTAGGTTAACAGTTTGCATGTGGTATGTAAATAAATATCCCTTCCACCCTCCAGCTGCCATCCCATGGCTGCTTCCATGCCCTTGCTGCTTCCACTTGCTGCAGGTGAGTTTAACAGCGGAGGACTGTTCACCCAAGGAGTTAGCGACCCACTGGGCAAAGGGTTTCCCCACCCCTCTGTTAAAACTCACTGCAGGTGACTTTAAATGGGGGGGGTTGTTGCTAGAACACTGGACTCCTCACCCCTCCATTAAACATCATTGCGGGTACAAAACAGCTAAATGGTTAACTTGCCTGGGCTGGGCTAATGCTCCTCATAAAGGTAAAAGGTAAAGGGGCCCCTGACCATCAGGTCCAGTCATGTCCGACTCTGGGGTTGCGGCGCTCATCTCGCTCTATAGGCCGAGGGAGCCGGCGTTTGTCTGCAGACAGCTTCCGGGTCATGTGGCCAGCATGACAAAGCTGCTTCTGGCGAACCAGAGCAGCACACGGAAACGCCGTTTACCTTCCCGCCGGAGCGGTCCCTATTTATCTACTTGCACTTGAGGTGCTTTCGAACTGCTAGGTTGGCAGGAGCTGGGACCGAGCAACAGGAGCTCACCCCGTTGCAGGGATTCGAACCGCCGACCTTCTGATCAGCAAGCCCTAGACACTGTGGTTTAACCCACAGTGCCACCTGGGTCCCACCAATGCTCCTCATACTGTAGTTCAATTGCAGAGTGTGATGACATTTTACATCCTTATACATCTAGGAAGATATATAGGACCATCACAGACAGATGGAGAGGAAAGAGGGTGAAGAAAGAACTGTGAGTGGAGAGGGGCCCTCTTACCAATCTTCGGATCCCCTGGGAAACTCAACAAACCTGCTGTACTTGGAACTGGGTGTGGAGAGTGCAACTGAATGGGACACAGCCCTTCTAAACAGAGAGTATGTGCAATGTGAACCCTGCAAAGGGGGGGGGGAGGTGAGGAGTACAGATTTGCACAGGCAGAACCTATATGTGTGCAGCTTGCACAAGCAGGTTCTGTTCAGAGGACTCGTTTGAAATGTGGGTGTCAGGGGTGAGTCCAACAGCTATGATCCTGCTCCCCCCCTTCCACACAAGGACTCAAGATCAGCACCCAGCACCCTGGCAAGGACAAAACCTACGCTGATCCCCTAGCCATAGGCTCACCCCAGAACAATGCTTTATGCCAGAGTGGGGAATTTTCAGGCAGCTGCTGGGAACTCAGAGCCTAAAGAAGGCCTAACACTGACTCTTGCCCTGGGTCTTCCTTTCAACAATATCAACAAGATGTCGCCCAAACCATCTTCCGAGTCTGAAATCCTGTGTGTTTTGGTACACCGTGCAAGATCTCGGACCCCAAAACATGCTTTCTTTGGGGTGAGATAACAGTCTGAAATTTCACAAAAGCAAGGTGCCCAGAATGGTTGTCATACTCTCATGGGGTGAAACAGGATGTTCTGGTTTTTCTGGGGCAGTTGATGGGTTTGCAAAATATTTTTAAAGGCAGTGGTCCAGCAATTATATACCTCACAATGCCCCTATGATAGTGTGGGGGATTTAAATGGCAACGTCTAGACACACACATACACTCACCCTGAAGGCTGCCTGAAGGTAATGGGGGACCTCCTGCTGCCACAGGGTAAATTTGCTGCATACAAAGTAAACGTTTATTCTGTTTGGCAGTGGCTCTGAGGGGGGGAAAGGCATTTCACCATTCTGCTGTCTGAGGCCTTTTAGCTACAGATGCTTGCTATTGCGGGGAGGAAGCTCTCAAAGAAAAATAGTAGTAGTAGTAATAATAATAATTCTCTCAAAATGGCCCAGGGAGGGTTTGCTCCTTTTATTCCCCATGCGATGTTCTGCTTATTTTATTATTTCTGGTATAAATCCCAATGGAAGGCTGGGTAGATGAAACGAGGGTGACAAAGCAATTCAGAAAGGCGGGCAAGAGGTTTCAATTGCGCTCCAAATTTCAGAAGCATTGCTTTGGGAAACTGCCCTTTACAAAGATTGTGCTCGCACTGCATCTGGCATTAATATTAAATATTGACCTCAAGGGTGATCCCACACCACGGCGGAAGATGCTCTGGGGAAATCGAGGTGGCCTGCTTCGCCCTGTCCATACATGTAATTAGTTTACACTTCCCACTTACGCCCTCTTAATAAGACTTAGCACTTACATTGCACCTTTCCTCCCCCCCCCCCCATGCTCTGCAGATATTAACTCATTAATCTTAACTTCTTCACAAAGAGACAGAGGTGCTGGGGAAATGCAAGACATTGATGTTAATTGTTGCTAAGAGGAACAGAAGGAAAAGTTTTCCGTTAGGGCTCTATGGCCAGGAAATGAGTTGCCAACTTTGGGTTTCTGAACTAGTGTTGCGGGCGCTGTTCCTTCTGGTTATTTCCCTCCCTCTGCTTAGACCAGGCACCCCCACCACTAGAGACAGAAAGTTCACACACACTTCACTTCTCCAAGGGATTTGTTCAAAGCTGGATCCAGCAGAATCCAAGCACATGGAAAGAACTGAGAGAGGAAATGGGACAGAGGGCCACTCTCCCAGCTTCCTCCTTCAGCTCTATGTACTATACTTTTCCATGTATAAGATGAGGTGTATTTTTTACAGTAATATAAGGTTTAGAATCGTGTATAAGAACTATCTTATACAGTGGAACCTCGGTTTAAGAATACCTCGGTTTATGAATTTTCGGTTTACGAACGCCGCGGACCCATCTGGAACGGATTAATTCACTTTCCATTACTTTCAGTGGGAAAGTTCGCTTCAGTCTATGAACACTTCAGTTTATGAACAGACTTCCCAAACTAATTACACCCATGCTTCAGGTTAAGTACTCTTCAGGTTGAGTACTCCACGGACCCGTCTGGAACGGATTAATCACTTTCCATTATTTTCAATGGGAAAGTTCGCTTCAGTTTATGAACGCTTCAGTTTATGAACAGACTTCCGGAACCAATTGTGTTCATAAACCGAGGTACCACTGTACACGGATAGTTCATATGCGGGATGGTCGGTTGGTTGCAGCTGCAAGCAGGAGCTTGTCAGTGGCAATTGGATGGGTGATTAGTGACCGATGCAAGGGCTGCTCATGATTGGCTGATGGTGTGGCAATTGGGTTGTTGATTGGTGGCTGCATCAAGGTTCTGCTGAGGATTGGCTGCTGCAGCAGCAGCAATTGTGCCTACGAATCGCAGCGTCAGGTAAGTGATATTCTGGGCTGTCGCCTCCAAAATAAGCTCAACAAATCTGGTCAATTCTGCCCCGCTAAAAGCTGGGCCACCTGCCCCCATATTCTTAATTTGGGGTCCCCAAAAGTACGGGGCGTCATACATGGGGGAGGCGTCTTATACATGGAAAAATATGGTGCTCTTCAAGGTACCTCCTTCACCATCTCATAACCAAGGAGGTGGTGAAGGCAAGATCCAAGTCTCTATTAGATGGTGATGCTAAAAGCAGGTGCTGCCGGTGTTATATGGTCTCAGCGGCCGCTCCCAGTCACCAGTCTAGCTGCCGCATTCTGGATTAGTTGTAGTTTCCGGGTCACCTTCAAAGGTAGTTCCATGCAGAACGCATTGCAGTAGTCCAAGCAGGAGATAACTAGAGCATGCACCATTCTGGCGAGACAGTCTGCGGGCAGGTAGGATCTCAGCCTGCGTACCAGATAGATTTGGTAGACAGCTGCCCTGGACACAGAATTGACCTGCACCTCCATGGACAGCTGTGACATAAGAAGGTCAGTTATCTGCTCCATCTTCCAGTCTCCCACAGTCACCCACCAGCTAATCACTGGTTGGGAATAGACACAGCTCAATGGTGCAGCATCTCTTTTGCATACAGAAGGTCTCAGGTTCAGCCAGACTCCCAGCCTGAAACCCTGGAGAGCCACTGCCAGTCAGTGTAAACAATGCTGAGCTAGATGGATGAGTTCCCTGACTCAATATAAAGGAGCTTCCTGTGTTCCTACATGAACCTAGGATATTCTATCCATGGATAAATCACAAATGGAAAAATTGCCATCCCTTGAACCAATGAATAGCAAGCAACACACACACATATTGAACCACCATAGACTGACTTAAGCACATTTTTTTGTAATAAAAGAATCACTGTTGAGACAGAACAGTATTATAAGGGAGGTGGGTTACTTTCTCTTTTATTGCAGAAATGTTTATAGCAAAATGCTGTCAACCTGTGTTGGGCATTGATTGTGATCTTTCTGTATAGCGTTGCACTCTTAGGCTTGATTAATTGGAATGGTCACATCTTGTTTGGAAAGGAAAAAGAATATTCAGTTTGCTATGCTATATTCTGCTAATTATAGGGTTTCCTTCACACAATGGGAGTTTTATTGCTTCCCACAGGCAGCAGGAGTCAATCACTATGAGCCCGAATACAATCTATTAACTTGCACTGACTTGGAGCTCTATATTTCTGGGAAGATTCTGGCTCTGCAGATAGTATCTGCTTGGCAAATAAGGCCATGAAGGCTTGTGCATGTAACAGTTCTGTAGAAGGCCACATTTTTCAGGTGTCAGTTGCATAGCTGCCAAGTCTCCCGTTTTTTCACAGGAAACCCCCGTATTTTAAACAGTTTCCCGCTGGCAGCCCGGATTGAAAAAAATCCCGTAGATCATAGAATCATAGAGTTGGAAGAGACCACAAGGGCCATCCAGTCCAACCCCCTGCCAAGCAGGAAACACCATCAAAGCATTCTTGACATATGCCTGTCAAGCCTCTGCTTAAAGACCTCCAAAGAAGGAGACTCCACCACACTCCTTGGTAGCAAATTCCACTGCCGAACAGCTCTTACTGTCAGGAAGTTCTTCCTAATGTTTAGGTGGAATCTTCTTTCTTGTAGTTTGAATCCATTGCTCCGTGTCTGCTTCTCTGGAGCAACAGAAAACAACCTTTCTCCCTCCTCTATATGATATCCTTTTATATATGTGAACATGGCTATCATATCACCCCTTAACCTTCTCTTCTCCAGGCTAAACATTACCCAGCTCCCTAAGCCGTTCCTCATAAGGCATCGTTTCCAGGCCTTTAACCATTTTGGTTGCCCTCTTCTGGACACGTTCCAGCTTGTCAGTATCCTTCTTGAACTGTGGTGCCCGGATCTGGACACAGTGCTCCAGGTGAGGTCTGACCAGAGCAGAATACAGTGGTACTATTACTTCCCTTGATCTAGATGCTATATTCCTATTGATGCAGGACAGAATTGCATTGGCTTTTTTAGCTGCTGCATCACACTGCTGACTCATGTCAAGTTTGTGGTCTACCAAGACTCCTAGATCCTTTTCACATGTACTGCTCTCAAGCCAGGTGCCTCCCATCCTGTATTTGTGCCCCCGGATTTTTTACCTGCCAGGGAGGCTCCATTTTGGGTCCTGGCGCCGCCCGATTTCCGGTGCCCATACATGTGTAGCGCGGCACTGGAAGCCACTTCTACGCATGTCCAGACACAGAAGGTCTCGGGCACCGAAATTGGCAGGAGACTTGGCAGCTATGGTCAGTTGTTGTGCACATTTCTGTATGAAACCTGGTGAATGTGCATAATGGCTGGTTATGTTCCCCTTTGCACACAATTTATACTCCCCTTAAAACACACACACACACACACACACACACACACACACACACACACACGTAAGTATTCATCTTCTTCAAAACTTTTATTATTGTTACATTCTCTTGCTCGCTCGCCTGCCCTGCAGAACAACCTCCCAGCTTTGGTTGTTCAGTGATATTCCTCCCCACTAATTCCATCCCTCTCACAATGCTTTATTACGCATCATTCACAAAAGGGAGAGATATTTTGGGCAAGAAGAGATAGAATTCATGAAACCTAACTTGTGTAAAAAGACAAGAAAGTATTAGGTATTTCTGACATCTCAAAAAGGATTTGGCCACATCTGAAACTTTGAAGAAATAAGCTTTTGTGAGAGCACTTGAAACAGGAGAAACTTCAGTGGGGTTGTATATCCTGTTTCTTTGAAGTGGGGCATGGAGCTAGAGAAGTAATTTTCAGGGCTTGGCTTCTCACTCTCAAAAGGGCAACAATGCTACTGGCAATTGGCCTGATCCAGCTTGTTTCCTGTGTTATTATGGGCTTCCCACAGGCATCTGGTTGGCCACTGTGAGAACAGGGTGCTGGCCTAGATGGGATATGGGCCTGATCCAGGAACGCTCTTCTTGTGTCTCTTGGGATAGGCCCCTTTCATTTACATGCCTGCAAGTTTACTATATTTCATCGCTCATATTTGTCTTTCTGTTTAACCCACAGTTGAGACTGTTACGTGTATAGATGGCCTCACATGTTAAGCCTCTGTGCGACACACAATAAAAATAAAAATGAATGTAAAACATCCCAAAAACCAGCAGAATACAAATAATTCGTAATAAAGCAAGCCAAACCCCAAGGAACAATTTCAAATATTAGTGTGATCATATAAAAACTTAAATAAATAAATGCAAGTCATAATGAATTGCTATCAGATTAACAGAGGCTAAAATTAAATGGTGTTAAAATAATGTAATGAGTTTGGTGGGATGGGGGGTCAGTCTGGATGGGATCCTGGGTCCTGTCAGGGACTGGGCAGAAGAGGAATGGTGGAGACCGTCTCCTCAACCTGTCCCTATTTATCCAGAAGTAAGCACCACAGAATTTAATAGGACTTTCTTCTAAGCAGAAATATGGAAATCCAGAAGGAAAATGCTTCCTCCTTTTCTGTTTGTTCCCATTATCTTAGTCTTGAGTCTAGATTCCTTGTATTCCAACACAAATTTGTTTATCATTGATTGCCACACATTCATTTTTCCCCCCTCTTTTGTTGCTATAGGAATATACTCCAGAAAAACAAAACAAAAAGGTTATTTTAAGGAGAACATTATTCTCATTCCTGATAGTCTTCCTGAAAAATATGATTCAAGCTGTCCTCAACTTTTCAGTCCTTCCTTTATCTTTTATTCTAAAGCATTATAGTTTAAGGATCATTTAGGCCTCATCCATACTATGCATTTAAAGCGTGATGATATCACTTTAGCCATCATTTAGCTTCTCCCGAAGAATCTTGGGAACTATAGTTTGTTTATAGGGTTGCCATTTTTCAAAAAGTAAAAACTGGGGCACCCCAAAAAATGTCAAGAGACCCCACAATTTCTTGATTGACTTGACTGAGATCTAGGACAAAGTGCCACCTTTGATGTTCCCCTGCCCTGGACGTCATTTCCGCCTTTGAAATCCCGGTAATATGGCAGCCCTAGTTTCTTAATGGTGCCGAGAGTTGCTAGGAACCCCAATGAATCTCACAGAACTATAATTCTCCTGCAATTAGGAGGAGATGATGTCTGAATTCTCCGTACATTCGGCTGCATACTAAATGTTTAGCAAAGCTACAAATACTTTTTATATTCTGATATTTATATTTTGGTAGAAACTGGAACTTTTTTTTTTTACATATAGCAAATGATGTGACTGTAAGATGAGAAACATACCCTGAAGTGGGAAGTTTGGGTCTTATTAAACTTTTTTTTTTTAAGCCCCAGGATCCTTGTGGGACATATAACTTCAAATTTCAAAGCTGGCTTCTTTATTTTTTATATATTTTTTTAACAGAGCATTCTTGCTTTGATACCGGATGCCAATCTTTGTGCCCAGAGTGAGATAATTTTATATTTGGATGCAGAACGAACACTTACAGAACCAGAGAGCTTCTCACAAGTCAAGATTTCCTGATGTTGGCATATTTACTTTTAATTAGATGTCAAAACAACCATCACTGGATGCTGTGCCTTTATATATTGAAGTGGTAGATTATGAATTCACAAGAGAGGGCTTGCCACGGGCATGAAGATATTCCCAACTGCAACAGATGCTTTGCAGACCCAGATCTGTGCTTTCTTCTGCCCCCTCAGTTTTTATTCTGCCTTTTCCTCCATTCCAAGAGACCCAGAAGCGGAATTAGGAAGATTCCTAAGTCCCTCCACAGCCCAGTGGGGCTTTCAAAAGCACTGGGGCTACTCCTGCACCCCTAGCCCTGTCATATGTGGTGGCTAGCATGCCTAGGGGCTGAGGTCCCTTCAGGGTCTCCCCAATAATTTTTTGAGGGGATCTGACCCCCCCAAAGTTGACAGCCATTGCCTTTCAAATGGTGTGCATGTGCCGCATCTTGTGATCAATTATGCAGGGCAGGGTTTACCTGCTTCCCCCCCCCCCAATATTTTATTCAAGTTCTTCCCCCCCCCCCGGGTAGCACGAAAGGGGAGCGGGCAGGAAAAGTGCTGCATCAGCCTGGAGCTGGTGCAATTATCAGGCCTGAACTGAGCACAATGCCATCAATTGACTTTTCATGAATGTGCAATAAAAATGGTGTCTGGAGGGGGCCCTGGCTGGTGGTCAGGTGGTCTTAAGGCCCTTCCAGGTGTGCCTTTTTATTGCACACCCATGAAGGAGCTCTATATTGTGCAGGTCCAGTCTGTTCACTTTCTAGTCTATCTCTATGTCTTTCTAGACTCTTCCCAGAATGCAAAAATCCCTGGGTCCCGTGTTGCAGGCTGTGAGTCAGAGGTGGCTCTTGGGTCTGGACCAGCTGAAGACCACAGCTCTAGCGTTTCAGAACGGACCTGTCCCAGCTGCTGCAGATCAAGTCTGAATCCTTTTGTAGGCAAACATGACTGCTACGCCAGTGTGACTACTACGCCAGTGTGGTGTAGTGGTTAAGAGTGGTAGACTTGTAATCTGGGGAACCGGGTTCGCATCTCTGCGCCTCCACATGCAGCTGCTGGGTGACCTTGGGCTAGTCACACTTCTCTGAAGTCTCTCAGCCCCACTCACCTCACAGAGTGTCTGTTGTGGGGGAGGAGGGGAAAGGAGATTGTTAGCCGCTTTGAGACTCCTTCGGGTAGTGATAAAGCGGGATATCAAATCCAAACTCCTCCTCCTCTTCTTCTTCTTCTTCTTCTTCTTCTTCTTCTTCTTCTTCTTCTTCTTCTTCTTCTTCTTCTTCTTCTTCTAAGCCACAGCTCCCTATCTCCCCTCACCCCCACCCAAAACCTGCTTTTTTAAAAGGCTCTCGCCATTGCAATCCACGACTGCAAAGGATATACGAGGAAGGATTTGCTGACAGAGGATGGGCTCCAAGGAAGTGATTGAGAAGCCGGTAAGGCAACAGTACACATTTTTTAAAAAATGCATGTTGCAAGCCTTGGAAATTCTAGAAGAGGAATTGTCCCTTAGGAAGACAGATGCACAGCTCTAGTGTGGTGATGAAGGTGAGGGGGGAACAAAGGCCAAACATTTCAATGAGTGAGGTGCTTCCTGTTCGCATCTTTCATATTCATAGCATTCTCCACTACACTGTCTCAAATGCAGATGCAGTATAGCCAAGACAGAAGTTCATCCTTCCTGTCCCCCCCCTCCTTATCCATTGAAAAGTTACTGTCTGCCCAGCTGAACAGCCTCCCATCTATGTTTGGCTCCTTTTTTAAGCCATGGATTTGGCCTGTTCCTAAATTGTTTCCCTTTACAACAGGTCTGGGGACCCACAAACCCGGGGACATTCTTTGCTTCTGCATGAGGCCTTCAGAATTCTTCTCTGGTCATTCCCCAGACAACACCCCTCTTCCCAGGCCACACCCATAACTAGCCCAGTTACCTCACACACACCCAACTCATGACACTACAATCCTGGTTACAGTGGTACCTCGGTTTACAAACACAATTGGTTCCAGAAGTCTGTACTTAACCTGAAGCATACTTAATCCGAGGTATGAGTGTAATTGGTTCTGGAAGTCCGTACTTAACCTGAAGTGTACTTAAGCTGAAGTGAACTTTCCCATTGAAAGTAATGGAAAGTGGATTAATCCGTTCAAGACGGGTCCGCGGAGTATTCAACCTGAAGCATACTTAACCCGAGGTATGAGTGTAATTGGTTCCGGAAGTCCGTACTTAACCTGAAGCGTAGTTAAGCTGAAGTGAACTTTCCCACTGAAAGTAATGGAAAGTGGATTAGTCTGCGGAGTACTTAAACTGAAAATACTCAAACCGAGGCATACTTAAACCGAGGTATGACTGTATTTACAGGTGTAAATACAGGTTCCTCTTGTCAGGGACTGGACTGAAGAGGAATGGTGGAGGCCACTACCACCCCTCCTCCTGAACCTTCCCGAGAAGAAGAGGACAGTATAGATTTACGATGGTGGTTTGCAGAAGAAGGAAAGAGCTGGGAGATTATGGAAGGGGAAGAGGGGGAAACAGCAGAGCCAAAACAGCTGGCTGACTTGTTGTTGTTGTTGTTGTTAGAGAGCATTCCTGACCCCCCCCCCTTCTCCTAGTTCTAGGAGGGCTGTGAAAGTGGAAGTGCAGAAAGCAAACAGACAAAGTCACGGACCTCACGGTAGCAGGGGTGACACTGCAGACGACATAGAGTAAAAAAGGGGGGGGTTACTTGCAGCAACATCATTAAGTAGGGAATACATTCCTTTGTGTCTCTCTGTAAATCCTGAATAAATTACGTGGTAAGGACTCTTTTTGTTACCTGCTCTTTTTGCCGCCGCCGGGGGAAGGAAAGGATTCCCTGAACCTTGACACCTCTGCAAACCAAGGACAGTTTGATGGTGGTTTTGCATCTATTTTATCCATTTTGACTGTTTCTTATCTGGTTCATTCTGGCAGGGGGTCAGTGCCAACTGGTAATGCAAATTGGTGAGGAACATGTGAACGCCCACAGTGGGAGAAGCTGTTCTTCAGGATGTTGACTTGAAGGTTATAATTATCCCAAGTAAATAGATCCAAGTGACCTAGATAGTTCAAAGCAGCCAACTGAACATGGGATGGCTGAACAGCTCTAAATAATATCCCAAGGTGGGAAAATGGCATATGACCTAGAAAACTAATGAAGTCTAAGCGTTGCAAAATCTTTTACATCCAACCAAAGCACACCACCTATACCCAGAGGTGTAGTTTTTAAAAATAAAATAAAATTAGTGACCATGATTGTTGGGAATAGATTATATTTGCAAGGACAAAAAAAATAACAGTTAACTCACATGACAAATCAAAGAGGGCAGAATTCTATAGTTAGTGCCACTTTTAATTGCCATTAATTCCTAGCAAGTAACAGTGCACATTGCTGCCAGCTACCGGATTGTCGCAACGCCATCCTCATTCCTTTCCTTGAATAAGGGCCAAGTTGGGGTGTGTTCATTCATTCCATTCCAGGCATCTATTGGGATGTACCACAGCTCGGTGGCAGAGCCCCTGCTTCGTACGCAGAAGGTCCCACATTCAATCCTTGGCATCTCCTGGAAAGTGAGCAGGTCCCCTGGAGAGTTGCTGCCAGCCGGTGTAAGCAAAGCTGAGCTATATGGACCAAAGCTCTGACTCGGTATAAGGCACCATCCTCTTTGTATTAAATTCCTCTTGCCCTTGGAGAGAATTGCTAGCACAATCTGTGTGAAAGGAGTCCCCAGAAATTCACTTGGCCAATCAGAGAATTGTAGAGGTCACAGGGACCTCGGTGGCCACCTATGCCAGCCTGGTTCTCAACGCAGGACGCAACTACAGCAAGGATGAAGAACCTGGGGCCCATCTCTGGTAGGGCAGAATGCAGGGAGTCCAACCATAGGTGGCGCCAGACCCAATGAGAGGCAATGCCAAATATCTCTAGCCCCCCGTTTTCCTCTTGAAAGCTGAGTTCTACAAAGGGCAACACTGAGATGGAGATGAAGGCAGCTGACAACATACCATCTAACATTTCTCTTATGAATACAGGGGTGTCCAATACTACTACTACTACTACTACTACTAGTACTACTATTTTATTTGTACCCCACCCATCTGACTAGGTTGCCCCCAGCCACTCTGGGTGACTTCCAAAAGTGTAATAAAACTATACAGGGCTGCCTTCAGATGTCTTCTAAAGGTGGTATAGTTACTTCCCTCCTTGGCTTAGGGGTTCCATAACTTCATACCCTCCAGCATTTCTCTAATGATAATAGGGATGTCCTAAGGAAAAGCAGGACATTCCAATATCAAATCAGAAACCAGAATGGCTTATCTGAATCCCGGACTGTCCCTGGAAAATAGGGGAACTGTCGAAGGTCTGTGACAAGTAGCGTTGTCCCTTTGAGCTGGTGTGAGGTAAGAAGGCATTATGGTGAATTAAGAATTATGGTGCTGGAGGAGACTCTTGAGAGTCCCATGGACTGCAAGAAGATCAAACCTATCCATTCTGAAGGGAATCAGCCCTGAGTGCTCACTGGAAGGACAGATCCTGAAGCTGAGGCTCCAATACTTTGGCCACCTCATGAGAAGAGAAGACTCCCTGGAAAAGACCCTGGTGTTGGGAAAGATGGAGGGCACTAGGAGAAGGGGACGACAGAGGACGAGATGGGTGGACAGTGTTCTCGTAGCTACCAACATGAGTTTGACCAAGCTGCGGGCGGCAGTGGAAGACGGGAGTGCCTGGCGTGACCTAGGGTCACGAAGAGTCGGACACGACTAAACGGCTAAACAACAACAACAAGAAGGCAGGCAGGTGTGGGCTGGCAGAGGGCAGGCTGAGACTGGTGGGGCAGTGCCCCATTCACCCAAATGGACCAACTCACTATAGGATGGGAGGGAATAATAGGCTCCTCAGATCCCAGTCCCACCCCAATGAGTCTGAGGGAAGGAAGTAGTGCAAGAGAAAGAGAAGCTACCTATATAGTCAAACACTTTGCCCTGTTGTGTTTAAGGATGCATGCTTGACATCAGGCTGTCTTATTGAATTACGAAGTTGACCTGTTGCTGACACAAGCTTAGTTCAGCAGAACTGGCTGCCAGCATCTATGTTTCTTCCACACTGGGACTTTAGAGCTGCCGAGGCATTCCTCTTCCACAAATCGTCAGAAAATGGAAATAAAATGATGTGTTCTACTCAGCAGTTCATGTTGCACTGTATTTTGCAGCAACAGCTGTCCCCATAGGCATGATACGCACTCAGAAATATAGGTGGGGGGATCATAGAATCATAGAATTGGAAGAGACCACAAGGGCCATCCAGTCCAACCCCCTGCCAAGCAGGAAACACCATCAAAGCATTCTTGACATATGCCTGTCAAGCCTCTGCTTAAAGACCTCCAAAGAAGGAGACTCCACCACACTCCTTGGTAGCAAATTCCACTGCCGAACAGCTCTTACTGTCAGGAAGTTCTTCCTAAAGTTTAGGTGGAATCTTCTTTCTTGTAGTTTGAATCCATTGCTCCGTGTCCGCTTCTCTGGAACAGCAGAAAACAACCTTTCTCCCTCCTCTATATGATATCCTTTTATATATTTGAACATGGCTATCATATCACCCCTTAACCTTCTCTTCTCCAGGCTAAACATACCCAGCTCCCTAAGCCGTTCCTCATAAAGCATCGTTTCCAGGCCTTTAACCATTTTGGTTGCCCTCTTCTGGACACATTCCTGCTTGTAAGTATCCTTCTTGAACTGTGGTACCCGGATCTGGACACATTGCTCCAGGTGAAGTCTGACCAGAGCAGAATACAGTGGTACCATTACTTCCCTTGATCTAGATGCTATACTCCTATTGATGCAGCCCAGAATTGCATTGGCTTTTTTAGCTGCTGCATCACACTGTTGACTCATGTCAAGTTTGTGGTCTACCAAGACTCCTAGATCCTTTTCACATGGGAGAAACTGGACAGAGTAGAGGTCCTGCTCACAATCCTCCCCCCATTACAGTCAATCAAATTTTTGGCACAGGATAGAGTCCCTTTTAATTCTGCCTAGGCATGGAGGAGAAACCTGATTTTGTTTGCATTTTAACAAGAAACTGCCTAATACTGTATACATATCTTGAACCAATGTGAAAACCAAAGCAGACATCCTTTGAAATTCGCACCTATCCCAATTTTGCCATGCAGTTCTCCAACCATCCAGGGTTTGCAAAAATGCATATATTGAGGGAAAGTGTGCGTGAAAACAATGGTATTAATGAAAATAACATAGAACAATGCATAGAAAATGCTTGCAATCTGTAAACTCACTGTCTTAGCTGGATGCTTTCCCAGATCAGAAATCCACTGTCCTTTGAAGCCAGTGCATGAGAGGAGAAATTTCAAGTTTAGCATTTACCCTAATTTGCCAACCTTGCAAAAGCAGACATATTTTTGAAGTGAGGGAACATTCGAACAGCTAGATTCTATAGGTTTCCAGAAGTAATAGCTCCTCTTCTCCCCAGCCCTGAATTGTATACTTTTTTTTCTAAACCTTTGAAGCATTTCAGTTGCTTCCATTTATTCTGATTTGTTCATGGAGAGGTTACACCAAGCAACATGATCTCACACTTCCCAGTATTCTGCAACCTGATTTTGTCCATTTGTGATTGAATCCCATTCCCCCCCCCAAAACAAAAAAGTGGTCTGGAAGTGCCATGAATGTTTAATTTTGGTAGAATTAGCAGTTCTGATTTTTTTAAAAAAAAATATTAAAATTTAAAACTTAGATGTTTTACTTTGTCGTTCCTTTATTCTGGTAAGGACTCCCTTTTTTGATCTGTAAACAAAACCATTTCTTAACCTTCTTCATGCAGTTTCTTCCTTACTGCTCCATCCAACTTAAGACTAGCACGAAAAAGGTTGGAGGAAAAGTTTTATAATTTATTGGTTGCACATCACTATTGATCACAGAAAAAGCTGGGCTTTTTGTTACCAAAGAAAGCCACTTTGTCATTTATTGGGCAGGGAAATATACCTATCAAATTGCACAATAACAAAAGAAGTATCTGGGTGAACCTCTTATCGCTCATTTCCACTTCCTTCCCTCTTGCCTTTTGTGTACCACACTCTTATCAGCTTCTAACATACAGGACAAGATTTACTGGCTGGATTCCCAAAAGCAGAGCCTCTATAAATATATATATGGAGGAGTCAAATGCCTAAATGCAAGCTTGTACTTTAATTTCAACTTAGGAAACCAGGGCACAGCAACAAGGTGCTTGATCCAGAAAGGGCCATAAGTCACATTACCTGGTCTACAGTCATATATCCTTCACTGTTATGCAAGTGAAAATAGGAACAAGCTTCTAACATTCTTTATTCTCGCACAACAAAGAACATTTGCCTGGGGTTTCCCACCTCCCTCTCCCCCTGCCCTAAATTCTGAAAGTTGGTTTCTTCAATACCGGCTACATTTGTTCATTTGGCAATGGCTTCTTTTATAAGCCACTAGCTGGCCCTGCACGCGTTACTGTGTGTTAGTCTGTGAAATGGAGGGTAATAGCCCCCCTTCAGATCCCCCTGAGCCTCAGGGTCCCCCTGAGTCGAGGCAAGATACTGTGGAGAGGGCAGGTTTCATCCCTGTGTCTCCCCCCACCCTGTTCTGACCATTACGTATCCCTGCCCTCTATTTGGCCCCCCCATCCCCCCCAGGCAGGCCCCTACCTCCACTTGGCAATGTTGGGCCTTGTTGCTGGAAAAGGCCTGTTTTCAGTTGGTTTGGTCTTCAACACCTCTGCCAGATTTCACAGGAAGGGAGGGTGTGTACTGTGGGAGGAAATCCACTTGAGGGAGCTGTTTTACTTTGTGGAAAAACAGGTTTCTACCTGCCCAGGTGTGAAATTTGAGGTGGTTTTTTCTAACAATGCTCGGGGAGTGGCCTGGATCGTTGTGTGAAAATTTCAGGACGATCGGTCTAGCGGTTATGGAGAAAAGTGGATCCCACACTTTCACGATTTTTACATTTTTATATACTGTGTTTCTCTGAAAATAAGACACCGGCTTATATTTATTTTTCCTCAAAAAAAAAACACTATGGCTTATTTTCAGGGGATGTCTTATTTTTTAATTAAGTATGGTTCAGTTTAACCTACAAGGTTAAACAGCCTATTACTATGGCTTATTTTCGGGGTATGGCTTATATTCCTTGAATGCTTAAAAATCCTGCTATGGCTTATTTTATGGCTACGTCTTATTTCCGGAGAAACAGGGTATATAGATTGGCATGGATAAGCCACAAGGCAGTGGGGAATCAGAAGCTGAGAGCCGTGGCCAAATAGTCAGAGCCCATGTCAGAGGTGAGGAACCCGAGTCCCCTGGGAAGAGAGACTGATTGTTGAACAACCCTGGAGATTCTAGCTCTGATAAGAGATTAGGGGTCTTCTAACAACTCTCAGCACCCATCACAAAGTACAGCTCCCAGAATTCTTTGGGGGAAAGTCATGACTGTTCAAAGTGGGATCATAGTGCCTTAAACCCATGGTGGGAATGGGGCATCAGTCATACTGTAGGATCCTCAGAGAGACATGTCCTATTATTGACTGAATATCAGAGTAGAGTCCCTGAAATTAATGGAGATGACTGACTTAAGTCTTTTAATTTCAATGGGTCTGCTCTGCTTGGACTTAGTTGGATACAAACCTCAGTCTTAGTCTGACCTTCTCTCGCTACATCTGTGGTGCGTGTGAGGAGCACTAGTAATCTGGTTTTAAAATAAAACCAAGACTGTTGGGATTATGTAGGAGAAGCAAACTATAGTAACCAGGGGCATACAGGGATCCAACTATGTTCGTAGTTGTCTTAATATCTGTTGTGTGGAGATTTGCCTTTAATTCCCATTGATGGTCAAAACAAAATGTCCACCAAAGCAAAAAAAAAAAAAGGTGAAAAATTGTTTGTTAGACGATTGTGGTGTTGGTCATCATTGGGTCCCCTCCAAGCCTGTGGTTTTGTATCTGCCAGATGGGATTTTGTGATAAAAGGAACTGCTGAAGTGGTTAAACCAGGCATCCCCAAACTTCAGCCCTCCAGATGTTTTGGACTACAATTCCCATCTTCCCCGACCACTGGTCTTGTTAGCTAGGGATCATGGGAGTTGTAGGCCAAAACATCTGGAGGGCCGCAGTTTGGCAATGCCTGGGTTTAACCAATCTATTTGCTATGTTCATGGCCCCAGCCAAGATTGTTAAGTATCTCTCTGCATGACTAAAGTGTTGGCCAAGTGCAGCTGAGTTGCCATAAACATTACCAGAAAAGGGCAGGGACATCTTCCCCTGGCAGAAAGTGATGGTTATGGAGGGTGGGGGTACAGGAGATCAATAGGCTAGGGGCCAGTTTCAGCCTTGTCTGGAGCTTGGAGACCCTGAAGCTTCACCTGGTCTCTCTGCCAAATCAACAGCTATGTCTATGCCCTTCCTAGAAACCTAATGGGGGGGACAAGATTTGTTAGGTCATTGATCTTGTGATCCCTGGCTTATGCTCAGCATTTTGTTGCTATTGTTGTTGGCATCTGTCTCAAGAGACAATGACAGTGCACCAGCCAGTGGTGAAGCCAAACAGCTTCATTAGCAGCACTGAAGTGACCTCCCTGCAGCACAAGCAAGGGCAGTGTGTATGGCCAAACTCTCGGCCTCGCTGATGTGGTCCAAAGGAAAGGAGAGCAATATGTCTGGCACCAGCTTGGCTGCAGGAGTTGCCGGAAGGAGACATACAAGACGCCATCCAACCGTCTTAGGGCTCCTCTCTGGATTTGTGTAGGGATTACTCCTTCACCTTTTCTTCTCCCAAAGATAGCCCACACAGCAGCAGAGGTTTAGGGTCGGGATTTTCCTTCTCCTAGATGGGCTACCTTCCCAGGTTGATGAGCCTCATCTGGCCCTCACGTCCCTCTATTCATGCAGAAACCACCTTCTTGACCGTTGGAGCCTCTTGTGGCGTTTGCCTATTATGCTAGTGATGTAATCCCAGTATGAGAGTGAAAGAGTTAAATGTCTGCCCAATGAGAACCTGGGGGGGCGGAGTCAGCTAGGGTATAAGAAAGCACTGGGGGAGTTTTAGGGGTTGAGTTGAGGGCTGAGAGTGGCGAGTTCTAAGAGTGGCGAGTTCTAAGAGTGGCGTCTGTGGGTTGGTTTAGTCCGTGAGAGAGAAAGCCAGTCTGAGTCAGAGATAGTCAGGGTCTGAGAGAATCAGATGAGAACCTAGACAGTTTGGTTGGAAACTGGGAGGAGGTTGGTTGGATTGTGAACTTGAGGGTGGAAGGTATAGGAACTAAAGATAAAATACTGACAGAATACTACCTGAGTACATAAGCTGTTGTCTTTGTCCATGGAGTTTTCTTGGCAGGGATACTGGAGTGGCTTGCCAGTTCCTTCTCCAGTTGGATCACGTTTAGTCAAAACTCTCTACAGTGGAACCTCGGTTTACGAACACAATTGGTTCCGGAAGTCTGTTCATAAACCGAAGTGTTCATAAACCGAAGCAAACTTTCCCATTGAAAGTCATGGAAAGTGGATTAATCCGTTCCTGACAATGGGAAACGCTGCGCTGTGCTCATTTAAGGAGGCTGAAAACCGGGGGGGGGGGTCCCTTCGGAAGCTCTTACCTCGCGGGTAGAAAAGGGCTCCCAGCAGCAGCAGCAACAGTGGCTGCGGAGGAGGAGGCAGGTGGAGACTCCCGAGCCGCTTCATGGTGGAGACCCCTGCTGCAGCTCCCGCAGCCCCTGCATGACACAGCCTCTCCCCTGCTTGGCAAGCGGCAAGAGGCTTGTTGAGTCGTTTCATTGCGCGGCGACGGCGGCTCTCCGTCCCTCTCGCTCCGCGGTGCCGGCGGGCGACCTTCCTCCTTCTCAGAGCAGCCGCCGCCACCACCAAGCGCCAGGACTGGCCGCGGTGGCTCGCGGGGTGGCTCGTCGTCGGCTGCTTCTCTTGACCTTGTGCCGACGTCTGTCTCCACCCCGCAGGGGCGCAACGGTGAAGGTCCGGCTTCGCTTCTCTCGACTCCTCCGCGAGGCTGGGCCTTCGCCGTCGCGCTCCTGCGACGTCTCTCCACCTTCTCTGTCGCGTTCCTGGACGGCGCGAAGGTGGAGAGACGTCGCAGGAGCGCGACTGCGAAGTCCCGGCCTCGCGGAGGGGTTGAGAGAAGTGAAGCCGGGCCTTCGCCGTCGCGCTCCTGCGATGTCTCTCCACCTTCGCCGTTGCGCTCCTGGAGGTCGCGCCGTCCAGGAACGCGACGGAGAAGGTGGAGAGACGTCGCAGGAGTGCGACGGCGAAGGCCCAGCCTCGCGGAGGAGTCGAGAGAAGCGAAGCCGGGCCTTCGCCGTCGCGCTCCTGCGACGTCTCTCCACCTTCTCTGTCGCGTTCCTGGACGGCGCGAAGGTGGAGAGACGTCGCAGGAGCGCGACTGCGAAGTCCCGGCCTCGCAGAGGGGTTGAGAGAAGCGAAGCCGGGCCTTCGCAGTCGCGCTCCTGCGATGTCTCTCCACCTTCGCCGTTGCGCTCCTGGAGGTCGTGCCGTCCAGGAACGCGACGGAGAAGGTGGAGAGACGTCGCAGGAGCGCGACGGCGAAGGCCCAGCCTCGCGGAGGAGTCGAGAGAAGCGAAGCCGGGCCTTCACAGTCGCGCTCCTGCGACGTCTCTCCACCTTCGCCGTTGCGCTCCTGGAGGTCGCGCCGTCCAGGAACGCGACGGAAAAGGTGGAGAGACGTCGCAGGAGCGCGACGGCGAAGGCCCGGCCTCGCGGAGGGGTTGAGAGAAGCGAAGCCGGGCCTTCGCAGTCACGCTCCTGCGACGTCTCTCCACCTTCGCCGTTGCGCTCCTGGAGGTCGCGCCATCCAGGAACGCGACGGAGAAGGTGGAGAGACGTCGCAGGAGTGCGACGGCGAAGGCCCAGCCACGCGGAGGAGTCGAGAGAAGCGAAGCCGGACCTTCACTGTTGCGCCCCTGCGGGGTGGAGACAGACGTCGGCACAGGGTCAAGAGAAGCAGCCGACGACGAGCCACCCCGCGAGCCACCTCGGCCAGTCCTGGCGCCTGGTGGTGGCGGCGGCTGCTCTGAGAAGGAGGAAGGTCGCCCGCCGGCACCGCGGAGCGAGAGAGACGGAGAGCCGCGGCCGCCGCCGCGGCGCAGTGAAACGACTCAACAAGCCTCTCGCCGCTTGCCAAGCAGGGGAGAGGCTGTGTCATGCAGGGGCTGCGGGAGCTGCAGCAGGGGTCTCCACCTGCCTCCTCCTCCGCAGCCGCTGTTGCTGCTGCTGCTGGGAGCCCTTTTCTACCCGCGAGGTAAGACCGGAGCGCTTCCGTGGCCTCGGAAACCTCGGGTTACTTACTTCCGGGTTTCGATCGTTCGTAAACCGAAAGTTTGTAACCCGAGGTGTTCGTAAACCGAGGTACCACTGTACTATGACCTGTCCATCTTGGGTGGCCCTGCACGGCATAGCTCATAGCTTCTCTGAGTTATTCAAGCCCCTTCGCCACGACAAGGCATTGATCCAATCAGCCCTGAGTGCTCACTGGAAGGACAGAGCCTGAAGCTGAAGCTGAGGCTCCAATACTTTGGCCACCTCATGAGAAGAGAAGACTCCCTGGAAAAGACCCTGATGTTGGGAAAGATGGAGGGCACTAGGAGAAGGGGACGGCAGAGGATGAGATGGTTGGACAGTGTTCTCGAAGCTACGAACGTGAGTTTGACCAAACTGCGGGAGGCAGTGGAAGACAGGAGTGCCTGGCGTGCTCTGGTACATGGGGTCACGAAGAGTCGGACACGACTAAACGACTAAACAACAACAAACCATAAGCTTGTAATCTGTGAGAAATAAATTGGAGTTTTGTGTTCACATTCTAAACCCTGACTGGACTCAGTGATTTATCGGGGAGTACCTGGTTGGTGGCAGCAAGTACTGTGGTGGCACAGGGATCAATAGACCGTTAAACGTCCGGGGACCCTGTGTGATCGCTACACCTCTCTTCACATGCAGGGGAAGTCCCTAACTCACCACAGGTTTGAGACCCATCAGTTACCCTCACCTAGTTTAGCTGGCCAGTCAAAGCTGTTTCCTGGGGTGTGGGCACTGTCACATTCTGACAGCTTCTGGGAGCCACAGGTGAGAACTGAGTGCCAGGTGGTGACCTAAGGTGGACAAAATGCCCCAGAAGGAGAACAACATCTTCCCCACCAGAGGTACTACCCCTCCCCTAACACCCCTTGCAGCCTTTATATGTGTGCAAATAAAACCATACATCACAATACATCTCCAATGCTTTTGATGCCAAGGAAACCAAGCCCAAGATCTGTGCTATCACCCCGAAATATCTCACTACACAGAGACTGGGGGGCACTCAACAAGATACTGGGTTGCAAAAAGCTCTGTACAGTACGGACATTTGTCCTGCTGAGGAGGCAGGCGACAGGATGAGTCCATACCTTTGGCTCAGAAAATTTTTTATACGTGATAAAGCAAGCTGGTCAAAATCCTCCCTGACTTTGAGACAGTTGCAGGAAATTACAATTCACCCAGCATGTTGTATCTGACGGTCAGACAGTATTACTTCCCCCCAGGAGTAGCTTTTGATAGGAACCGTGAATTTATTTTAAAGGAACAAACTATGACATCAGTTTGTGTCATTCACCACCCCTTCCCACATGGTCACACACACTAAAAACAGTTGGGAGATATTGAATTGACCCCGATGGCTGCCCACACACTTCCCACTGGCTGACCTCTGAGCATCAGTGACATAAATGTGTTCAAGGATAACCAGTTCTCATGCCTGCCTGCCTCTGAATTCAAGCTACCACCTGCCATTTAGATCCAACAAACAAACATCCCCAGACTTCACTCCACTTCTGTGTGTTCCTGGGCCCCCAAACACTGATATTCCTTCTGCCCACTCCTGCAACACCCATGATTATGGCAGTAGGGTAACAGGGGCATCTATGCCTACTGTTACAGGCCACCCCAGTCTCTGCTAATCAGTAACAAAATTCCAGGAGTCTTGGCACTTAACCATGGTTTGTGTTCCTTGGAATGAGAAATAGTGGAGATTAGTGTCTTTAAGAAATATGGCATATCTTACACATATTTATGCCCTGGGTTTTGACAGAGGGAATGCAGAACATTACACCCCCCAAAATTGTCTCTCGTTGCTCTTCTCATAGCTTCAGCAAGCTTGAGTTCAAAGGAGCAACACCCAGTCTCTCGGTCTAGCCTCTCCCAGCCAGCACACATGGAGGTCTGGCACTTCCTTTTTCCTTCCCCACAGGAAGGAAAGCCCTCAGTTTAAAAGGGCATCCTTTTTTCCTGTATGACATCACACCCCTGTTACCCTGGAAACCTTATTATTATTATTATTATCATTATTATTATTATTATTATTATTAATTTCATTTCTATACCACTTTATATTTTTAAGAAAAATCTCAAAGCGGTTTACAGCATTTTAAAACATCAATTAAGCAATCCATAATCAAACATTTCTAAAGAAAGTCAAATATAGAGTATACAATCAAAGCAACATAATTGCCTGTTGTTTAACTTTGTATAAGTATAAACACCAACAATTGGGAAACACTTGCTTGTGAGCGCTCCAATTGGTGAACAGCCTTTACCAAAGGTGTCATGGGCTTTGAAGACACTCGAACTCAGGACACAAGAGAGAAATGTGCTAAGAGGAAGGCATGCTTGGCAAATCCACACCGTGATCAACTCCCACTCGGAAACCAATGTCCCCGCTGTGGAAGGATGTGTGGATCCAGAATTGGCCTCCTCAGTCACTTATGGACTCATTGTTAAAACCGTGTTTATGGAAGACAATCTTACTCGGCTATGAGTGAGAAGGAGGAGGAGGATTTTACTTTGTACTAGTTGATGGTTCTTCTCCCCGTGCAATTCTTGGCCAAGAAGAATTGATTCTGTCTGCATTTTTTGCACTGCTAAGATGTCTCCCTCCTGGACAAAGACTTCAAGCATTGAGTAAGCTACATTTACTAACTCTTGAAATTATTGGGGCCAGGAATCTAGTACTGTACCCAGGTCTTTTAGGGGAATCTGCCCACCACCACACACAAATTCTAAACAGTACATACAGTGTTGTGATCTGCAGAAAAGGTCCTATTAATTGTACCACAGCCTGCAGGCCAGGGGTGGGGAAACTCATGGGGGCCACATTTGGGGGGTTGGGGCAAGCTTCTGGGAGCAGCACGCTAGTGGTGGACAGTGCTAGAGGGAAAAGTGGGCACAGCAATATACTGTACAAGCATTTTCCCTGTATGCAGCAGGCTAGTTTCTTCCTGCAGCTGCCTCTTTCCTCCATCCAGGCAAGCGAGAGGCAAAAGGACACATCACAGACAGACCCAAAAGAAAAACCCTTGTAGCTTGGGGAGAGGGGTGTGGGTTGAGGAGAGTCTCAAAGGCCAGATAAAGAGGGCTGAGGGCTATGTTTGGCCCCTGAATCTGAGACACCCCGCTGCTGCTGCTGCTGCTGCTGCTGCTGCTGCTGCTGCTGCTGCTGCTGCAGATGTATGTCTTACAGTTGTTTGGAAAAGGGCCTTCCCTGTGGTGACACCTACCTTGTCAGGACACCAGCCACAAAACATGGGTAGCACCATTAGCAGGCAAAAAAGGAGTGGGGGTGGGGGGAATTCTTGTGCTACAGTTAGGATGAACCCAGCCTGTTTCAGGGAAAAGAAAAATCCTTTCTCAAAGGGTCTGTTTTTCAGAAACAGTTCAAATATACTCTTCAGTAACTCAACAGTTTTCACCCAAAACATCTGGGGGGTACCAGTTGGGAATGGTGGTGGCAGAAGCATATGTGCCCTGAGGGTAGAGCTGTTCCTTTCCCAGGGTAAAAATCTATCTGCCTCGTCTACTCTGTGCATACTTTTCTAAGTCTCCATCATGTACCCTGCCTTAACCTGGCTAGATAATTGTTTTTTCCAACAGGCAGGAATGAACCTGTCTGTTCAGCTCCAGTCCCCCCTGACCATTGGATGTGGCTGAAGGGAGCTGGAGTCAAAATTTCAGGAGTACCTAAAGCCCTAAATCACTCACATCTGTAATGTCCAAAGAGCAAACAGGAATACTATTTTAAGCAGTAGGAGATTTTTCAATATGATGGAGAGAGAGAGAGAGAGAGAGAGAGAGAGAGAGAGAGAGAGAGAGAGAGAGAGAGAGAGAGAGAGAGCACATCTGTCAATAAATAGAATACAATTTCCAAGATGCCCCAATCTTACATGCAAAAGGGTATCAGCCTCCAATTTTTCAATATTTTCAAATTAGACATGATGTAATCCAATTGGTAGCAAAATACCCTTGAGGAAAGGCGATATTTAAGAATTGGATAATAAATCCTAATACCCCAAAATTGGCCTGCATGATTGGATTATAAATAAGCAGACCAAACTTGGATTTCGTTTAAGAAGAAATTGGGAACAGATTTAAGGGACTGCATTACCAATTCAAGAGCAGGAGTGGATTTGGTTATTTTTAAAAAAATCCCTTCAACACAAATAAATACAACCTTTTTTTTCTTAATAGCTGTCAAAATCACTTATCATTGGTATCTGACTCCATATAGGTTGAGGGAAATCTACCACTCCAGCTTGAACCTTGGTCCTCTCTGTGTTATACATTTAAATTAGTATTATATAACTTGAAATAGCCATGGCTTCCTTCGAAATAATACTAGGAACAGTTAAGGGTGCTGGGCTTCACAGAGCTATAATTTCTAGAGTTCCCTGAGAAGAGGAATTAACTTTCAACTGCAGCTCTGTGAGGGGGGTCACCTAGCAACACTCAGCACCCTTAAAAAGTAGTTCCCAGGATTCTTTGGGGTAAGCCATGACAGTTTAAAATGGCATTTCAATGTATAGTGCAGATGAGGCCTTAGTTACAGAAGGTGACTGCCATTATCACCTCTTACTAATCTCTTCTGCACTCTAAGCGTACCCAACTCCTTTTATTTTCCATTATCAGACATGCGATTGTATCCAACCAAGTCGTACTCAGAGTAGACCTGTTGAAAGCAATGAAACACTGACAGTCTTGATTCAATGGACAGACAGATTTGATGGCTCTCCTCTGAGCAGAAGCGTCCTATGTCTCCAAGCCCATCAGAAGACTATAATGCATTTTACATGGGACTGCTTTCAGAAACTTTAAGGTAAAGGTAAAGGACCCCTGACAATTAAGTCAATCTCACTTTACAACCCGAGGGAGCCGGCGTTTGTCCGCAGACAGTTTTTCCAGGTCATATGGCCAGCATGACTAAGCCGCTTCTGGCGCAACGGAACACCGAAACCAGAGCAGCGCACGGAAACACCATTTACCTTCCCGCTGGAGCAGTGCCTATTTATCTACTTGCACTTTTTTGGCGTGTTTTCAAACTGCTAGGTTGGCAGGAGCTGGGGCTGAGCAACGGGAGCTCACCACGTCGCGGGGATTCGAACCGCCGACCTTCCGATCAGCAAGCCCAAGAGGCTCAGTGGTTTAGACCACAGAGCCACCCGTGTCACTTTAGTTGGTACCAAATATTGGGAGCTAAATTGCTAGTTCAGAATGGACCTTAGGATCAAATTTCATCTTTTCACTAGAAGCAAAGAAACCGCCAGGGTTTTTTGTTTGCTTGTTTTGTGGGGAAACTAACTGGCACAAACCACCCAAGTTCACTGTTAGAGGGAATGAGAATTGAAACAGGAACGATGCTCCAGCCTTTGATTGCTCTAGTTGCATGAACACAGTCTCTGGGCACCAGCTCTTCTGCAGTTTTCAATGAGGGAATGTCCCCAATCTCAGGTGCCATCTTGTTCCTAAGATGAATCTGTTACCATGGACTGCTGAGTGGCATAATAAGAGCCAACACAGCATGTTTGTTTTCCTGTGTTGTCTTTTCAAAGCCCATAATTATACAAGCATATACCTCCTCATCCATCTCAGAAAAGCCACCCTTTATACATTATTATTGCTTATTAAAGTCTACTGCTGGCTTGATTGAAGTGTGTGGGCTACACTCTACTTACCTGAAAATAAAAAAGTACATTTATTTGGTTATTTGATTATGGAATGATCCACGATTATTCTATATTTTCATTTCGCAATGCAGAGTTCACACTCCAAGCTGTTTTTGCGTTGAGTTCATAATCTTGTTGTGCTGGTGGCACAAACACACACATGCCACATTTTCTCCTCCCATCTCACAACTTAGCTAATTTGTTCCTGGAAATGTTTCAACAAGTGCTGAAGTGGGTCATAATTATTTTCCTTGGGTATGGCTGGAGGGGACAGAATTACAGGTTACAATCTGTGAGCACGTTTGGGCTGTCAGATCAAAGCCCACACACCCCTTGCATGGTAGCCGATTCCATTGAGAACTATTTGCACTTCTTGTAAAATGCTTTGTTACCTGCCTGGAACGAGTCTTTGAACTCCTATAATACGCATTCCTCCTCGGGGGCCAGCCTTTAAATGAGGCAATATGAAGCAGTCTGCTTTGGTGGCAAGATCCACAGGGGTGGCCGCTCCGACCACCAACAGGTCGCCCGCCGCTTCCAGGTTCTGGCAAGATCTCATGAGAGCCCCACAAGGTCTTAGCAGAACCCAGAAGCTACCACTGTGCAACTCCAGTTAAAGGTCTTCCTGTTAATCATTCATTCATCCCATCTTCTCAGAGCATTTCCCCGCCATGTTCATAACCACCAAATGGAGTTTTTTAAAGGGGAGGGGGGGAGTGATTGTGTTGTGCTAGGGTGACAGAGTGTATAAATCCGCTTCAGTTGTCAAACCTAAAGATCCAGCATGCCCTTGAATCCCTCCCACAAAATACTGCTGGTTGGGGTGGGTAGGTGGGTGATTCTAGTGAGTTCATGGCAGAGATAAGATTCAAGCCAGGATCTTCCCATTGCGTAGCCATATTGCTATGCCAAAGGATGGACAAATCAGTCCTTTTTGGTTTTTCTCTGTTTCTCATTTTCCCAACCTTAAACTTCATTATCTTCATTCCTGCAGCAATTTGTGTGCGGTATGTGTGTAGCAGGGGGAGAATCCTTGTGGAAATTTGTCAGTGTTCGAGTGTGAATTTCTCCGAATAAGCACATTTTTTGTATGCAGTATTGATTCATACGCACATTTTTGCAAGCAATTGTCCCTAATATAATGCATTTCGTAAGGTCTTCTCGCCCACTATATGCATTCTATGCAAACTTTCCCCTAACATATGCATTTTTATACACCTGGGTTTTGGGTTGGAGAACTACAACCCGAGAACCAGGTAAGCGCAATTTTTTTAAGGAGAGCTGTGTTATGGTTTCCGTATTTGGTTCAAGATGTTCAAATTAGGTGGTTCCTTATTACAATGCAGACAAAACTGAATTTCTCCTCCATCCCTACAACCACACCCCTGGAGGACTTTTGCAGAAACTCCCTTGATGTGGTGTGGTCGCCTGGTGTCGTAAAGAATTGAAGGCCTGTTAATATTTCTGCTGCAAGGGCCCTGTCTCCAACATCTTAGTGTCGTCCAATCAGCATGGTAGGGGAGATTTTTAGCCACTGAGAAGTCGTTTTCTCACATTTTGAATTGACTGGAGCCAATCGGAGTAAAAGGCATAGCTGCCAAGTCTCCCGTATTCCCCGGGAAACCCCCATTTTCCCAGCTGTTCCTAGCCGAAAAAATGGATTTTTTTGTTTTTTCCCAGTTTATTCTGGCACGGTGGCCATTTTGGAATTGGGCAGAGCATGCTCAGAAGTGACTTTTGATGCTGCTTTGCCCAGTTCCAAAATGTCCGCAGCGCAACTTCTGGTGTGGTGGCCATTTTGGAACAGGGCAGAGCAGCATCAAAAGTAGCTTCTGAGCATGCTCCGCCCAGTTCCAAAATGGCGGCAGCGCTACTTCCAGTCCAGTCCCTTATTTCTCAGGCCAGAACTTGGCAGCTATGGTGAAAGGAGGTGAGTTGGCCACTGAGGATTGGCTCCTAGGGTTACTTTGGAGAAGGCATGCGGGGCGAACATTGAGTTGGAATTGTTCTGTGTGGTCAAAAGCTCAGCATATAGAAACACTAGCGCAGCAAGGCATTTTGCTTCAAGAGAATGCTGTGCAAGTTCTGTCACATACAATGCAACTTCAAGCAAAACACAACTCGAATCACTCCGAAAGAAGAGATTAGAGCACTGCAATTCAATCGCCCCTGTACAAGCACAGAAAATAGTGGAACTAGCTGAAAGGCAACATAACATGTGGAGATCTGCATTGATGCACTGCATCCTTAATTATTGTATAATTTATAATATTATTGTATGATCTTAGAAGGGGCACGGCTGTGAGAGGGCACAATCCTGAAGGGACTCTGAACTTGTGAATTTGCCACTACATTACAGGCTACAATGTGGGAAGAAAAAAAAAGGGGGTGGTGATAATTTTGATCTCCTGAGGTTCACCTTCAAACCTCTGGACGAAATTGCTCTCTCTTTTAATGAATGCCTTGACACGACCTCTGTTGAGCTATAACATTAGATCTCACACTGTTACATCTCTCAGCATTTGGCAGGGCTGTGAAATGCTTGCAGAAACAGGGACGCAAGATCCTGACACGCATTCCTTTTGTCAGCCCATGAGCAACAGCTGCACCTTCATTCTATTTTCAAAGGGTGTAAGGCGGACAGAGCTGGCATAACAAAATAAAATAAAAGGGCATAATAGGAGCTGAGATCATGGATAAAAAACCCCGAGTTGTCATCTTTCGTCAGCCCTATTCTCCGCAGGAGGTGAAATCAAGCTGTCAGACAGCCCAATTTCCTCCTGCAACCTTTGCTTCAGACAGGCAAAGGGGTGGAGAGAAGAAGTCACATCTTGTCACCTTTCTCTCTCAATTTTCCCCCTTCTCCTTTACCCAACTCTGATGCTCAGAATTGAGTTCTTGAAGGAGGGAACCTAGGAAACTGCCTTATACCAAGCCAGACCATAGGTATTGTCCAGGCTGGCTGACAGCAACTCTCCAGAGGTCTCCAGAGCAGGGGTCTACATGGAGATGCCAGGGATCAAACCTGGGAACTTCTGTGAGCAGAGCAGATGCTATGGCCTTGCCCAGAACAAAGGGAATGGCTTGATACAGAGTCAGATTCTTGGTGCATCTAACTCTGTACTGTCTACACCAGGCTTCCTCAACCTCGGCCCTCCCGATGTTTTGAGACTACAGTTCCCACCATCCCTGACCACTGGTCCTTCTAGCTAGGGATCATGGGAGTTGTAGGCCAAAAACATCTCGAGGGCCGAGGTTGAAGAAGCCTGGTCTACACTAACTGTTGTGATGATTCTCTAGCACTTCAGGGAATCTCTGCCCATCTTCCATGCCAGAGATCAAAGCTGGGACATTCTGCATAGAAAGTGTGTTCTCTACCACTGAGCCAGGGCCCTCCTCTACAGGATGAGGTACATTTGTATGATACACATGCTTGCAGCCAACCATTGGTCACAAATCATGTCCTAGCTTCTTACAAACACAAAGTATATGCAGGTAATCAGCAAGTACGCAGTGCCTTTCACTTCCCCTGGATTTCCCCAGCTATCCCTCACACCAGTGGCATAGCATGGTTTGCAGGTGCCCAAGGTGGGTGGGGGGACAGGGGGCAGAGGATGAACAGAGCCCACCACGGCACCCCAGCCCTTGCCGCCGATGCCGCCAGAGCAACACCGCTGCCACCGGAGCCAAGGGGGGCTGCGCCGTGCTGCCTGCCTGCCCACACGGGGGAAGCCCAGCCGGATGATCATCCCAGCCTTGCAAAGTGGCTCGGGGCTGGCAGTGCGGCATGAGAAGGACATGAAGTGAGGGCACGGCTGGGATTGGAGGGTGCGTGGCTGTTGTGTCTTTCACATGCAGCCCTGTGCTGCCAGTGTGAACGGGATCTGATCTGAATTATTTGTCCAGCTAATCATTCAGATCACATCCCAGCTTCGCAAAGTGGCACAGGACTCGCAGGGTAGTGCGAGGAGCCAAATGCACACCGCCCCCTTTAAAAAATGTGCCTGGGCCATTGCCCCAGCAGCCACACACACACACACACACAGAGAGAGAGAGAGAGAGAGAGAGAGAGAGAGAGAGAGAGAGAGAGAGCGTGCTATGCCCCTGCCTCACACTTCTGAGCCCAGAGGGTGATGGTTCAGGGCACATCTGAGCACCAGTACCTGCCAACCAGATGCCTGTGGGAAACCCACAAGCAGGACCCACGCACAAGAGCACTCTCCCCTCCTGGTTTTCAACTGGTTTACAAAAGCATTACTGCTTTCAACTATGGTGGCTGAGCATAGCCATCGATAGTCTTATCCCCCATGAATTGTCCAGTCCTCTTTTAAAGCCATTCAGGTTGGTGGCCGTCAAGGCCACCTGTGGCAGGAAGTTCCAAAGTTTCACGATGCTCTGCACAAAGGAGTATTTTATTAGTCCTGAATTGGACAATTCAGCTTCATTCTATGAGTATATAATTCTATGATTAGATGTCCACAGGTTCTAGCAATATGGGAGAGAGAAAAAACCTTTTATCTACTTTTCCCATACTATGCATAATTATATAAACTTATATCATCACCTTGCCGACAAAGATCCGTATAGTTAAAGCTATGGTTTTCCCAGTAGTGATGTATGGAAGTGAGAGCTGGACCATAAAGAAGGCTGGTCGCCGAAAAATGGATGCTTTTGAATTATGGTGCTGGAGGAGACTCTTGAGAGTCCCATGGATTGCAAGAAGATCAAACCTATCCATTCAGAAGGAAATCAGCACTGAGTGCTCACTGGAAGGACAGATCCTGAAGCTGAGGCTCCAATACTTTGGCCACCTCATGAGAAGAGAAGACTCCCTGGAAAAGACCCTGGTGTTGGGAAAGATTGAGGGCACAAGGAGAAGGGGGCGACAGAGGACGAGATGGTTGGACAGTGTTCTCGAAGCTACGAACATGAGTTTGACCAAACTGCGGGAGGCAATGGAAGACAGGAGTGCCTGGCGTGCTCTGGTCCATGGGGTCACGAAGAGTCGGACATGACGAAATGACTAAACAACAACAACAACAACATATCATATCACTTCCTTGTTGCCTTTTCTCTGAACTAAAAAGTCCCAAATGATGCAGCCTTTTCTCACCGGGGAGTCATTTCACTCCCTTGTTTGTTTTTGTTGCCCCTTTCTGAACCTTTCCCTCCAACTTGGCCTTTTCTTTTCTTTTTAGGCAAAACGAGTTGTATTTCAACAGCAGCTGGAGGGCACCATGTTGGCTACTTATGGTCAAAAGCATGTGACTGGAACACAGAGGTTACTTTAGAAATTGTAAGAAGGAACGGCAGCCTTTGCCAAAATGGTGCCCTCTGGGTATTTCTGACCACAATTCCCATCAACCTAGTAGGCTGATGGGAATTACAGTCCAAAACATCTGGAGGAGATTGTGTTGGCAAAAGCTGGAGTAAAGTAATTGAAAGATTGTTGCCAATCGCTGGAGAAATGTGACAGTGCCATCTTGTGGGAGTTAAGGGACAGTCATACAAATTGCAAAAATACAGGCCCAAACACAATTCGGCACAGTTTGCAACAGAAAACTAGCAACAAATATTTAAAGTGACCTCACCCATTTAATGTAGAATAAGGTTTAATGGGCATGAGCCAACTTCTACGGGGGCATAAACCAGAAAACTGAAGGTGCTGGCAGCAGATTTTTAGAAAAGGATTTCCATTCCCTCAAAAATAAAGTGCCTTTCACTTTAGTAGCCATCTACCTTAGTAGACGCGGGTGGCTCTGTGGCTTAAATCACAGAGCCTAGGCTAGGGCTTGCCGATAAGAAGGTCAGCGGTTTGAATCCCTGCGACGGGTGAGCTCCTGTTGCTCAGTCCCTGCTCCTGCCAACCTAGCAGTTCAAAAGCACGTCAAAGTGCAAATAGATAAATAGGTACCACTACAGCGGGAAGGTAAACGGCATTTCCGTGTGCTGCTTTGGTTCGCCAGAAGCGGCTTTGTCATGCTGGCCACATGACCTGGAAGCTGTATGCTGGCTCCCTTGGCCAATAATGCGAGATGAGCGCCGCAACCCCAGAGTTGTCCGCAACTGGACCTAATGGTCAGGGGTCCCTTTACCTTTACCTTACCTTAGTATTGCTTTGTTTTCTTTTATTATTTTAAAATTACATTTACACCCATCCTTTCCTCCAAGAACCTCAACGAATCATGCCTGGTTCTCCCCCTCCCAATTTTATTCTCACGGGAACCCTGTGAGGTAGACGAGGTTCAGAAAGTGGGGAGGCCTGATGGGCCGTCCCCTAGAATTTGAACCAATGGGCATAAATGGCAGAGAATCTGATGCCGGAAAACTGTTTGGAGAAGTTTTGCAACAGTAAGAACGATTCAACAAGGGCACAGCCTACACTGAGAGGAAGAGGAGAAGGAGAAGGGAGGAGGAGGAGGAGGAGTTTGGATTTGATATCCTGCTTTATCACGACCCGAAGGAGTCTCAAAGCGGCTAACATTCTCCTTTCCCTTCCTCCCCCACAACAAACACTCTGTGAGGTAAGCGGGGCTGAGAGACTTCAGAGAAGTGTGACTAGCTCAAGGTCACCCGGCAGCTGCATGTGGAGGAGCGGAGACACGAACCCGGTTCCCCAGATTAGAGTCTACAGCTCTTAACCACTACACCACACTAGTGGGCTCTCATCCTTCACACAAGATATTTGAGAGAGTTTTTAGCCTGCCATCTATCAGGGATTCTGCAGCAGGTCCCTTTCAAGTCTGCATCTCTTCCCTAGGTTCTTAACTTGGGCTCAAAATAAACAGGGCTGTTTCCCGAGTTTTAGGAACATAGGAAGCTGCTTGTACTGAATCAAGCCATGGTCTATCTAGGTTAGTGTTGTCTGCACTGACTGGCAGAAGCTCTTCAGGATTTCAGGTAAGATTTTGCAGCGGGGGGGTGGGGATATAGTTCAAGTTACTTGAGAGTCTAGACTGGCGAAGTTTCCCCCCCCCCCCAGCCTTATTTTTAATCCCAGCAAATGCCACCACCTCTACAGAAGCCAGCTTGTTTTCTCTATAGAAAGGGTGAAGTGAGGAGGAGGGGAAATGAGGCTGTTCAGAGGAAGGAAATTATTTCGGAGCAAAAGCCTTCTTTATTATATTGCTCAATTGGGAAGGGGAGGGTGGGAGAATTTCTTTGGCCTGTGAAAGATGAAAAGAGTATTCCCTGCGTACACTAAACTTGCTGCAACTTTGTTTATTGCCTTCTCCGCCCCCACAAGAAATCATTACTGCCAAAAAGACCAAAACAAAGGGGAGAGGAACAGAGCTCAGCGGCTACATAAAGACAGTTCCCCAGGAGCACCAGACACAGAGGGTTTTTCTTCTTTATTCTTGAGAGTGGCAAGGAGAGACTCTGCTTGCATATTTATTTATTTATTTTCCTGTGCTGAAAAGACCTTTTTAAGCTAGCTGCATTTCAGCTGGTAGCAAGAGGGGGCGGGAACCAGAATTGAGGGTTGGAGGAAGAAATTTGATTCACTTCACTTTTGAAGCATGATATGGAAACCAAAACACAGACATCCATCGAAGTTTGCACTCCTTTGAATTTCGCAGTGCAGTTTTCTGGCCAAGCAACGTATACACAAACGCATATGGCAGGGGAAAGTGTACATAAAGATGCATAAACTGGTGGGGATAATGTATAAACGTGCATTATTTTACAGGAAACTGCTTTGCAAGAATGTGTGTATTAAGGCAAACACACGCACAAAATGTGCATGTTGGGAGAAACTGACACTAAAACGCTAATGAATTTTCATGAATTTTCAACAAGGTGATGTGGATATGTGCAGAACCAAATATAGGATTGGAAAAATGAGAAACTGAGAACAACCGAATTATCTCTTTTAAAAAATATTTAATTTTTCATACAATATTCTTTTTAAAAAAAAATATTTTAATTAAAAATTTCCAACAAAATTTACCATAATCAATACTAAATAAAAGAAAAAACAGATTCCATTTTACATTTCTATCTCTCCCCCCCCCCCCGGCTTCCCCCAACTTCGCTTTCTGGTTTATCACTTAACAATATTCTTATACATTCACATCATTTTCAATTTCTACACTTCTGGGACGATTGGACGATACGGAAATGCAACGCAATCTCCACAACATTTGGGCGTTAATCCTTCATTTCATGTGCCAGCTTACTTATCATCCCTTCCTATTGCCACTCATCGTTTTGCTTTTATTAAGGCACGGTTTAATGTCTTCCCCTCAAATGTCCTCCTTCACAGATTTTCTAAGGGCCAAGTTTCGGTTTTATGTGCCTGTGATAACTCCTCGATTGAAACCCTGCAACACATAGTGTTCATATGTCCTTTATACTGTGCTGTCCATAAGAATCTATTGCTCCCACTAATTCAAAAACTCCCCGGGCTTCTGGAAGATTCTCCCCAGGCTTCTGGAAGATTCTCTTGCTTTTTTATTGCAAGACACAAATCCGTTTGTAACTCTACAAATGGCAAAAAAAATAACTTCTGTTTTGACATATAAGAGACAGAATGGATTGCTAGATACAACTTGAAATTCTTTTATTATATCCTTAGCTAATCCTGCATATCCTTTAAGCTATTTTACCTTTTAAGTGGTACCTCTACTTACGAATAACTCTACTTACGAATGTTTCTACTTACGAACGGAGCTCCGTCCGCCATCTTGGATGTGGTTTAGATAGGATTTTTTCTACTTACGAATTTTTAGATAGGGTTGCTTTGACTTACGAATTTTTTCTCCCAATTCATTCCTATGGGATTCGACTTACAAATGTGCATTCGGAACACATTAAATTCATAAGTAGAGGTACCACTGTAACTGTAAATCAAATCGTGCACATTTCTGTTCTTGTTTTATTATGTCTATGAGCTTAAAGCTGAAATAAAGTGATTTGGATTTGGATTTGGACACTTCTGGGATTACTTAGATCCCTTGGACTTCCCACACACACACACACCCCTATCCCTGGTTTCCAATTCCCCCCCCCTTTTTTTTGCATCTAATTACATTTTTCCAATCCATATTATCTCCTTTTTTGTCTTAAGTCATATGACATTATAAGTGTTACAACAATCCTGCTAACATTTTTAAGTATACACAGTGGTCTTTAAGATATTCTATAAACTTTTCCTGCTCTTGATTGAATTTCTTGTTATCTTGCTGCCTGATCCTCGTAGTCATCTTTGCCATTTCGGCATAGTCCGTCATTTTGGTTATCCACTCTTTTTTGGTTGGGACTTTCTCTTCCTTCCACTTCTAGGCCAAAATGGACAAATTATTCCATTCCCTACCAGGGGTAATAGATATTCTTGAGCCTCGCACTTCGGTACCACTCTGAGCAGGGAATTCATAGAATTGTAGAGTTGGAAGGGACCTCAAGGGTCATCTAGTCCAACCCCCGCAATGCAGGAATTTCAACTAAAGCATCTGTCAGCAGCTAATAGCTTTTAACCTAATACTGTATATAAGGTAAAGATAAAGGGACCCCTGGCCATTAGGTCCAGTCATGACCAACTCTGGGGTTGCAGCGCTCATCTCGTGTTATTGGCCAAGGGAGCCGGAGTACAGCTTCCAGGTCATGTGGCCAGCATGACAAAGCCGCTTCTGGCAAATCAGAGCAGCACAGGGAAACACCATTTACCTTCCCGCTTGGAGCGGTACCTATACTTGCACTTTGACATGCTTTCGAACTGCTAGGTTGGCAGGAGCTGGGACCAAGCAACGTTAGCTCACCCCGTCACGGGGATTCGAACTGCTGACCTTCTGATCGGCAAGCCCTAGGCTCTGTGGTTTAACCCACAGCGCCACCTGGGTCCCTACTGTATATAAGACGTTACCAAATATTATCAACTCTATATATGACCAATGGGGATTCTCTCTCTGGAAGAATACACACACACACACACACACACACACACACACACACACACACCACAGAATAAATAACATATTTCTACAGTTTTAAGATCTCCAAGGCAAGGAGAAAGAACATCTGCATAGGTTGGTAGAAACTGATATACTGTATTAAGGAAGCCCTGCTGAGCTTTTCAATTTCATCTGTCAAAAGAGTGATTTGGGAAAAGTTAATGACAGGGAGAGAAATGTAAGAGAGACAGAAGAAGTGATAGAAAACAAATTCTCAAAACAGAGAACGATTTGATGTGACGACCATTTAAGTCTTGCCCTACCAGAAAGCACCAGGGACAATTAAGGGACCAATTTTCTTTCAGATATTATTTTGTAAGAAAGAACTGTGCATATAATACCTAGATACACACACACACACACAAGGAAAAAGGCTGGCACATTTTCTCTTCCTCAAACTAAGGACTAGGGATAATTTTTGTTTGATTTGTTTTTAAAGGTGAAGGGTGGTATAAAAGTCTAATTAATTAGTAATAATAATAACCATGTTGAAAAATCAAATGTGTCTTTTAAAAACCCCTCTACCACTTTAAATGCATTTTGATATGAACTGCTCGTTCAAAATATTTAAAAAAGCAAATCTGTGGGGCTTTGTGGGTTTTCCCCCCTCCCCAGATTGATTATTTGCAGCTTGTGTTCTCTGTACACAAGAGGAATTAAAAGCAAGGAAAAGAGAGAGAACAAGCACATTTGAGAGACTTGGCTGCGGAAAACATAATGCAGGAATCATGCATATTCATCGCAACACTTAGCCATTACTAAAGAGTGTGTGAGTACTTGTAATTTTCAAAGCACTTGACAAACATTTAATTTATTAACCCTCTAGACAGGCTTTATGAAAGAGGCTAAGTATTTTGTTCCCCTATTATGCAGGCAAAGCAGAGAGAGAGCAATGTTCAGTGACGAGCAAAAAAAGCAGCGAAAGGGTCAGTGTCACCAACAATTGAAGTTCAAAAAAAGTTTCCAGCACTAAAACCACAGAAGGCTGCTTACATTCCTGACACACTGGAAGCAGTTGTTTCTCCTTTTACTCGCATTTGCATCTTCTCCAAAACTGGATGGATTTTGGCATATTTGGGTAGACCAGATCACAAACAGTTGATGTGGCATCATGGGTAGGGCAGCTTTTCTCAGCCTTGGGCCCCCAGGTGTTGTTGGACTACAACTCCCATCATCCCTAGCTAGCAGGACCAGTGGTCAGGGATGGTGGGAGTTGTAGTCCAACAACACCTGGGGACCCAAGACTGAGAAAGGCTAAGTTAGGGTTTCAGACTGGAACCTGGGACAACGTGGGTTCAATTGCCCACTCAGCCATGAAGGTCACTGGGTGACCTTTGAGCAGTCAGTGTCTCTCAGACTAACCTACCAGGCTTGCTGTGAAACAGAGAGGTGAAGAGCTTAGGCCACAATCACACCATACATTTAAAGTGCTACGATACCACTTTAAAAGGTCATGTCTCTCCCCGTCCCAGAAATCTGGGAGCTTTAGTTTGTTAAGGGTGAAGCAAATTGTTGTTGTTGTTGTTCAGTCGTTTAGTCGTGTCCGACTCTTTGTGACCCCATGGACCAGAGCACGCCAGGAACTCCTGTCTTCCACTGCCTCCTGCAGTTTGGTCAAACTCATGTTCGTAGCTTCGAGAAGACTGTCTTTTCCAGGGAGTCTTCTCTTCTCATGAGGTGGACAAAGTATTGGAGCCTCAGATTCAGGATCTGTCCTTCCAGTGAGCACTCAGGGCTGATTTCCTTCAGAATGGATAGGTTTGTTCTTCTTGCAGTCCATGGGACTCTCAAGAGTCTCCTCCAGCACCATAATTCAAAAGCATCAATTCTTCGGCGATCAGCCTTCTTTATGGTCCAGCTCTCACTTCCATACATCACTACTGGGAAAACCATAGCTTTAACTATACGGACCTTTGTCTCTGCTTTTTAAGATGCTGTCTAGGTTTGTCATTGCTTTTCTCTCAAGAAGCAGGCGTCTTTTAATTTCGTGACTGCTGTCACCATCTGCAGTGATCATGGAGCCCAAGAAAGTAAAATCTCTCACTGCCTCCATTTCTTCCCCTTCTATTTGCCAGGAGGTGATGGGACCAGTGGCCATGATCTTGGGTTTTTTTTATGTTGAGCTGCAAATTGTTAGGAGACCCCTATTCCTCTCACAGAGCTACAGTTCCCAGAGTTCTCAGGGGAAAGTGACTGTTAAATCTCTCTGGGAATTGTAGCTATGGGAGAGGAATAGGGGTCTCCTAAAAACTCTCAGTACCCTTATAAAAAACTACAGCTCCCAGAATTCTTTGTAGAGGAGCCATGATTATTTAAAATGGTGCTATAGCACTTTAAATGCATGGCGTGAATATGGCCCAAGTACACCAGCTAGAAAGGTAAAGCAAGAGCATTTGGGCATTCAGGTCCTGCTTGCAGGCTTCCATCTGGTTGGCCACTGTGAGAACAGGATGCTGGACTAGATGAGCTCTGATCTGATTCTTAGCACACATTTGGAGTGCCACAGGCAGTGGAGGCTGATCCATTAGGGTGAAGGGGGCGCACCAAACCTCAGCTAGTCCCCACCTGCTTGCCTTCCTCCATAGAACCACTCCATGGGGTGGCCCTGCCTGTCTCCTTCCTCCTCCTCCATCTCAGTGTTGCCCTTGTAAGAAGTCAGCAGAGAGGAGGATGGAGACAGGACTAGAATTAGTTAGCCCGGCCTCATATTGGCTCTGGCGCCACCTACTGTTGAGCTCCCTGCCTTCTACCCTACTGGGCCCACCCCTCTGGGCTGAACCAGCTTTCAAATGGTGGAGTTTGGGGGAGACTTGGGGAACTGGGCACATGACCCTGCCAAAGAAGAGAAGGAGCTGTGTGAAGCTGCCACTCCTAACATCAGTTACTCCCAGCCGTTAAAGCGTTAAATAACTCATTGCATAAACACTCTCAGAAGAACTGTTCTTCTCGCTCTAATAGGATGCAACAAGCTCTCTAATTAGGAAAGTCAATCATACTGCACAATATTAATTCCATATTCATAGCTTTCAGAATGAATATGAAAATGTTTTTAATTGTCCTGTTAGTGAGTTTTCTCACAAAATTACCTTCTTATTGGGGGAAATTAAATTTGATAATAAGCTGAGAGGGAATAGTTGACAGGGTGCTAAAGAAGTTGGGTAGAATGGGTGTGGTAGACTAAGTGGGAAAGGAGTTGCGTGTCTAATGGTGTGTTGTTTTCCCTTGCCCTACTGCTCATGGCTTCTGATTTTGCTGGAATACTGTCGGAGGCGGTAAGGCGGTCCTGAAAAACCAGTTGCCGAGGTTGCTGGACCAGAGGAGCCACTGGCTTCATCCAGCAAGATTCCTGCGATAGTGTTAGGGATATGCCTAAGGCTGTGACCTTATCGTGGCTTTAAAATAAAATGAGTAGAGCAAAAGGCTATATGCTCTGCTCCCACTATTAGAGGCGGTGTGCCAGACAGAGAGACCTTAAGAGGAGCAAATGGCGCCCAGGCCTGAGCTTCCCATCCCTGTTTCAGAGAGTGGAGCCTGAAGATTCAAATTTCAAGAAAAGGGATTATGAGTAAACGTTAATAACATATTGGTGAAAGTAGGACCAGCATGGGATACAAACTGCAGGAGTGGATGGTGCTGTGGTCTAAACCACTGAACCTCTTGGGCTTGCCAATCAGAAGGTTGGCCGTTCAAATCTGTGCAACGGGCTGAGCTCCCGTTGCTCTGTCCCAGCTTCTGAAGTTCAAAAGCATACCAGCACAAGTAGATAAATAGGTACCTCTGCAGTGGGAAAATAAACAGTGTTTCTGTGCACTCTGGCACTTGCCGTGGTGTCCCATTGTGCCAGAAGCAGTTTAGTCATGCTGGGCACATGACACGGAAAGCTGCCTGCAGACAAACACCAGCTCCCTCGGCTTGAAAGCAAGATGGACGCTACACCCCATAGTCGAGTTTGACTGGACTTAACCACCCAGGGGTCCTTTGCCTTTTTACCTTTACAACTGCCTCAGAAGGTGGTGCGCTCTCTTTTCTTAGAGGCTTTTAAGCAGAGGCAGAACAGCCACTTATTAGGAGTGCAGTAGCAGCTGACTTCCTGCATCAACATGGAATCATCTGCATGTGCTTCAAAAGGAAGTGAAAGGCAGGTGGGGCTTCTCCACCTGGGAAGGTAGCCCATCTAGGAAAAGGAAAATGTTGATCCTAAACCTCCACTGCCTTGTGGAATATTGTTATGAGAATTATAAGGTCTAAGATGTTTTTAAAAATGATCATAAATGTACCAGGCAAACACATACATAAATATATAAACCACGTCTGAAACAGTACAGTAAAACAGTCCTAACACCATCTTTCAGTGACCTCAGATATTCCTCTGTAGTTTGGATGGAAATGGGAAAAGCCTCCCCATTGTCTCTGCTCACAAATCCTGCCTTAAGGGCACATTGGTGTCTCCGAAAAATTTTACACATCACTTGGGAAGACAGGCGAACTAATATCAGTGTCCTGGAAGAAGCAAAGATCACCAGTGTTGAAGCAATAATTCTTCAACATCAACTTCGTTGGACTGGTCATGTTGTGCGGATGCCTGATTATCGTCTTCCAAAGCAACTACTCTATTCCGAACTTAAAAATGGAAAGCGTAGTGCTGGTGGTCAACAAAAGAGGTTTAAAGACTGTCTCAAGGCAAATCTTAAAAAATGTAGTATAAATATTGACAACTGGGAAACACTGGCCTGCAAGCACTCCGGTTGGAGAACAGCCTTTACCAAAGGTGTCATGGGCTTTGAAGAAACTCTATCTCAGGACGCAAAGGAGAAATGTGCTAAGAGGAAGGCACGCTTGGCAAATCCATATCGTGATCAACTCCCACCCAGAAACCAATGTCCCCACTGTGGAAGGACGTGTGAATCCAGAATTGGCCTCCACAGTCACTTACAGACCCATTGTTAAAACAGTGTTTATGGAAGACAATCTTACTCCGCTACAAGTGACAGAAGAAGAAGAAGAAGAAGAAGAAGAAGAAGAAGAAGAAGAAGAAGAAGAAGAAGAAGAAGAAGAAGAAGAAGAAGAAGAAGAAGAAGAAGTGTATGAATAGGGTGAGCCTGTGACCTAAGTATTTATCATCACAAATCCAAGTAAACCCATTAACAGGTTTTGTGCCAGACAGCATTCTGCTGTAGACCGCCCCTTCTGTGATGTATGTACGGTATGATGTATTGGGGGGTGGTCTTGAGCTACAGGGTGGCAATTTCAGAAGTCTATATAAGGCCTTGCACACCATTGTTCTGGGTTCCTCCTCCCTTCTACGTGTGGCAGTGAGCACCCTGTTGCAACAGTTTAATCAAGATCATGCTTACTAGCTGCCTTGCTTCTCAATATTCTCTGGTTGGCCTCTGTTGTTTTCTCCTACCAATAGAGAACATACATAAGGACTCTATATGGGCTCTTGGGTACCCCATAAGGGAAAAGGAGCAGGGTTGTTGTTTTTTCTTCTTATAACAGATATCTTCTGGAGAAGTAAAGGCTAAGGAGTAAACCCTACACCAGTCCGGAAAGGATTGCCTATTAAGATGGTGGATGGCACCCTGTACGCCTCCTTTTGGCAACTCCTGCAGCCAAGCTGGTGCCAAACATATTCCTCTGCTTTTCCTTGAGCCACATCAGTAAAGTGGAGATGGGGATCATGTCATCTGGGCAGCCCAGGACCTCCATATACACTGCCCAGGCTTGCGCCCCGGAGAGGTCAATTCAGTGCTGTTAATGCTGAGGTTTGGATTTACCCCTCCATTGTTTTTCAACGCAGATGGATGCCAACAGTGGGGTCAGGCTAGATGACAGCTGAGGTTCCCATCCAATTCTATATTTCTAGGTTGTTGTTTTTTACCTTCTTCCCATGGAACTTTTCTGTAACCTGTTAAAATTGCTCATTTGGTGGCCTGGCTTCCATTTCAGTATAACACCAATTTTGCTATGATACACCTTTATCAGCTTGACCTTTAATCATGGCCGATCTTTACCACTTGCAATGAGAAGTCATAATCATTTGTTAACTCCCTTGCCATGATTTGTCACTTGAATGGATAGCTACCTCCCTGCAAGCTCCAAGAGGTCATTATTTCTACTGGTGGGGGGAACAGAGTAATTGGAAAGATGTAACCTTTTGCAGTAATGATGGGCAATAATTATGGCAGTATTGATTGCAGGTGAACCGAGGTTTGTTTAGCACCTTTAGATTTCTCAAGAAAAGAAGATGGGGAGACAATACACAATGCTTGTCAAGGGACAAGTCTGCTTAGCAAGAAAAAAATTAGCCATTTAGATCATAAAAACATACTATGAGTTTGACAAGAACAAATAATGTGATGCTGAACAAAGACAATCTCCTGGCCTAATGCTTGGATGAGGCGGTAATTGGCCTTCAGCTGTCACACAACTCCAAATTTTTGCAATGCAATTCTCAGCTCAAAAAACCATTCCAAAATGTGTTCAAACGCGCATATTTTTAAATTCAAATGCATTTGCAGAATGCATATTTTAACTGAACTACAATTAAAAATGTGAAATGAAGAAATGCATTCAGAATATATGCATTTAAATGCAAGTGTACATGTTTATATATGAGCACAGCAGCCCTTATTCTTACTATTACTGTTTAGAGATGGGTGGATAGCTGTGATCAGAGAGAGTTGATTTTGTGCACGTTCGGATTTGTTTACTAGACATTGTTCTGTTGTGAACAATTGGAGTTCTTACTCCAATTAGGACACATCTTTTTTGGTGGGCACTAGGCAGAGGAAAAACCTGGTTGCTGCTGCTGTTGGTAACTGTAATTCAGTAATTTGTTGTTTTTATGGATTTGTGCATTTCTATCTGCTTGCCTTTTTAGAACCCACCCTGTGGCTTGTGCAAAAGGGCAACATAAAAATGGTCTCCATATAATGCAGATTTATGCAAAAACAGGGTAGAACAGACCTACGAATCATAGAATTGTAGAGTTAGAGCATGAGGGTTGATGTAAAACACAGAGAATTTGGTTCAGGGCCCCAACGGAGTCCGCTAGAGCCGGAGAAGTCGGGTGATGTCCAACCAAGGAGAGAAAGAAGCAAGCGGCTTTTTAAAAGCAAAGATCCTTTATTTGGCTGCAACCAGGTTCCCTATGCAAAGGTGACAAAAGGTCTTCTTCTTTGGCGATCACTCGTAGCTGAGTAAGATTGTCTTCCATAAACACAGTCTTAACAGTGAGTCCATGAGTGACTGTGGAGGCCAATTCTGGATCCACACGTCCTTACACAGTGGGGACATTGGTTTCTTGGTGGGAGTTGATCACGGTGTGGATTTGCCAAGCATGCCTACCTCTTAGCACATTTCTCCCTTGCATCCTGAGTTCAAGCATCTTCAAAGCCTGTGACACCTTTGGTAAAGGCTCTTCTCCAATTGGAGCACTCACAGGCAAGTGTTTACCAATTGTTGGTGTTTATACTACATTTTTTAAGATTTGCCTTGAGACAGTCTTTGAACCTCTTTTGTTGACCACCAGCATTACGCTTTCCATTTTTAAGTTCAGAATAGAGTAGTTGCTTTGGAAGAAGATAATCAGGCATCCCTACAACATGACCAGTCCAATGAAGTTGATGTTGAAGAATCATTGCATAAGGAACTCCACCCAAAGGTAAGGCCAGAAATTTATATATAGTCGCAATTGTGGGTGGTCTTATTTGTCACAGGTTTGTCAATTTACAAGGTAAGGGAGAGATACATGGGAGCAGGGTGCAGAAAGGACGTTCAGGTGCAAGATACAGTACTACAAGGTGGGGTGCAAATCCTATCTACATAAGGTAATACCTAGAAATCCAGGGGGATATGGCACACGATATGGTAATCCGGTTTTCTAGAATAACAATAGGGTTGAGAGTTTTATCTAGCAGCTGAATTCCTCTCCCAGTAGGATCAAAGGAAATGTATCTGGTCCTCTGGAACTTTACAGAAGAAGGAAGGGGAGCTGAGTGGAAGTGATTAGGTTGAGGCTAAAAACATTTACAGTATACTTTCATGGTTACAATAAAGTGATGCAATTTGAATACTGTACGTGGGTTCCAGTTCTTATTTTCCTGAAAGTAGTTACAATCATTGAGAAGCTGAACAAACACTGATAAGGCACAAGGATACAAAGGGGTCAATTCCATTGCAAAGACACCAAACATAACAATTGCATAAGGGTCACCTTAGGGATTCACATTTACAAGTTGTAAAGACACAATTGCAAAATAATAATACCACCTAGATACAATTACAGGAAAATACTTGGATACAATAACAAGAAAAAACTTGGATACAATTATAAATATAGAGACAGAGTAAATTCGGGAAATAGGGTAATGGGTAGTGCAAGGAAGAAAGAAAAATGCTTTATTATTTGACAGAAAGGAAAGAAGGGATTCGAAGGAGGGGAATAACGGAAGAAACGAATTACAGTAAAAGGAGAGCAGACCATAAGGCAAAATTGAGAAAAAGGTTCATATATCTCTTAGGTCATCTTTATTTGGTCTTGGTTCTTTGTTGTTGTTTAGTCATGTCTGTCTCTTCGCAACCCCATGGACCAGAGCACACCAGACACTCCTGACTTCCACTGCCTCCCGCAGATTGTTAGGTCATCTTTATTTGGTCTTGATTCTCAGCTCCTTTAGTTATTTTTCTACATCAGGGTCATCTCGTCCAACCCCCTTGTGCAGCTGTCCCATATAGGGATCGAACCTGGGTCCTTGGTGTTATCAGCACCACACTCTAACCAACTGAGCTATTCAGCACCGTCTGCATTGACTGGCAGCAGCGTTCCAGGGTTTCAGGCAGGAGCTTTTCCTCCCATCCATGTCGGAGTTAGAATGCTCTGTTGCAATGCAGCAAGGCACTATGAAGGAACAGGGCAGCATTACCATGACTCCTTGGTTTTGTTTCTCAAAGGTCAGCTCCCAGCCAAGCCCAGTCCAAACCCCTGGTGGCAAGGGAAGGGGGATTTCTGCCTATGGACCTCCATTCACCACTTTTCTGTGGGAAGCATTTCCTGCTAAATTCTACTTTTTCCATGCAGGAATCAGACGCAGAGTAGTTGCTTTTGTTTTGACAATGCCCTCCTGTCCTTGTGTCGAGAGGGTAGCGTTGGGATTTGGGGGTGACCAGCTGAATCTGCAGAAACAGATCCCCTGCTGTATTTTGGTGTTTCCCCTGTAAAGTTTTTGGGAATTGCTGCAGAGATGACGCTGCTGCGGGAGGGGGGTGAGAACAGGAGATACACTGGGATTCCTTGTGAGATGTTTATGCGCACAGACTACAGCGCCCTCTGCAGGATTCTGTTGCTAGGTGTGATCTGAGTAGGGATTTAGACGGCAAAGGCTAACGAGAAAATTTGGAACAACGCAAAAGAAACAGCAAACAGGCATGAAAGGCTCTTTGATAACACAAGTAGGACCTACAACAAAATGGAGGGCTCCTGTTCAGGGTCCCCACCTGCCAACCACACCCTTTCCCAATATACTTTATTGCAGGGTTTCTCAAACTTGGGTCTCCAGCTGCTTTTGGACTACAATTCGCATCATCCCTAACCACTGGTCCTGCTAGCTAGGGATGATGGGAGTTGTAGTCCAAAAACATCTGGATGGAAAAAACCAGAAGTTTAATAGGGAGAGTGGCCCCATTTTTCATATTTTCCCCCACTGTATATAACTTGCCAGCTGAAGGTGAACACATCATGTGTCTAAAGCAAGCTTTTACTCCATGAACCATACCCCACCCCCAATATATATACAAGACTGGCTTTTAAAAAAATGCAAAGTACAAAACTATTATTATAATTTAAGCATAAATGACAGGAGTGAAAATAAGGTTAAACTGCTGCCAGACAATATCACACTAGATTGACCCAATGGTTTGACTCAGTATAATACAGCTTCCCAGGTCCCAATGTCTTGGTATTTTCCCTTCCAACAATTAAGAAAAAAAGACTCCATATTTCAATAAATATGATGACTACCCCTGCAGATGACAACTGATTTATCTGATTTCCAATTCTTTCCTTTGATTAGTCTGGTCGCAGCAATCACAGCTGCTGCAAGTTCCAAAACTTCCCCTTTCAGACATCCCAGTAAAGCACACTGGGTGTTAAGATTATATTGCTACCAATAATTTCATTTATAATCTCCATCATTTATAATCCTCGTCATTTCTTTGTGATTTTTGTTGCAGCAGACTAATCCTGGTGTCCTTCTGGCATTGGCCTCTATAGATGGAGCAGCTCACATTTTCCAAACAGTGCTTCTTCATCGCCGTGGCAGAATCAACTCCACCCAATAATACCAAGAACACTGTCATTAACCTGTTGAATAGCTTCTCACCTTCTTCATCCCACTAGAACAGGCATCCCCAAACTCGGCCCTCCCGATGTTTTGGGACTACAACTCCCATCATCCCTGACCACTGGTCCTGTTAGCTAGGGATGATGGGAGTTGTAGTCCCAAAACATCTGGAGGCCCGAGTTTGGGGGTGCCTGCACTAGAATATCCACATGCTGAACACCGCATTGTCCCTGGATGTGGATAGGAAAAGAAGAGGAATGCCTAGCCTGATTTTAAGTGGACATGAAATAAGCTCTGCAAAGCTTGACTAAAGTAATGCTCTTTCCCCCTGAGGGAATCTCCCAGCTGCTGTTAACTACTCAGTAACGAAAGGTTAATTGCATGATATAAGAAAAATCGTTATCAGTTCTTTGGGAAGACTGTGGTCATTACACAGATGAGGAAGTCATTGACTTTCACTCTTGCTTTCATGCTTAGATCCCTCCCCCACTTCAGAATGATTAATAGCTTGGAAGACTAAAAAAAAAAAAAAAAGAACTTGCCGTTTTGTGCTTTTGAGAGATATTTGTACAACTACTCTTTCTCAGACGAGAAGAAAAACTGTATGGAAATCTCAGCATAAATTGCACCAGGCATGGGGAACCTGTGGCTCTCCAGATGTTGGTGGATTAAAACTACCAGCATTCCAACAACTGCCTGATGGGAAATAGAGTCCAAGCAACAGCTGGAAGGTCACAAACAGAGATAGAGCAGGCACCCCCAAACTCGGCCCTCCAGTTGTTTTGGGACTACAACTCCCATCATCCCTAGCTAACAGGGCCAGTGGTCAGGGATGATGGGAACTGTAGTCCCAAAACATCTGGAGGGCCGAGTTTGGGGATGCCTGAGATAGAGTATATAAATTTGATTCTGTTTGCATTTAAACCCGAATCAATCAAAGTTGCGCTTTCCAAAACAATATGAGAACCAAAACACAGGGGGGGGGGCATCCTTCGTAATTAGCACATATCCAAATTTTGCTATACAGTTTGCCAACCAGCTAATGTTAACAAAAGGGGGGGGAAGGGTGCATAGAAATAATGATATTAGTGAAAATAGCATGCACTGTATCAGGAGAAATTGCTTGCAAAATGTGTACATTAGTCAAAAATGCATACAAAAATGTGATTATTGGGGGGGGGGAATGCACTAAAATACTGAAGTTTCATGACTATTTAAATTTAAAGAATTACAAATATACTGAAGAATTGCAGAGGACTTAATTTAAGATTGGGCCCAGAGAGAAAGGCCAAGAGAAGATGGGAAAATGCTATTGGATGACGGGGAGACTGCAGAACTGCTCGACACCTACTTTGCCTGTGCCTTCACCCAAAAGGAAAGGAGTGCCGAACCTGGTGATGACAGAATAAATGATGCAGGGAGGGAGCTGCAGCCCAAGATAGGAAAAGAGGTGGTAAGGGAACACTGATTCAACTCTCCAGGGTCTGATGAGCTGCACCCAAGGGTCCTAAAGAAACTTGCAGGTGTAATCTCAGAGCCTGTCTACAATTGAATTCTTGGAAGCAAGGTGAGGTTCTTGTGGACTGGCCGGGGGCAAACCTTGTCCTCAACTTCAAAGGGGGGGGGTAACTACAGATTGATGAGCTTGATATCAATATGAGGAAAGGTCCTAGAACAGATAATTAAACATTGGGCCTGATGAGCATTTAGAAAAGGGTGCTGCGATTACTAAGACCCAGCATGGGTTTATCAAAAGCAAGTCATGCCAGGTGAACCTAATTTCTTTCTTTCTTTCTTTCTTTCTTTCTTTCTTTCTTTCTTTCTTTCTTTCTTTCTTTCTTTCTTTCTTTTTTGTAAATTTTTATTAAAGGTTTTCTCAGTTTACAAAGACTTGGGCAATGTCTCTCATAGCTTTTTTACAGATCAGTTTCAATTGTTGAGACATTGGGGAGGAAAAGGGGGAGAGCGGTAGATAAGGGGAGGGGGTGGGGGTGGTGTGACAATGTTTCTAGTTTACTTAAAGTGTGTTGGGGGGGTTGTCAGCATCGGTTGTGCAGGTTCTTTGTTGTGCATTTGTTTTCCTTTGATGGTGAGAGTTGTTGGGGTTGGCCTAGGATATAGTTTTCTTTTGTGGTTGGCTGTGGTGGTCTGTTTTATGTGAGTAGGGTGGGCGGGTGTTCTGGGTCAGGTTAGCCATATTGATTTGTATGCTGTTGGTGGATTTCTGTCGTTGTCTTGTTGCGCTGTGTATGTGATAAAGGGGAGCCATACTGGGGTGAAGCCGTCTTCTTCTATTTGACCCCGTGTCAATTTCAACTTATTGGTTAATTTTTCTAGTAGGGCTGTTTCCCATACCGTCTGGTACCACTGATCCATGTTTACTCCTGCCAGGTCTTTCCAGTGTCTGGTTATGGTGTCTCTGGTAGCTGAGAGTAAGTGGGTTATGAGTTCTTTGTGATGTAGGTGGGCATTATTGTCCTGGAAGATGTTTAGCAGGGCCAGTTCTGGGGTAAGTTCTAATGTTTGTTGGGTTATTTTACCTATTTCTCTTACGGTTGTTCTCCAGAATTAGGTACAAGCCTGGTGGATCAGGGTGGATGTATTGTATCTTGATTTCAGTAAGGCTTTTGACAAAGTACTCCATGAAATTCTTGCAGAGAAGGTGGTAAAATGTCAGCTGGACAAGGTTACCGTTGTAAAGCATGTTGTCTAAAGACCATCATTTCTCGATCAATTTTCTCAAGCAGATCCGGTGAAGCAGCCAGAAATAATTTTATTATTTGAAGGATGCAACCAAATAATAATAATAACTCACCCTCCCGCCTCCAAAAAGCCACACATTAAAAGCAGAATTTTTCATTTTAAAATTGGTTAACACCTGCAACACTACCGATCACTGAGATGCAGGAAACAAAATTACCCGTATGTGCCTTGTAATTTAGTTATAATTAGAACAATGCATGCCTAGAAGTAGGATCCATTGAAATCCACAGGCTTTATTTCAATCTAGGCCAGCTTTTCTCAACCGCTGTTCCGCGGCACACTACTGTGCCGCGAGACGTTGGCTGGTGTGCCGCGACGTGCGGCGACGAGAAGGGCGATTTGCAGAACTACCGTACCTATGTGCGGAGAACCTTCTCAGCATGGCTGCGTTTGAGATGGCAGCGATTCCTGTCATAACCCGCCTGCCTGCCCCGCCCGCACCACCACCACTCTCCGCTCTCTCTTTTATCTCTATGGTTCCTCCTCGAGCGTCCCTTTGACTTAGTTGTCTATGGTCTTCCGCACCCAATCGAAAGCTGCCGAGCGCTCCCCCTCCCCTACTCACCATCTCTGCAGCCGCAACCTCAGCCCAGACCCCCCCAGAGAGGAAAAAGCAGCAGAATCCCCAGTATCCCAACATGCACCGCAACCTCAGGACGGCCCAGCCGGGTTCGACAGGAGGAGCGGAGCCACGTGGAAATGAAACGATGCATTTTGTAACGCATAAAAATCGCACAGGGACTCCATAGGTGCAAAGAGAAGAGCCTCTTTTGTCCAGCCAGCATCCAAACTGTCACTCTGTCAGGGAGTGAGCGGCCTCTTCGGCGAGGAGCACGTGCTGGCAGAGAAATCAGCGGCTTGTGAAGCCTTATTACAGGAGATTGCAACCAACACACCAATTGGCAAGTGTTTCTAAGACTTACAGTCATAATTATAGTCAATATAGGGCGGCACAGAGTTAATTTTTTTAACTTTTTTAATGGTGGTGTGCCACGTGATTTTTTTCACGGAACAAGTGTGCCGTGGCCCCAAAAAGGTTGAGAAACACTGATCTAGGCATCTGGGCGTAAGAGCAGGGGTGGTGGCCCATATTTCATCAAGCTGCCAACGCTGACAGCGCAAAAAGAGAGTCAAAATGAGATCGTTAAAGGATTAATCACACCCATGAAAGATTCTGAACTCCGACATTTATTGCAATACAGTACATTCTTTTATTAAAAGAATGTCCTCCAAACGTAATTTTTTAATGAAAAATAAAAAATAAATATGAAGAATTAGTAAAAGCCAACAATGCTCTGTAAGGTCTTCACACTGGCGTTCCTTCGGCTTGTTCCTTAGGACCTGCAAAGTACTCTCTTGGGAAGAAAAGGGGCCGCTCTAGGTCCAGTACGGGCTCTTCGGTGCTCAGGTTATCCTGATGTTGCTGAGCGAGGTGCATGGCCCGCAGCAGCGGTGGGTAGGGGACGTAGCGAACCGTTTCCTCCTCCACAGGCGTGAAAATCTTAAAGGCCTCCTCCTCGTGCCTTGGTACCATGCGCCAGTCGTGATACATGGCCTTGTCGATTTCTTTCACTTCGCTTTCTGTTTTGCCTAAAGAGAAATTGACACGGTGAAGAGAGCTATGGACAAATCGCACATGGGAAATGTTCACATCCCTACATTTCACACACACACACACACACCTAGGTGGCAGTGACCTGCAGGGCATCCTTCATCCATAAATGACCCAGGTAAAAGGTAAAGGGACCCCTGACCATAAGGTCCAGTCATGACCGACTCTGGAGTTGCGGCGCTCATCTCGCTTTATTGGCCAAGGGAGCCGGCATACAGCTTCCAGGTCATGTGGCCAGCATGACAAAGCCACTTCTGGCGAACCAGAGCAGCACATGGAAACAACGTTTACCTTCCTGCTGTAGCGGTACCTATTTATCTACTTGCAGTTTGACATGCTTTCAAACTGCTAGGTTGGCAGGAGGCGGAGCTGGGACCGAGCAACAGGAGCTCACCCCATCGCAGGGATTCGAACCGCCGACCTTCTGATCGGCAAACCCTAGGCTCTGTGGTTTAACCCACAACGCCACCCGCGACCTACGTAAGTAGGGTCAAAATTGAGCTGCCACCTAGTAACAACTTCTCCAGCCATCAAGTAGCAAAAGAATGCCCAAGAGTTTCAGTGCAGGCCTAGGGATGCCAACTCAAAAATAAGTTCCACTGAGTTCAATGGGCCCTACTCCCAGGTAAGCCTACATTACACCCCTAGCTTATACAGTACAACAATTCTGTAGGAGCACAAGCTAAATACAGAACGTGGAACTTGTCCCGGAATTTCAATGTCTATTTCTTTTCTGTTTTAAACAAAGGGAGGCTTCTAGCCCTCATGAACACAAATATATATTTGACCCTGCATGGCCTAAGGCAGGTGTGGGGGGAAAGATCTGGATGGAGAGCTGGACTCCAAGTTCCCCAGCCTGTCTACTTTGATGGTGGGCAGAGCCACCCACTTGTCATCTGATGTCATCACAACTCCCAAGTCCTGCTGTTGGCAGGGATAAACTTCTCCTGGAAGCTCTGATTAGGAGCCTTAGAATGCAACTGTCAATTGTTCTCTTGCAGCCATGTCTTCACCGGGGCCCACACCTGAGATCAAAATTTACACCATGCATGGCAGGCTTCCTCAAACTCGGCCCTCCAGATGTTTTGAGACTACAATTCCCATCATCCCTGACCCCTGGTCCTGCTAGCTAGGGATCATGGGAGTTGTAAGCCAAAAACATCTGGAGGGCCGAGGTTGAGGAAGCCTGATATATGGGGTAGGGCACAGTGCTTGAGGAAGCAAGTGTTGGAGGCCAAATCAGAAACTAATTAGGCCCATGGCCAAAGATTCTTCACCACTGGCCTAAGGCAATGTCTGTTAATCTCAGAGCCCATTGGGTTTCTTGAATAAGGCCCCATTTGCACTGTGCATTTAAAGCAATATCATACAACTTTAAACAGTCATGGCTTTCGCCAAAGAAACCTGAGCATAGTTTGCTAATGGTGCTGAGAGTTGTTAGGACAGGCATCCCCAAACTCGGCCCTCCAGATGTTTTGGGACTACAACTCCCATCATCCCTGACCACTGGTCCTGTTAGCTAGGGATGATGGGAGTTGTAGTCCCAAAACATCTGGCGGGCCGAGTTTGGGGGTACCCAAACTCCTTGGAAAAAGCAGCGTTCGAAACTCCCATTGTTCTAGGCGCATATTGCAACTGGGAATTTCATTAGCGCAAGCAATTTCTGAGCTCTGGGTGCAGTACTGCGCCTAAGATTTCAGATTAAAACTACCACTGCTGGCGCTGAGGGTGTGGGAGGAGAAATTCCTGCCTGCTCGACTTCCAAGAAATCACTGCAGCGTCAGGTAAGCTGATCGATTCTGCCTCTCAGCTGGCCTTACAGAAAGGCAGCGTTTTATTCAGCGTAATATTCATAAGAATATTTAGGGGGGTGCACAGGGGAAGCACAGCTTTGTTTTCTGCAGTCTCCAGATGAGGACTAGACCATGTGAAAAATGACCATAAGATTTTAGCTGCAGTTCATTCATTTTCAGCTTTGTATACGGTATTTTAAAAAGTGCACCTAGACATTCTGTTAGGACGCCCATGACCTAGGTTTAAGGTGCCATTTAGCTCCTAGCTTTCATATCTCAGTTTCTTAACACTGGAGAAAAGGGATTAATTATTAAAGCCCTCTGGCCATTGTAGCTATGAGATGGGAACAGGGTTTTCCCAACAAGTCTCAGCACCTTGAACTAAATGCTGTTCCCGGGATTCTTTGACTGTTGAAAGTGGTGTGACACTGCTTTAAATGTGTAGTGCAGAAGGGGCCTCTAATTCCCAATGGGCAAGTGGATGCACTGGAAATTTCTAACTTTAGTTAAGAGAAATCACTCTAATCTCCCACCTTCTCCTCACTTTCCCTTGTAGAGTTAATAAGATATATATATATATTTACAAGGGGGTGGGAAGAAAGGAAAGTGTATTTGGTGAAACAAACACTCAAGTAAAGAAGGCAGGAGAGAGCAATGGAGATCTTTAACTGCTCGATTCCGTATTTCAGTAGCCTACAATTAAAAGGTACAGTGAGTATAAGGGTAGGCTGGTCTACAGACATTTATGGCACAGCTCCAGCTAGGATATATGACACCAAATACTAGGTTGCCTTCCAAAATGTTTGACAACCAAGGTGCAGCTTCCGATTGGCGCAGGCACACCGGAAACAATAGTCGACAGTCGCATCGGACGTTTGGCTTCCGAAAAATGTTCAAAACCTGGAACACTTACTTCCGGGCTTTTGGGAGCCGAAATGTTCAAGTACCAAGGCGTTCGAGAGCCAAGGTTCCATTGTATTCCCATTCACTCCTGTGGACTTTGCCATGAGCTGGAGACCCAGCATGGTGCAGTGGTTAGAGTACCAGACTAGGACGTGGGAGACCTGGGTTTGAATCCCCACACAGCCACGAAGCTCGCTGAATGACCTTGGACCAGTCACTCTCTCTGTCTAATTTACTTCACGGGGTAGTTGTGAGGATAAAATGGAGAGGGGGAGAAGAGTGTGTGCCACCTGGTTCTCCTTTGAAGAAAGGTGGGATAGACATGTAATAAATAAATAAGCAAGTAAATCATCCTCCCTCTCAAAGCAGCTCTTCTCTTACCTCGGAACGTCAAGTACCCCCAGGCTTTTCCATGGTCCATATTCTGTAACAGAGAATTTGTATTTTGTATTTTACACATGTATAAGTACATATGCTTACATGTACATGACACCCTGGACTCCTCTGGGAAGAAGAGCATGATGTTCTGTTTTTATGGAGCATTCGTTCCGAATTGTTTGTGAGATGGTTTATACGACGATGAGCATTCACCCCAATTTGCTTACAGGGTGTTTATACATCTTCCTGCAAATAATTTATCCAACCCCCACTTTTCAGTGCAGTTCCCCATCCCCTTTCTATTGCCTGAATTGGATACCTAAGACAACAGAGCACTTCAAATGGCTTTAAATTCATGGAGGATAAAGCCATCAATGAATCATAGAATTGTAGAGTTGGAAGAGACCACAAGGGCCATCCAGTCCAACCCCCTGCCGAGCAGGAAACACCATCAAAGCATTCTTGACATATGCCTGTCAAGCCTCTGCTTAAAGACCTCCAAAGAAGGAGACTCCACCACACTCCTTGGTAGCAAATTCCACTGCCGGACAGCTCTTACTGTCAGGAAGTTCTTCCTAATGTTTAGGTGGAATCTTCTTTCTTGAAGATTGGCTACTAGCCACATTGACTATGCTCTGCCTCCACAGTCAGAGGCATTGTACCTCTGAATAGCAGTTTCTAGGAATCGCAGGTGGGCAGAGTGCTGCTGAGCTCATGCCCAGCTTGAAGTCTTCCCATAGCCATCTGCTCGGCCACTGTGCAAACAGGATACTGAATTGGATGGCCCGTTGACCATGTTCTCATTAATCCACTCTAATTGCTAAATTTGCACTCTCTGAAAGGGACAGTTATCACGGGGGACCCAATCCTTACACACTCCCTTGCGGTAAAAAAAAAAACACCCACCTCGGCTGTGTAATCCACCTTCACTTTGGTGATAACCCAATAACAAGGTTCGTCATACTGCCATAACCAGGATTTGCGTGTGACCATCCGCCCGATGCCAAAGAGGCGCAGCCGGCTGAGTAGGGTGAAGAGACGGTTCTCGTTCCTCACATCCTCCCAGGCCAGGACGGGCAGCAGCTTGCCTGTGTAAACACGGGTCATTGTCTCGTAGTCCACCGCATAGCGCTCAGAGTCTCGAGGCTTATTCTTCAGGGCCAAGTACTCGCGGACCTTCTTGGCCATTGCTGCGATCGGGCGGTGGACTTTCTTGCGAGCCATGGCTGTCTGAGAAATGAAAACATAGGTGAGGTTAGTATGTTGGGACTAGAATCAGGGAGACACAGGCTGAAATCTCCACTCAGCTCACTAGATAATTATTTATTATATTTCCATACCACCCTTCCTTCCAGAGAAGCCCAGGGTGGCAAACAACAAAGCAATAAAAAAACAATACCATTAAAACGAAAGAATGCATTTTAAAAATGACTTGGAAGCATCTAAAAGCATTTAACACATCTAATAAACATGTTTAAAACAAGTCACATACTGTCACAACCTATAATTTCAAGGTAGCCAGAAACTGTTAAATGCCTTCTGGGTGTTAATAGTGAGGGATTTGAATGCCCACTCAGTCATGAAACTCACTGGGTGATCTTGGGCCTATTACTGTCTCTCAGCCTAAACTACCTCAAAGGGTTGTAGTGAGGATAAAATAGGGAGGAAGAGAACCAGGTACATCACCTTGGAGGGAAAGGTGGTATACAAATGTAATAAGTGAATAAATAAAATGTTTCACACAGCAAAAAATAATTAAAAACTCATCTTAGAAAACTACCTTAACGTGCCTGCTAAAGTAGAAAAGTCCTTGCAGTTCAGCAGGGTTCAACAGAATTGGAACAACAATACTGAATGCCTGGCTTCTGCATACCCTCCAACATTTCTCCGATGAAAATAGGGACGTCCCATTCCATAATGATAATTTTACTGTTTATACCCCATACAGCTTACTGGGTTGCCCCAGCTACTCTGGGCAGCTTCCAACATATATAAATATATAATAAAACATTAAACTTCCCTATACAGGATTGCACTGAGACAGATGGATAACTGCATACCCTCCAACATTTCTCCACTGAAAATAGGGACATCCTAAGGAAAAGCGGGACATTCTGGGATCAGATCAGAAACCGGGAAGGCGTCTCTAAATCAGGGACGTCCCTGGAAAATAGGGACACTTGGAGGGTCTGCTTTTGGTGGCTACATGTCGTGCATCCGAACCATGCGGGGGTTGGGAGCAGAGGCAGCGTTGCATAGTGGTTAGAGTTTCAGACTAGGACCTAGGACACCATGATGCGAATGCCCTCCCAGCCATTAACTAATAAAACAAACAAAAAGTGGAATTTCCACCCCACAATCATTCCTCCCTTATCCAGCCACCTTACCTTTCACCACTTAACACCAATTGCTTGATCCAACCGCTCTAACGTAGGCGATCCAACTCGCTAAATCATCCGGTGCGCAACATTTCCGCTCTTTTTGTGTGTGTGTGTGAGTGAACCCGTAATACTTACTAACTCTATGATTGAACGCACAGAGGTTGGTTACAGACCGTAGACGCTCTAGGAAGCGCGGTCTGTTTTGTAAATCGTCCGGTAGGGAACATTTCCGCTTTCTTCCTCATTGAACTTTACAGGCGCTCTGAGCAAGGGCAGTCCTTCCCAATAAATCATCCGGTAGGCAACACTTCCACTCTATTCTTGGTGGACTCGTATTTTATTTTAAGTCCGTGTGGAGGCCAATTCTTTCAGAGTACTTCCTTACATCTTCCGCCGCAACCCAGTCTTCTGGAACTTGTCCCTTCCCGGCTTGGTGGAATTTATTTATTTTTTAGGGGTGAAAGAAAAGCATCGAGCGGAACTCCCCCCACGCAACAACCTTTTCCCGCAGGAACCGTTTAAAAGGCTGCACCGCAGAGAAGCTTCGCTGCCGTAGCTTGTTTTGCTAATGAAAGAGGTGCAGAGTTGTACCTCCCTTGGTGCTGTTGTGGTTGTTAGGTTTGCGGGAGGGATGTTGTGGAGCTCTTGGGGTTTAACTCCCCAATTCTGAGTTTGGTGATCCCTTGGAGCTACTCTCTATTGCTCAACCGACCAAATAATAGGTTTTTTCTTTGTTGAGGTTGGGTTACTGAGGGAAGGTAGACTAAACGCGGGATTCGCGGTGGGGGGAGGGTGCTTCAGTTATATCGCATAACAAATATGTCCTTAGAACTGCGAAGCAGCAGAGTCTTAAAAAAGAGAGAAAAGGTTTGACTATTATACAATCTCAGCAGTTGGGTAGGGAAAGAGGGGAATTACTGTAGTCTGCTGCCTTGGAATTGGAGGAGGGCCAGGATTGTTTTCGTCTTCTAAGTATGGTCTTTCCACTTCTAGACAAGGTTGTGGGTTCTCCTAGTTAACTCTGGTACTGAAAATTGTACAGCCTCCTAGGAATCTCTTGCTTTTCATGTGGTTGTGAGGTTTTTATATTTATATGTGTGCCTATATTAAACTACTTGAAAAGTTGTTGACTTGGTAATGGCAGTTTCAGTCTGATTATTCTTAAAACTCTGATATGCTTCTAATGATGATAAGGTGAGCTTTGAACCTGTGGCATCCTCATGGGAATTTCTTGTCTGAGGTTCTTTAAAATATCTTTGGATATGTTGAAAATCTGCCTGGGACTCTGCAAATGTTTCGGCATTCCTGAACAAACTTTCTTAAGAGGCAGTGTATGGGGATAAATTAAACCATGGAGGAAGGTAAAATGCTTGACGTTCTTGACAGAACCAGCCAGCTTGTCAAAAGAGCCATTACTTGGGAGATCTCTGATTCTGAAGGAGGCAGTGACATCGAATTGCAGGACTCTGGAGCTGTTGTGAGCCATGTGGCAGCTGGTGTTTGGGGCCACCCGGACAAAGAAAAGTTGGAAACATGCATAGTTCCAGGTGAACCCAAAGAGTTGCCTTTGCTTACATTAGTGCCCCAAGTAGCATCTTGCTCCCCCAGTCCAGAGAAAAAGAAGAAAAACCAGCCTCCTAAAGGACCAAGAGCAGTGCAGACCAAAGTGATAGAAAGAAAGCTTGAAAGGAGACTGCAGAAAGAAGAGAAAATGAGGAAGAAAAAGCAGTGTGCACTAGAAAAAGAGAGACAAAAAGAAGCCGCAGCTGCCTTGAAATCTTTACGGCCTGATCAGTGTATGAAGTACATGACTGTATGTGTGGACCCAGGTAAGGATTTTATTTTGGTGCTGTTTTTAAACAATTGGTAATTGATCCCTCTGCCTGTTTATTGCAAATCTACCAGTAGATGTTGATCTGGGGATAGGGGGCCTCTTGCCTGCAGCTCAATACTGGGTTTTGTTGTAGCTGCTTCTATCCATTGCAGCAGTGTCACTGGTGGTTCACAGAGAAAGTGGAATTTTTCACTCTTTCGGCACTAGGTATGTTGAGGTCTAGAGGAGAGTGTTTGGGACATTGACCCATTGAACTGTATAATACTATTATACAGTACTGTATAATACTGAGATGTGAATCAGGCCATTTGTATGATCCTTGCCCATCAGGTCTTCTAGAGGATCCTGGTTCAGATGCTTTGCTGGGAGCTTTAGATTCTTTGGAGTGTAAATACCACATTGAACCTCAGGCAGTTCCACACAGCGTAACCTGGAAGAGAGATCTTTCCAATAATATGTCTTGCATGGTGAGTATTCAAAACTCAGCTGTTAGCTAGGCAAGGCACAGATGAAATGTGGAATGTCTTCTACTTAACTCATTTCCTTATTCTGCTCATCTGCTGTTAATAGTGCTTGTAAGCAGGCAGAAAAACAAGCAACTTAAAAGTAGAACTTGAGCTGATATTGTATTTATATGTATGCCACACATAGAAGCAACTTTAAAATGGATCCCACTGCAAAATAGGACTAGTACTGAGCATGGCCTGTATCAAACCAGGTTTGTTAAGACCAGGCATCCCCAAACTGCGGCCCTCCAGATGTTTTGGCCTACAACTCCCATTATCCCTAGCTAACAGGACCAGCGGTTGGGGAAGATGGGAATTGTAGTCCAAAACATCTGGAGGGCGGAGTTTCGGGATGCCTGGTTAAGACTTTCAGGGAGCTAGATGGAGTAGTAGTAGTTCTAAAGGATTTATTTCCTTCTGGAATGATTCTGTAAGTTAGCAAGTGATGTGTGAAGCTAATAATCTTCTCCTAGTAAATATTTTTCAGTAACATGCCTTCAGTCTGGGGGTTCCATTTAGATGCAGCAGTCATTAATATGTGTCCATGAATTTGGCTAATCTCTTTGTAAAGCAGGGATGGGGAACTCGTAGAACTCCCAGTGTTGTTGGGCTCAAACTCCCACCAGCCCCAGCCAGTATGACAATGCTCAGGGATGATGAGAGTTGTATTCCAGCAACATCTGGAGGACCTCAGGCTTCCCATCCTCGTTTCAAGCCAGAGAAGTTGCTTGCATACATATTGTGGCAGTCAATTCCACATAGCTTAATTATGCTCTGTGGGGAAAGAGCCTTCCTTTTGTCTGTACTGACAAATGGTTGACTTGATTCTGTAGGATGGCCCCCAGGAAAAGGCTGAAGAGGAAAGGGAGATATTGCTCTTACTGGAGCCTTGGGATTTTCTCAGACGCCTCTACTCTTTAATGCAGGTATGGTAATAGCGTCTCCTGTATCTGCTGTTTAAATATGCCACCTGGATAGCACTGTCCTATGGCCACGCTTAGCAAACGCCATAGATTGCATTGAGGAATAGTTCTGGGGGTGGCAGAAGTATGTTGTAAAGGTGCCCTAAGCTTATTTAAGGACAACTTCTGGGTCTGGAATTGTGGGGGGGGGACTTTTCTGAATTCAGGTGTTTCATTTGAACAATTGACTGCTACAGTCAAGTGTAACAGTTACAGCCCTACTGTTATCGGTGGGACTTACACCTTAGTAAATCTGTTTAGGATTGAAGGCTTAGGCATAGCTTCTTACTGGAATGTGTTTGTCTCTACACATCACTGTGCTGAGGATGTGATAAAAATCCATAATCCATTAAAGTGCAAGTGGGGAACCCCCTACTAAAAATGTGAGTATGCTTTAGAAGTTTTGTCTTATTACACAGGTGTTGAAGAGCTAAGTAAGTGAGAGGCAGCACTAAGAGAGTTAGGTTGCAGCAAGCAGTATTCAAGAGGAGATGAGTGCTGGAAGCATTGAGGCCAAAGGTGAGCAGGGAAGAACAGGGATTATTGCATAGAACAAAGTTGTAAGAGATCACAACTGGCTGCTAATCAGCTACTGGACCATGTTCAAAGTCTTGCTAACATATAAAGAATTCAGGAGCAGGTTACCTGAAAAACCACCTGCCCGTGTACAGAACTATGGCTGGCATAGGGATGTGGCATAACACAGGATTAGAGAGAGTGCACTCACTGTTGTCATCCCCCCAACCCTATGCCTCCCAAAGGAAGACACATAAATCCTCCTCATCCTGATTGTGGACTGATTTTGGCCCCCGCACAATGATAACAGCATTCCTGATTATTGGGGAAATATACAAAGTGGCTATGGTCTATCTGGGATGAACTCATCACATGCATGCATACAGACCAGACACATGTGCATCTCACACACCGCACATGCCTCCTCTCACTCACATCCTCTCTCTGCCCAAGCACATTGCTCCCTCTCTCACACACAGGCCACACATACACCCCCCTTCACCCTGTCTCTCCTGCTCTTGCCCCCTCTTTTTCACACACACACACACATCTTTCATCTCTCTCTTCAAAAAGAGAAAACCCTCCCTTCAGAAAAGCACCTGAAAAGGGAAGTGGCTGGCTGCCAACAACGCTGAACAAAAGGACTTGCAGTGCGTTCCCATATCTCTTTGAATATGGTAAAGGGCTGGCAGAGGCCCCTGCCTGAAACCCTGGAGAATTGTTGCCAGGCAGTGAACTAGATGGAGCAATGGCTTGACTCAGTATAAGGCAACTTCCAGGAAGGGCCGTAGTTCATCTGCTCATCTGTACAGCACATGCTTTGCATGCATGCAAAAGATTCCAGGTTCAATCATTGCTGTCTCAGTTGACATGGGAGAAGCCCCTGCCTGAAACTCTGGATAGCTGCTGCCTGTTGATGTAGATGGTATTGAAATGGGCAAAGGGCCTGGCTGTATAAGGCCGTTTCCTTTATTTCTCTAAGAGTGGGATTGTGGCAGGGTACGAGAACATGAATGTTGCACTAGCTGGAGCTTCCACACCATTTTCAAAAGCAACTCCATGTAGAGCCAATTGCAGTCACCCAGCCTGGGTGTCACCATAGCTTTACTGACATGCATGCAATGTCACAACATGCTCACACCATTGGCACCCCCCAGTGAGATGCCATGGGAGTGACAGGGACTGTAATGCTGTGCAACTCAAACTCTGCATATACTGTCTCGGCACACACCCACATCTAAATTAAGAAAATTAACACAAATTACTCTACACGTGCTGGGGGACTGGACTAGCTGAGCTCCTCCCTAGCTGGACCCAAAACTGTTTTTAAGTTCTTATGGAAAGGCTTCTTGTGTGTGTATGTCTGCGACACTGTCTTCTTTTATTTCAGAGCATGAGCCGTGGCAAGCAGCAGGATGTGCCTGATCTCACCCGAATGTTGCCCTTTAGCAGCCCGAAAGATTACTCTACAATCTCCTGCAGCATGGCAGTCATTGGACTAGATGCCTACCAATGGTACATGTATTGGGAGGGCAGCTAAGTTAGGAGTGAGAAGTGACCTGTCTTCCACATGGCAAGTAGCTCAGTGGTAGATGCAGAAGGCCTCGTGTTTAATCCCCACCACCTCTGTGTTGCTTCATGACAATACTGGATTCCCTCCTGGTGGTAAAGCCAATGTACAGAAAGAAAGATAAAGAGAACTTAGACGTTATAAAGCAATTTTGATCTGCTTTATTGAGTGCACTTTACAGGGAGAATAGAGATGACTCATAAGAACATCAGAAGAGCCCTTCTGGACCGCAGAATTGTGGTCTCACAATGGCCAGCCAGTTGCCTAAGGGAAGCCCAAATGCCGTTCTCCTCAATTGTGATTCCCCGAAACTGGTACTCAGGGGCAGGCCCATGCAGAGGTGGGGAGGGTGGGTGGGGAGGAGCTGGGTACACTTGTCCCGGGCCTCGGACGGTTTAATTAGTCAGGGGCCCCCTGCCAGGGGCTGGCTGCTTTTTTGTTTGAAGACTCCCACCATTGGCCTCAGACAAGCTCTTCACAGGCCTGTTCAGAGGCATACTGCCTCCCAACAGCAGAGGTAGAACATCAGGGTTAGCAGCTGTTGATAACCATATCTCCCATGAAATTGTCTAATCCTCTTTTAAAACCATCCAACTTTGTGGCCATTACTACCTCTTATGGGAGTGAGTTTTATGGTTTAGTTACGCACTGTGTGAAAGTGCAAATATAAGCCATTTCAGATACGTGCATGCCGTAAAATCACATAATCGGTGCAAGCCTCTATACAGTCATTTTCTTCATGGGGGCAGTGTGTGACAGCTGTCCTTTTAAACTGCAAAGGCTGGGGAAACCCAGCCAGATGGGCAGGGTATAAATAATAAATTATTATTACTATGCAAAAACATTTTGCAGAGCCATTGCGTCTCCAAATTTCTTGGTGCGGGGTTCCTACAAGGTACCTGGTTTTTGACAAATGAAGGTCATGTCAACAACAGATCCAAGTTTATGTTGTAAAAGTACAGCCTGACGTCAAACACGTTTCGATAAGTGATATATAAATTGTGTCACTCACAAGAGCTTGAAAATTAGCAATCTGTTGTTCTCATCTGAACTGCTTAGGTATAACCAGCATCGTGGACGCCAGCAGGAAGCACTGAATCCTGGGCAGGAAGAGGCACCAGGATTCCAGCCTGGCCCAGAACTGTTGATGACAGAGCATCAAATACAGGAGGTGAATACAATTACCAGGAGTGAGTCAGTTGTAAGGGGAGGAGCTTTTGAACAAGAGGGACAAGGCTACCAGTGGCCAGTTCTGCTTCCACTATCAGAGGGAATGCATCTCTGAATTGCAGTTGCTGGGAGTCACCAGTGGGGAGTGCTCTTTACTCAGGTCCTGCTTACAGGCTTCCCATATAGGCATCTGGCTGGCCATTGTGAGAACAGGATGCTGAGCCACATGAGTGAGCAAGGTTTCCTTACACCAGTTATTCTAGAAATAAAAAAGGATTGATTTATTCTTCAAGGAGAGTTCTGTCAATAGTTCAGCAGCCTTGATAGCTAAATGATGCATAGAGATGGTACTCTTGTGGCTACCATATGTGGAGAGCAAATGGAGGAATGCCATTGCCTTTATGTCCTGGTTTGCCAGTAACCAAAGGCCCCCTCTTAAGGTTCACAGATGGAGACTTAACCATGTAGTGTAGCAGAGGGGTGAGACCTTCCTTCCTTCCTTCCTTCCTTCCTTCCTTCCCTCCTTCCCTCCTTCCCTCCTTCCCTCCTTCCCTCCTTCCCTCCTTCCCTCCTTCCCTCCTTCCTTCCTTTTTCTAAGGAGTGGCAGAGCTCCTCTGGAAAGCAGCCTCATTAGCCCACTATTTTGTTTCCCCACAATCCTCCAGATGTTGCATTATACCTGAAGGAGCGTCTCCACCTCCATCGTTCTGCCCGGACATTGAGGTCCAGTGCCGAGGGCCTTCTGGCGGTTCCCTCGCTGCTAGAAGCCAGGTTACAGGGAACCAGGCAGAGGGCCTTCTCAGTAGTGGCACCCGCCCTATGGAATGCCCTCCCACCAGATGTCAAACAGAAAAACAACTACCAGACTTTTAGAGGACATATGAAGGCAGCCCTGTTTAGGGAAGCTTTTAATGTTTAATAAATTATTATATTTTAATACTTCTGTTGGAAGCTGCCCAGAGTGGCTGGGGAGGCCCAGCCAGATGGGTGGGTATAAATAATAATAATAATAATAATAATAATATATTATTATTATTATTATTATTATTATTATTATTAGTCTAGACTAGAGCACCGTGGGAAAAACAAAATGGCAGCCACTATCGAAACATAGTGCCTCCCACTATTGGCTGCTACCCCCCATACCCAATGCCCTGGACTGATGCAATGAGGGCAAAACAAAAGTCATTGCTAGGTGAAATTTGGCCACTAGAGCTGAATCCTATTGGAAGGCAGGGAGAACCAAAGACAGGTGGGTATCAGCATTCTGTAAGTCCTCTTAAGAGTGCTGGGGCCTTGCTTGCTGCCTGAAAGTGCCAAGTACCGACAAGGCTGGCCTGATAACCTTGCTATGCCCCAAGTCCAACACAAGAGTTAGGACATGCTTTAAGTCCATGGACTTCAGTGGCCTTAAGCATAACTGTTGGATGTAGGTGTGCGTTCATAGATGATCCCTATTTATTCTGTCTGCCTGTTGCTCCTGCAGGCTCTGGTGGTGCTACAACTCTGGAGTAACACCGGTGTCTCATTCCTGGAGACATGGCAGGAGTTTGCCCAGCACATTTCTGCAATGACCAAAGCTATTGCGCAGCGCCCATATAAGTGAGTGCCTTTTGCCATCTTTGCAGCCTCGTTTCTCTTCAAAGCTCTTCCCCATCCCCACCCCCTTAGCTGCAGGTGCCTGAAGGGTGTTTTATAAAGCCGGAATGCCTCTAATGTGTGCACAAGTAGCGTGAGCGAAAAGGAAGCCTCCCAATTCTTTATTGAAGAAAGAAAAACTGATAGAGACATGTACCTGAGGCATGTTATTAATACGATACCACTCGCAAGAAGACAATCCATACCTTGGCATCTCGACTCTTCTGAGGCAACCAGGTGAAAAAAGGAACACTTTCTTTGCTACTGCTTCCTGATTAATTGGGGGAGTTGATTTTTGATTCAAAAACAATAGGACTGCGTTTTAGAAGAGACATCTGTTATCTCTCTCACGTGCACACAGAGGGATGTCCCTCCTAAGATACTTGATTTTCTCCAGAAATGCATATTGTTTATGCATAAGAAGATGCTTGCATGTTTATCTAATTACAGTGGTGCCTCACTAGACAAATTTAATTCGTCCCATGGGTCTTTTCTTATAACGAAAAATTCGTCTAGCGAATCCCATAGGAATGCATTGAATTTTTTTGAATTTTTTTTTGCCCATAGGAACACATTGAATTTCAATGCATTCCTATGGGAAACCACGATTCGCTAGACGAATTTTCGTAAAACGAATTCGTCTAGCGAGGCAACCTCCACTAGAAAAAAGCTTTCGTTAAGCGGAAATTTAGTTAAGCAGGGCATTCGTTAAGCGAGGCACCACTGTAGTTAGAGGTTTGTAAGTGAGCAACACTTAGAACATTCTGAGGGCTTTATTCGGTTTTTAAAGACATCTTGTCTCAAGCAGCCTGTCCCCGTGCCTCTTCCCACAGGAAACAACAGGGAAACCAGCCTTTCTCCTTCTGCGCTGATGGTGGGTGGGCCAGTGGAGTGCGTGTGCAGAAAGATGGGACAGGACTCCGACAGGCCTGGCTGAGGCAAATCCAGCAGCTTAACCGAACCAGCCCTGCCATGGCAGCAGCCATTACCAAAACGTACCCTTCACCACAGCTGCTGCTAGAGGTCAGTTCACATCTTTGATTGCTGTCGTTGGCTAATCAGCAGGCCTCCAGAGAGGAAGGCAAACCTGCCATAAAGCAGGTAGACAAATCAAGCCCTCCTCAAAATATCTAGAGGGCTGTTGCAGGGAAGAGGCCCAAGGCTTTCTCCCCTGGTGCTCCAAAGAAGTAAATTTCCAGTATGTTTCCGAGCACAATTCAAAGTGTTGGTGCTGACCTTTAAAGCCCTAAATGGCCTCGGTCCAGTATACCTGAAGGAGCGTCTCCACCTCCATCACTCTGCCCGGACACTGAGGTCCACTGCCAAGGGCCTTCTGGCGGTTTCCTCGCTGCGAGAAGCCAAGTTACAGGGAACCAGGCAGAGGGCCTTCTTGGTAGTGGCACCCGCCCTGTGGAACGCCCTCCCACCAGATGTCAAAAAGAAAAATAACTACCAGACTTTTAGAGGACATCTGAAGGCAGCCCTGTTTAGGGAAGCTTTTAATCTTTAAGAAATTAGTGTATTTTAATATTTCTGTTGGAAGCCGCCCAGAGTGGCTGGGGAAACCCAGACAGATGGGCGGGGTATAAATAATAAATTATTATAATAAATTGAATGGGCCTCAACATGACCCACAACAAAATGTGGCTGGGCTTTTTTATTCCCAATGGTCAGTTGGCATTTGGTGCCCTTTGGGGGTGCTCAGTTGTAGAGATGATATTATTATTATTATTATTATTATTTATGGGGGGACTCCCTTAGGGTCCCCTGGAGACAGTCATCTTCTGGTTTACTCCCATTTTCCTACATTGCAAAGCTTCAGTGGACATTCAAGCACCAAAAATTCAAGACTCAAGCCACGTGGTGCTTGAACCCACAACCCTGAGATTAAAGAGTCTCGTGCTCTACCGACTGAGCCTAAACGGCCTCAGCCCAGTGTACCTCAAGGAGTGTCTCCACCCCCACATTGTTCAGCCCAGACACTGAGGTCCTCCAAGGGTCTTCTGGTGGTTCCCTCACGGTGAAAAACAAAGTTACAGGAAATCAAGCAGGCCTTCTTGGTAGCGGCACCCTCCCTGTGGAATGCCCTCCCTTCAGATGTCAAGGAGATACGTAACTTTTAGAAGACATCTGAAGGCAGACCTGTAGCAGAAAGTTTTTTATGTTTCATGTTTTACTATGTTTTATAAATGCTGTAAGCTGCCCAGTGTGATTGGGGAAACCCAGCCAGATGGGCAGGGTATAAATAATAAAATTATTATTACTATCCCAGCTCTTCCTGATAAGAATCTAATGAGGAAATCATCAGGGTTTGTAGCCAATTTATTTCCCCCTTTTTTTAAGGCCTACAGAGAGTGTGGCACAGACAAAGAAAAACGGCTCCTCCTAAGTGACATTCTGGTCAGAAGTGAAGAAAATGAGAGGGAGCGGCGGATTGGCCCAGACTTGTCTCGTCGGGTCTACCTCTTCATGATATCTACCAATCCAGAGCTTGTTTTAGACCTAAGTGCCTAGGTGAGATAGTCAAAGGCCAAAATCTCATGTTTTCTAATCACTGCACCGGTTTCTGTATTGCTGATTATTGCAGAATGGACCTCTAGAAAGCAGTAAATGTCTTGTGCACAAATACTATCAAGTCTCTTGAATTATTCCACCTGCCCTTGAAATTCTCATTCATTGAAGATTGCCTTGCAGTAGATTTTATCTTCATACAAATCTGTAGTGTTAGCCCCACTTGGACCAAGTTACCCAAAGGATCACCTGTGTCTACGCAGGCCTGCAAGAGGCCCTTATCTGAGTTTCTCCACTATCTGTTTTATCAAGTTACCAGTGAAAATGCCGCCTTAGTGATTATGAGAGCATGCCACAAATTGGGACCAAAGAGTCTCATTTAAGCACCTGGTAAAGCCCTTTTAGTTCCCCTACCTTTTGAAATATAAAGCAGTTGATATCTCAACTGGCCCAAATGTTAAAGATACATAGGAATGGCAGTGTCAGAAGTCCCACTACCTTGTGGTGATAGAGGGGCAGTGGGGTATGGAAGTGTGTTGTGTTATTGTCCCCAGGTTGTGCAATATGCTCAAGGACTCATGACACCATCATGTTGTCAAGACATTCCTCTACTTACAACACTTGGGTGAGTATATGTTTACCCTCCTGTTATTTTGCTGCTCGTGTGATTTAGTTTTTGCAGTTTTAATTAATCCTTTATTTTAAATTGCGGTAATTTATGTAACTTGCCCTGAGACCATTTGGTGAACGGCAAGAGATAGCTTTGTGACTGATATGCAGTAAGGCAGCAAATTTTCAACTCCCAACAATAGCAGCAAAAGAGCATTTAATTAGTAAATTAGGATGCAGCAACAAATAAAGCTTGGAAGAAGCCCAATAGGAGATCTTTATGTGACAGGAATGTAAACTCAGTTCATATGGTGCTCAAAGGCACTCTTTTCTTTAATTCTAACTATGTCCACATACCCCACTCTAGTCATTATTTAGCAAATGGTCTAGATGAAGGCAGGCAACAAGATTTTAGTTAACAAAATAGACTCCAGTTCTAGAAAACAAAGTAGTTTATGCAAGTCTGACATTACCAAATCACCCGAGCTAAACCATCTTTTATCTCCATGAGGTTCTTACCCTGCTTTCAGTGTTTTCAACATGCTTTTAAATCTCATGTTTGATTTGGTACAATCATAAGCCACCCTGTGTATTAAAGGGTGGGACACAAGCATCCCAAAATAAAACCATTATGCGCCCAGTTCAAAGGCAATGGCAATCTATGATTTGTGAAAACAAAGATTGAGATTTGAGTGTGCAGGTCATGCACTTAATGCCAAACAATGGTTTGGTATTGGCTGAGCCATGTCACCGAGGAACCTTGAGATGCAAAGTCCCACAGCAGTACTAGAAACAAAACCATTAGTCACTTATGCCCGTGTTCAACCCTCATAATTCAATGCAGCTTGTATTTTAATTATGTTTTCATATAGTTCAATACAGGAGAAGCAGCGGGTAGACATGCAAAGCAATTAAAGCTGCAAGGCTCACATGAGTTCACTTACACAGTCTAGCAAGTTAATTTTGCACCAGAACTGTCTGTGCCAAAGCACTGAAAAACACACAAGAGATTAAGAGCCCTTTTTATATTGATAAAGATGGCTGTTTCTGTGTCCCAGAGGCATTACTTGCAAGTGGCCAACCAACACAGTACATTGGCTTCTCTGTTTTCATCATAAATTGAGTCTCATTCATTGGGTTGTTGGGAGGAAAGTGTTCCTTGTCCTGTTTGGCTGCTGTATGTCTCAAGGTTCAGAGACTCTTCCAGAAAACTTGGCAACTGTAGTTTATGAGCAGGAGGCAAACGGGGGTAATCAAACTACAGGAATGGCTTGCCTCCTGAAGATAGGTCTCTTCCAAAGCAGGAAACACTTGTTGAGTTCCAAGATTTCACTAGAAAGAGTGGGGGAATCTTTCCCCTCATTGAGGAGCCAGCTTGAACCACCCTTATAAAGACAGTGAGGGGAAACCCTCATCCTTCAAGACATGGCCTTCAAAGAAAGTTTTATGTCCTCCTGCATCTCTTTCGCTGACATTCCTCAGCATCTGAACTGCAAGAGCTATCTGAATCACTTCCTGAGGTGGGGGAGGGTGGCTGAATCGAGCCACAGTTCATGCTCAGCACCCAGCCCAGTTTGTTGTGCAGAATTTGCTTCAGTCCAGGGGGAAGGGGCAGCACATCGAGTGTATCCACATATTCAGGAAGCAGCTGGCGGAGACGGAAACAGCAAAGGTACTGCAGGGAGGTGTGGCTGCCACAAGAGCGGATTACTTTCATGCTGCTCTTAGCGGCCGTTGAGCATACCATGGGGTAGAATCTCTTGTTCTGAAGTTTGGTGGCAGCTACTCCTGGATGGAAATAACAAAAAGGAGGCCCGAGATCAACACATGGTCACAGAGATAGGGGGGGAGAGGCACACTACAAGCTATAATCTCTCAGCCATTGGCTAGGGCACTGTAAGGATTTGGGGAGCAGGGCACTCCATCCCTTGATAGTCTTACAGAGAAAACTTCAATTTTGGACTTAAGCGTCAATGAAAACAGCAGCAACTTGTGATTCTGTTCTCTTTGTCTCTGTGCACGATCAAGAAAACTGTCTAGGCACCAGTCATGCTGCTACATGATGCCATACACTTGTCGTAGTTATGCTGATGTGAAGGCCAAAGCTGGCTTACATGCATATACTTCTGGTTTATGCTACATTTTACTAGTACCAAACAGCCTTTCAATAGTCAAAAGCTTGGGAGGCTCAGGCAGCACTAACAACTAGGCCCTCTGACATCTTTACACATGAGAAGATTGTAATTTGAGTGTAGCAGGGACACACAGCATGCTGATATTTTGAGAGGCCGTCCCTTAAAATTTAAACTTTACATCTCACACTTCAGTGATCCTATCTAGCAATAACTTCCCTCCTGCTTAGTTGCACCTTCTTCCAACATTCCCCCTCATCTCAAAACTGGACTACACCTTTCAGCTCTGCCAAAGTTTGGTCAGCTTAAACCTGTTCTGGATCTCTTGCTCTTACCTATGCATTTCCTGTTTTTGAAAAAGGTGAGAGTCCCATGCCAGGTGTCCAGGTGCACTCCAATAATGGAGCCTTGGCCAAACCTTGTCGAGAAGTTGGTTCTGTCTCCCTTGTGGTGGAGGAGTCCTAGAGGGCAATTGGCAGCCACAATTAAACAATATACACTGTAGACTCAAGACAGTTATTTCCTAGTTCTTTATCAATTATACATGGGCAAGCCTCCGACTGCTTGTCAGAAAGTCAGTGAATCTGTCTGTCTTGATCCATTAATTCAAGTCCTCACAAAAACTTGATGCCAAAACACTTTTTAGTGCAAGAACAAAATTGGCTGTGCTCCTTCAAACAAATCAAATCTTCCCTCTCTCCCTTGATGGCCCTCATGCCTAGAACTGCCTCCCAGAACACCTGTAAGATGTCACCACTAATTCCATGAAGCCTTTGGCATCGTCCGCTATTGTAACCAAAGGAAAGTACACACCCAGGTTCACCCTCACCCGTTTCCTGCCTTTGTTGACACCTCAGTGCCATGTTTGAGATTGCAATCTTCTCAGTACAGGGACATACTCTGATGTACTTTTAAAATATTAATACTAACATTTTAACCACCAGCTGAATACTTGGCTTTTTCACTAGCCAAATTTTGGCCCAAGCCATTTTGTTTATAGTAGCAAGTAATCTTACACTTGCAGCAGTCCGAAACACGTAAGTAGTAAGCCAACACTTGCAAGTTTGAAGGTGTCATTTTAATTACATGTGCAAGTTCTGGTAACCTATAAAATAGGGATGCCCAGAATAAGATGTTAATATAAACTTTGAACTTCTGGAAGCTAGCCTGTATTTTGGCTCTCTAGCCTGTACTCCAAGGATAATTTATACAGGATGTGAGCCACAAGAAAAAGCCCTTACCTGTGCAGGCTTCCCATGCATATGCAGCCCATTAAAATGCACCTGCCATGGTTTCCGCACGGCTTTGCCGCGCGGCGCCCAACCTACTGGCCCGGCGCCCCGCACCACCGGGGGTCTGCCTAGAGCCGGCCCTGCCTGCCACATGCACTAGTCCATCCCCATATGCTAGCATGCCAGCTGCACACCTGCCTGCTGGCATTAGGCTTCAAATACATAAATACCTCCCCCTTCAGAAGCCAGTCATTTCACGTTTTGTTTAGTGCAGGCATGTCAAACATGCGGCCGTCCAGATGTTTTCGCCTACAACTCCCATGATCCCTAGCTAGCAGGACCAGTGGTTGGGGAAGATGGGAATTGTAGTCCAAAACATCTGGAGGGCCGCAGGTTTGACATGCCTGGTTTAGTGTTACAAATACATGAACTATATAACCCCTTTGCTCAGCATGACTTGTCCAACTCCTTTAGTCTATCATGGTCTCTTACTTCCTTTGTAAGGGAGAATTTATACATTCATGTTCTCAGTCAGGGCTAACTAACCTGTAGCCCTCCAGATGTTGTTAAGACTAGAACTCACATCACCCATGGACATTAACCATGCTGTCTGGGGCTGGCGATGATGGGAGTTTAGAGTCCAATCACATCTGAAGGAGCACAACTTTAAGCAATTAACTCTGATGGCTCAATCTATGAGCCACCTCCAATTAGTGGCAAACCTTCACATTTCTCCTTCATCCCATTATTTTCTATGCTGCCATTACCTGTATATGAGAGGCCCCAGCTATCTTCATCTTTGCCCAGCAAGCTACAAAACGTGTGGCGGTACTTGTCCAGATTCACATCTGATGTCCCAATTCCCACCATCTAGATGTGGACAGAAAATTAGGAATGGGGAGAAGAGGGCAGGCACACAAACAAAAGGACAAACACTACATAAATCATGGAGCCACCTAAGCAATCACCTGAGCATTTACTAATGTAAACCTTTTATTTAGCCTTCAGACCCACTGATTCTGCTCCACTACTACAGAGAACATTTCAGGTTCAACAATCACTTTGGGTGGGGGAAATCATTCATACTCCCTACTTTCTAAACCAACATGCATTCCCACTAGTTTAGATAAAGAATACGTTGAGAGAATTAAACTATTTACTGTTCAGTTGTCTAGCACTATGCATTTTTAATATCATTTAATAAAATTCAACCTCGTTAATGCATCTGGACAGTTCACAAATACATATTACATAATTACCCTCTCCTGCATTCTGGTTTCTGGCCCATGTTTGAGCTCTGCTATACTCAACTCTTGCAGACCGACATCAGTAGTACATCAATCTGACATGCTGTGTTGACCTGCATGATTTTATTTCACATAATGTGTGTCACAGCACAGTATCATCCAATTAATTGCATAGCATTTTATTGGTTATGTAGACCTATGACATCAGCAAAAGTAAGATCACTAAGGATAGCAACAGATACAGTAATTGAATTTAAGCAATTGCACAAACCTACAACTCTAATGGAAAATACGGTACCACCCCGAAACATTTCAATTTCTAATGTTCCATATATGCCTGCAGCAAAGGCAAAGACATTACTAAGGAAATCTATGGTTTTAAGATGGAACGGTTTATTCGAATGGATATGGATAAGAAAGTCATATGTGTTCTATCAGGTCAGACTACTTGTTCATCTAGCCCAAAATTAGGGAACCTTTGGCCTTCTAGATATTGTTGGACTCCAACTCCCATCAACCCCAGCAAGCATGCCCAAATATTATGGGGGTTACAGTTCAGCAACATCTAGAGCCAAAGGTTCCCCATACCTGATCTAGTCACATATGTACTATGTACTTTGACTGACAGCAGCTTTCTAGGATCTGAGGTCAAGGGCTCCCCCTCACCCACTACCTTATTATTTTAGCTGAAGAGGGTAACAGAGATTCAGTTTTGGGTCTCTAGCATGTAAACACTGAGCTACGGCTCCTTTCCAGCAGCCCCCAAGCAAGCATTCTGTGAGTGCATGGAACCCTCCAGCCTCATAGTGAAGCAAGCAATGATATGAAAGCACCATATCTGAGGGCTATTTGATGGTTAAAGACACAGCTGTACATTGATGTGGTCACCTAAGGTTACTAAGATTATGCAGATCATGGTGTCCCCACTGGACTTCACCATACGATATGCCAGTTTTCATAAATGGCATCTCTACTCAATTGCAAACCACAGCAATAACAAGTCAAAGCTGGGGCCCGAGTTACAGAACTCCTAGGACAACGGCTTAGATCCAATATTGGCTATGTTCTGATGCCATTTGAAAACCTTTTTAATACACCAGTCCCACAGCCTGACTGATGCTTTACATGCTTCTGGCCTGTTTTCTGGTTCTCATTTTGATGTGTTTTATTGATGTGCCATTTATTAATTCAAGCTACACTTAATGTTGGCTGCTGGCTGCTGGCTGCTTTCAGCTGAAAAAGCAGGAGAAAAATATTTTAAAAGAATGCACTTAGTGTACTGCTATCAATGAATCATCCAGTTTTGTTTAGCTGCCCCCTGCAGCACCTAAACATCATCATTCAATGTACCATGTCAGTGCCATAGACGGGTGAGGTCATCTTGATTTCCCAGAAGTGTTGCCCTTCTGCTAGCTCCTTGTTTCCCCGGACTGCAGCAGTGCCACAGCTGTAGTCCATGTGGAAGTTCACCTTACGGTCATCACAGGTCAACAATGTTGCAGTGGATTTGTTCAGGTCATCCCATACCCAGTCAAAATCTAAACGATAGCAGGGGAGATGGTATACTTTCAAAAACACAAATGTTATTGGATCTCAACCACCCAACTCAAGCTGCACTTCAACACAAATGAAGAGTTATTATAAATGAAGAGAAATGAAGTAGTAAACCTGTGTCTGGACTGAACCAATTTAGGCTGCATGTAAACACTCTCAGGACCTAATGCCCCTGTATTTAAGTTACAGTATTTAAGATTTTCCTCCATGATTTGTTGCTTTTGAATGTGGTATAATATGGAACAAAGTAATCAATTTCAAGAAATCTCTCCACATAGAAAACAAGCATGTCAGAGACAGGGGTTCTGGGCATGTGAAAATATTTCTGCCTACCCTTCTTAACTGATATTTTAAGTTCTCCAAAGGCCCTGTGGAGAAAGATCAGAAATGGAGCAGGGTTGAGAAACTTATGACCTTCCAGATGTTGCTGGAGTCAAACTCCCATCAGGCCCAACCAGCATGGCCGATGGGAGTCATAGATCCAATCACTATTCTCCCCCTGCACATCTACGTCATGTTCAAACACATCCCTAACTCGTATGAGATTTTTAAAAAGCTTCCTTACATTCATCCTCCTCTCCACACTGACAGTCTTTGATCCGGTGAATAGTGTGCACATTAGAGCAGAATGGAGCTTCATTCTGGTTTTCACAGTTACAGTACGACTCTCCAGTTACAGGGATTGCTGTGGGTATGGAAGGCAAAAGAGAAGGAAATTCTGGCTCTGAATCAGAGTCGCTGTGCTGCCCAGAAGAAAGAAAAACAAACTATTAGAATGCTCTTTCATTAAAAAAAAATGCTCAGAACCAACCCATGTCTTTTTCCATTCCCATGGATTTCTCTTCTCAACAGAAATGCTATTTTTAAGCTAAGTTCTTTTTATTTTTACATATACAGTGGAACCTCGGTTTATCAACACCTCGGTTTATGAATTTTCGGTTTATGAACACTGCAGACCCATCTGGAACGGATTAATTCATTTTCCATTACTTTCAATGGGAAAGTTCGCTTCAGTTTATGAACGCTTCAGTTTATGAACAGACTTCCGGAACCAATTACACCCATGCTTCAGTTTATGAACGCTTCAGTTTAAGTACTCCGCGGACCCATCTGGAACGGATTAATCCACTTTCCATTACTTTCAATGGGAAAGTTCGCTTCAGTTTATGAACGCTTCAGTTTAAGTACCCCGCGGACCGTCTGGGACAGATTAATCCACTTTCCATTACTTTCAATGGGAAAGTTCGCTTCAGTTTATGAACGCTTCAGTTTATGAACAGACTTCCGGAACCAATTGTGTTCATAAACCGAGGTACCACTGTACTCTCTGAAGTCAATGTTGTCCAATTTCACTGGTATAAATGAATCCTTGCCAGACTTTAAAGATTACTGAAAAGAATTACTGAAGTGTGACTGAAGTGGAAGAGCTTAGCTCTGTGTAGCCTCTGTTGAAGCTGCACACTCTCAACTGATCATTCGGGAGTGAAGCAGAAGCAGCAGCCACAATAATATGGCAAGAGAGGCCGATATGACACCTGCTTATCTATATAAAAACCCAGAGAGTAGGAAGAACTGCAGGCTTTTCTGTTGTCTCTCTCACTCCACCTTCCTTTAGCTCTTATACTTTCTTCCTCTGGGGAATTGACAAAAGGTAAGAGACCCATTGATACTAGTGACTATTGGAAGCCATACACTGCTTTAGTGAGGAAAGTTTAGCTCTTAAAAAGACTGGCTGGAGAGTGTAGCAGGATGCCATAGCATAAAATCAAGTAGGGATGGTCTTTTATTGCTTTAGGCTGCATCCCCATACCCACTTACATGGGACTAAGTTGCACTAAACTCGATGGGACTTCTAAATAGGCATGTATAGGATTGCACTGTTACTTCCTTAACCTACACTCTTTGCACTGAGTCTTGTGTGCTTTTAACTAACTTCCCAGTTTGTTTTGGTTACAAAACAGTCAGTAGTCCCTCTTAGTGGTTCAGCCTTACCCTACAGCAGTGCAATTTCAAACCTCGATTTTCAAACATCAGCCTGCTCCTTTGAGGAGAAAGAGGAGTGTGAGGGAGGCAGGTACAGACGACATCAGAGCCTACTCCAGTCAGACTGCCCCCACTCCCAATTTTACATGTTTTTTCCTACATCTTAGTACTTTAAAATTGTAAACCGCCTTGGAAGCCTTAATACAAAGGTGGTACAGGCAAACACCAATTTGCACAGGGGTTGCATTCCTGCCCCCCCCCGCACATTGGCAGAGCACACGGAAGCCCGTCCCACCCCTTCACGCCCATTCTACCCTCTTCCTAGTCCAAAACAATCCACATGTCAGTGGTCGCGCATCAGTTGAATGCGCTCAAAGTGGTCATCACCTGTATATAAACACAAGGAATAATTTTATTAAATAAACTAGCTCAGGCCATGTTCCTTCCCTGCTTTGCTATTCAAGTACTTCTCAAATGGAGATCTCAGCTGAATCTGAGTATTGTGAACAAAAAGAACATACACTCTGCAACCAAGCTCTGGGTGCACCCAAATCTGAAAACATCAACTGATGAAGTAAACAGACTCCATCTAGCACAAAATAAACTTTCATGTGGTTTACCACACATGCTGGTTTAATTCAATTCCGGTGGGAGTGGGAGCGGGAATAGTGCCAACTTACTTCTCTCACCCAGATGAGAAAAAAATGGAATGTAGATAAATTTAAGCTCCCTGCTACGTTTATGGATTCAGTGCTCATGAAAGTTTAGCTCATTGGGCAAAGCTATTACTAGTCAAAAATCCAAAACACATGCCAACAGTCAATTTTCCCACTCAGACAAACAATCAACTATCCAGATGGCACTGGGTCTTAAGAAGGCTGTTCTGCACTATCATACCTGCCCATCAGAATCAGACGACCAGCTAAGGGATCCAGAGGGCACTGCTACTGTCCTTGAATCTGCATCACGGCGTACTCCACTCAGGACATAGTGCCAGGCTCTGCTGTTGCGCATACGGCGTGCCATGGCGTGTTTGGAGAGGTAATCTGGAAAGCAAGGAGAGATGTCGTTCAAGCCAACCCTTCCTACTTTACTATTAACCAAACAAGAACAAGAATCCTTCCTTCAGACAGAAATTGTTTATTGTTTATTATTTATAGCCTTTAACATGTATTAAGTGATGTCCAGGCCCTGCCTGCAGGCTTATAATCTAATGAAGAAAGGCAAAGTAAATGAAGAGAAGGGATAGTAAGCAGCTATATGCAGTATACAGGGAAGATCTGTGGTCAATCAGGGTGGATAAAAATCAATGATTTTTTTAAAAAAAATCAAAAAAAATCGGATTTTTTTTATTTAAATCAGATTTTTTTGATTTAAATCGATTTTTTTGATTTAAATCTGATTTTTTAAAATAAAATGCTTTTTGAGGAAAATATATTACCATCCAAAGGTTATTCCATCATGAAATAAAGATTAGTTTTTTAATTATGTAGAATAAGGTTGTATATGTTTATTTTTTGGGGTAAATAAATGCCATTAATCCATTCACAATGTCATGCTCTTCCAGAGGTTTTTGTAAGATTATTGGGCAGATTCTCTGCCTACAAGATATTATCACAGATGCTTGGTTTACTTTTGCAGTTCTCAAAACTGAATTTGACTCAACAGAGATCACATGCCTCTTCTTCACAGCAAAAATGTTATAACATGAACAGAGTTGAGAAAAAGACCTTAATCCTATTGTTCTACAAACCTATGAATACAGAAACAACCCCTTCAGTGCTAAGTTTCAAGAAGTTCAGTGAATAGAATAGAAACAATATTTTTCTGATTGTTTGGAGTGGACAGTATTTAAGTTTTTCATGTGATTTAAATCGACTATGATTTAAATCAAGCCTTACTGACTAGTGATTTAAATCGTGATTTAAATCGTGATTTAAATCAATTTGATTTAAATCAAATCCACCCTGGGTCAAATCCCCACTCATCCATAAAGCTTACTGATTCTAGGGCAGTCATTGTCTTGCAGACGTAAACCTCTCGCAGAACTGCTGCAAGGAAACATCTCTGAGTTCTTTGCAGGGAGGAGGGAAATGTAGCAACAACAAAAATGCTAGGGGAAGTCAACAGAAACAAAGGTAATCTGTTGTACTACCGTGTTTCCCCCTTTTTAAGACACCGTCTTATAACTTTTTTTCCTCAAAAAAACACAAGGTGTCTTATTTTCAGGGGATGTCTTAATTTTTTATTAGGTTTTTATTACGGTACGGTACCTTACTGGCTCGGAGTGCTGCCATCCATACCATCGCTAACATGGGAGCCGACGGGCGCGAAATGGAGGCGGGAGAGCGGGGGGTGGGGGAGATGAGAGAGACGCAAAAGGCTCCGGGGTGAATGGCAAGTAGGTCGTCGGAAAGATGCCTGCGTAATCCCGGTCCCATGAGGGGGAAACGAGACCCTTGTCCACACCACCGAAACACACATTCATAAGGGGCGGCAGCTCAAGGAGCCAAACTTCATTTCCCGCTTGAACGCGTGCGGAGGCGGGCGAGGGTACGTGCGGGGACCCCCTTCAGGAATCCTCTGCACTTTTAAACTCAGGAGGTCGATTAGCCAGCAAGCCAGTCCCGCAGAATTGCTCCAGGAGGAGGCGGTGGTGGTGGCACCCTGACTCCAGAGGGAACAGGGGGAGTTCGTCGTGGCCCGCCCGATGAGCACCCCCACGGGTTTCTTGGGTAAAGCGGCGGCGGCAGCGCCACATCAGTGCTCCCTGAGGCGCTCCTGCCTCCCCACCCCGGGCCATTTCCATTAGCGGGCAGGGTGGGGTGGGGGCTCCCTCGCTTGCTCCTCGCCGCCCTTCTCCCTCCAGGCATTGGCGAGGCCGCCTGTCAATCAGCCGCCAACTCGCCCGCGGTGCGGAAGGGGCCAGCAACGCTCCCGCCGCCGTTCATTGCCCGGGCGGCGCAGAAGGGCCCGCGGGCTTTGGGCCATGCAGCCCACGATGTTCTGGTGGCGCAGAAGGGGCCAGCAGCCCTCCCGCCGCCGTATGTCGCCCCGGCGGCACGGAAGGGCTCGTGGGCCTCCCGCCGCCGCTCAGCCTTGGGCCATGCAGCCCACAACGTTCCAGTGGCGCGGAAGGGGCCAGCAGCGCTCCCGCCGCCGTATGTCGCCCCGGCGGCACGGAAGGGCTCGTGGGCCTCCCGCCGCCGCTCAGCCTTGGGCCATGCAGCCCACAACGTTCCAGTGGCGCGGAAGGGGCCAGCAGCGCTCCCGCCGCCGCCTGTCGCCCCGGCAGCATGGAAGGGCTCACAGGCCTCCCGCCGCCGCTCAGCCTTGGGCCATGCAGCCCATGACGCTCCGGCGACACAGAAGGGGCCAGCAGGCCTCCCCAAGGGGTTTCCCTGTTCAGGTGCTCAGCCGGAGTGGGAAAAAGTCATGGGAAGAGCGGGGTAAAAAGTCCTCCTAGCGCGGCTCGCCTGGCGACGCGCTCAATTCATGCACCCCCTCCCACCTGGTTTCAAGCCTCTCTGAGGCTCTAAAGGAAAGCAGCGAGGTATGTCTTATTTTCGGGGTATGTCTTGTATTTCGCAGATACTTAAAAATCCTGCCATGGCTTACTTTATGAGTACGTATTAAAAAAGGGGAAACACGGTAGTGATGCCTTAAAACCAATTTTTCAACCCTGGAATTAATAACTATCGGAATAATTCTGTACAAATGCATAATACAGACCATATGAGAGCAAATAGCTACGTATTATAAAAGAGCCTGAACAGAGAAGGAGGCATGAGAGCCTGGAGAGAGGAGGAAGGCAGAAAGAGAATATCATATCAGGCACTCTAAGTCTTAGACAGATTCACTTATCCATCACAGCAGTCATGTATGTACTCTCTCCCGCACCCCCACCCCCGCAGTTCAGACTTTGAAAATGTCATTTCATATAGTTTTCCACTTCTCTTCCCAGTTCCCATCCGCCCTACCATGGCCTCTTTCTTGAGTCCATTTGTTTTATGTTTTTAAAGTTTGATTTTTTAAATTGCGAGTTTTCATAATGGAAGCATTGTACAATGACTAAGATCATTGAAAACCAAGTCCAAATCCTCACTTCACTGGGAATCTCCTCAGATGACCTTGAGCAAGTCGTGCTTTCAAGTCTGATCTACTGAGGGGGGCAAATGACCATGTGTGTTTCCCTAAGCTCTCTGGACAAATCAATATAGTGCTGTATACTACTTTGGAGATGGGGTGGACACTGCAGTCAAGAAGAGGATACAGTACAGTACAAGTGAAAATATTTCACTGAAAACGAGAGATATCCAACAGTAGAGACCAGCAAGAACCTTCCTTATCCTCCTTTATGTAAATATCGAGAGTTTTAACCAAATACATATTTGCTACACTGCAGCTGATTCCAATCATTCTACTGTATACAGAGAAGTTACAGGCCACAAACTTAATGTTTTGAAACATCTCCCAACAGGCAATACTTACAGTACTTGCTTACATGTGACCAAAGCCTTCCTGCCCTATTATTCACCCCCAGGCTACAGGAGTTTATGAAAATCAGGGTTAAGACTGCACCCCAAGGCTAAACCAGAAATAAGGACCACTGACTCTATATTGTAACAGATAAATTAAGTGCTTTATTGAGGCACAATACCCAAGACAATTATGAATTATGGTGCTGGAGGAGACTCTTGAGAGTCCCATGGACTGCAAGAAGATCAAACCTGTCCATTCTTAAGGAAATCAGCCCTGAGTGCTCACTGGAAAGACAGATCCTGAATCTGAGGCTCCAGTACTTTGGCCACCTCATGAGAAGAGAAGAATCCTTGGAAAAGACCCTGATGTTGGGAAAGATTGAGGGCACAAGGAGAAGGGGACGACAGAGGACAAGATGGTTGGACAGTGTTCTCGAAGCCACCAACATAAGTCTGACCAAAACTGTGGGAGGCAGTGGAAGACAGGAGTGCCTGGCGTGCTCTGGTCCATGGGGTCACGAAGAGTCGGACACGACTAAACGACTAAACAACAACCCAATACAAGCACAGTGGATAAGCAGTGTTAGAAATTAGCGAGGTGCCAGGCATGTTTTGCTACTGGCACAGGTCCAGTTGTGACCACATAGAGATCTCTGGATGCCAGGTTGGTGAATGACATCTCCATCTGGCTGGCCCCTCCAGTTTTCTTAAGAAAGCAGAAGAGCTTATTTATTGCATTTATATCCCACCATTTTCTCCAAGGAGCACATGGCTCACCCCCCTCAGTTAATCTCTACAAGCTTTATGATTGAGTGGGATTTGAACCCTGACCTCCCAGGTTCTAGTCCAACCACTATCTGGCTTCCTATAATACTTCTGCTATGGGGCAGCTATATAAAGTAAGCAAATTGTTGTTGTTGTTGTTGCCATTACAGGGGGGAAATAGTGCCCATCTGAGCTTCCAAGGGGGTATGCAAGAAAAGAGGTTGTCATTTAGATACTTTATTCAGCAGGGCTCTTACAATCCAAATGTTTTGCAATGACTTTGCAGGAAGAGGTCCTGAAAGGTGCCCCAGAAGATAAGCATTCATGATCTAACGGCCCCTATTTCAGAACTGCCCAACCCAGGCATCATGTAAAGAACACCAGGATAGGCATAATGCGATTAAGGCCACTTGGCTCAGTGATCAAATGAGCCACTCCAGGCAGCTCAGCAGGTCAACAACTGAGCTGCCTTGTGAGGAAAAAGATTACTCCAAATGAACTTTACACTCAAAGGAGCAGCTATAACAAGCTAAGTATGGGATAAAGAGGAGCATGAACAGAAAACAAACTGAAAACACACCAAGACACAGCTGGGGAAAATCAAGAGCACTGAAGCAAAGGCAGATCCTTTAACTGTTTAAAAAAAGAGGATTGCTTCCTTCCACTGTAGGATGAGCCTATAATGATGCCATAAGGAGAGTGTTCCAGTGCAAAATCCACTAGGGCCAGAAAGCAGTGCACTGATTCAACAGCAAACATGCATTCATATAATATATGCTTAGGCCAAAGGTTTTCAACCTTTTTGAGTCCACGGCTCCCTTGACCAACTACATCACCCCTTGCCTGCAGAGCCAGCAGCCCCTCACCCGTTTTTGAGGCTGCCTCAGCTTCTGGCAACCAGCACCCTTCTGGCCAGCTCCAGAGGCACCATTTGCCTGAGGAGCTTGTAGCCAGGGCTGCTGCAACAAACAGCCACACAAGCCTTTGGGAGGCAGAGACGCAAGAGGGCATGAAAGGGGGGGGAGGAAGAGGGACAGAGGTCAGTGTTGCCGGGGTGCCATGGCACACTGACTGAAAACCACTGGCTGAGGCATACAGAGTTACAATCCACACTAGCTAGAAAAAGAGGAAGTCTAGATGGATGTAACCAGAGTGACTCTCATATGTAACAGATGAGTGGTTATCACAGCTTACAGTCCCAGAAAGCTAAAGGAAAGGCTAGGCTCCTAAAGCACCCACAAGACTCAGTAAGCACTATGTAATGTGACCATAGAACAAAGTTATCAATTATGAATTCATAATCAATGATCAGTTTTCTTCTTAGATATACTCTTGCATAAAAGTATCCTAACTTTTATTTCTTTAATAAATAGTATTAAATAATCACAGCATTAAACTATCAAGTGGAAAGAAAAGGTCACATAGTATGTAATGACAACCGTCACTACTCAAAGATGGCAATGACATCCCATAAAGCAGAAGCGACTTTGCATCACTTACTTTCTAATACACACAGGTAGAAAATCACATTTAAATTATGTGCCCGATCAGTAATTAAATTTGCATCTTCTCTGTATCTCAGCACATAAAGGACAA